>NC_053162.1:60109998-60709998 GCF_016835505.1 Polypterus senegalus | reverse complement strand
TCTATAAATTGGCTTGTTTGATGTGACATGTACTTATTTGTGATTTGAACTTTGAATATAATTATTTATTGAGGAGCAGTACTACGAAAAAGAAAATCGGAGGACACAGTTTATTCATTCGAGTTTGAACAAAAATCTTCTGTTTCAAGTAAGTACATACTTTATTGGGTTTTTTTTTTTATCACGGGGCTGTCGAAATTGTTAATAAAAGTTTTTATTTCTTCATATAATATGACTGAATCAAAAAAGAAATGCAGACAGTACAGCTTGGACTATTTGTACTTATTTTGAATTTACATATTTATTTCATAAATGTCAAAAATGTAAAAAAAACTCTGCTCATATTTTTTTGCTTTAATTTTCGTTAGTGCAGGTTTTGATATTAAATGTTGCACAAGATAATGCCATATTCCGTAGTCCTTTTATCTTTTTCAATCATTAATTACAAGTGATTAAAATGAAAAGTTTGATATCTATTGAAATATTTAATATCGAATACTGTACAAATTTATTAAGTTGAGTAAGTAAAGTAAATGACTAGGGGGTCGACGATTTTAAAAGTTTTTGGTAGAGGGGTCTGCGGCTGAAAAAAGTTTGGGAACTCTTGGTCTACATGAAACAACTTGGCTCCCAGTGATCACTTTTATGAGATATAAGTTATACTTTGCTCTTTAATAATAATAATAAGATACATTTATACAGTGCCTTTCACAAACCCAAGGTCACTTTACATACAGAGTAAATTTTTAAAAAAAATTACACAGAACACAGAAGTTCGTAAAAGAGGAATGTTTTCAGTTGAGATTTAAAAGTGCAGAAAGAGGAGCAATCTCAGAGAGACTGAGAAAGAGAGTTCCAGAGTTGAGGGGCCATAGCACTAAAGGACCTGCCTCCCAAGATGGAGAGTCTGGTGCATGGGACAGTAAGGATTACTGTGTGAGGACCTGAGAGAGCGACAAGGAGTGTAAGGAGCTAAGTGAGGTAGAGGGGGGAAAGGTTATGTAAAGCTTTGAAGGGGAGAAGCAGAATCTTTATTTTTCAATGATGACAGAACATACAACCAGAGAACATACTTCCCTCAGATGCTGCTTGTGGGTACAGCAGCTGGAACTTCAAGCCATACTGCACTGCGTTTAAGGCAATGGGCAATGTTGCTTGAACAGAAAGAAACCATGACCTACAAAAGAGAACAAGCTACAGAGTGACTTTAAACATGAGTGGGAAAAAAAATGATTTCATTATTTAGTTATATGAATTGCCAGTGTTAAATTCACACATGTAGTGTTTAATTAAGAAATGGATTGTATAAGGGACTGTTGTTTTCATAGCTGCACTTTAACTATTGATTTAACATTGGTGTTTTTGCTATGCGCATCTGATGCACACTCAGCAGTTCATATTCGTATGTATGCATTCGCTTCACGGTGATTACTTCCTGCATCTTAATCCCACTAGACGCAGTCTTACAAAAAAAAAAATGTCACTGTTATAGCTTTAAATCTACTTTTTTCATTTTTTAATGTTTTTGAGAAATCACTACAAACTGGCAGCAGGAGATATTCCAATGATAGCTTTTCTGTTTTATTCAAGAAAGCATTTCATTTTCGGTCAGTTAGAAGATTTGTCAGAATTACCAGTATTATGATTTTGATTCTAATTATATAGAAGCATATTGTAAGGTACTTAAACAGGTTAGAGCAGGTTGTAGCTAGTCTATTCATTTGAAAACTGCCAACAAAAATAATCACATGGAGTCATTTCCTGATAGTTGATGCATGAAAAGGCACTGATGTGACGCCTAGAGAAAAGAAAAAAAAAGTGTTTCAGTTTTGAAAGCTTTTTTAATTTGGAGTTGCTGATAACAGATTCTGGACCTGCACTACATAAAACTGAATCTTGTATACATCATTTGATAATAATTTATTGCAGAGAGAACAAGGATTGTGTTTAGATAATCCACATCATTTTATAACCTGCACACCCCTTCAATTTACTGTAAAAAAAAGTATAAAAAGCAGGTTATATTGAGGGAAAAACTGTAGTTAAGAAACTTTAGTATATCATACTGAATGTAACCTTTGCCAAGGGCATTTAAAAACTCCAAATGACTTTATTTTTGTTGAGTTTGTTTTGAGTTTATAGGAACTAAAGATGTGGACAATAGATGATGTTTTCCACTGCACTTCTTTGGAATAAGGGAAAAAAGACACTCTGATATGGGGAAAATGTGCAAGCTCTATACTGACAGTACAAGAAAATGAGATTTGATACCAGGGGTTTGCAGGTAACAACTGGGACTCTCTGCCACCACAAAATTCAAGTTCTGATATTTAAATTATAATGAACTAGCAAACCTTGTGCGCTTCGCTGCAGTCGCTGTAGTTAGAATAATTACGTATCTACATGTGACTTATAGAGCTTCTTTATATACAACATTTTTGGTTTGTCCTCCTGAAGCCAAAATATATAAATTTTCTCTATGACTAATTCGTGAACATGTTACATAAAAATAGAACGGGAAAACGGCAACACACCGGGAACAACACTAAATGAGATAAAGTAAAAAAGGGCAACACCGCCGGGAACAACAGTAAATGAGATAAACTAAAAGTCTACTAAACACTAAAATACAAAAACGAAGTAGAAAGTAAGAGTAAACTGCAATACCGCCGGGAACACCGGCACACCGCATTTACTAAACACTAAGAAACACTAAGTAGAAACACTAAAGGAAAAAATACTATTCAGTAAGTACTGCATCTAGTAAACAGTAAATCAGTAAAGGAGAGAGGACTAGACACTAAGGAAAAAGAACGGCAAGACCGCGTCAGCTGCAGAGCTCAGCTCGGAGAGAAATGAAGTGAATGAAATGAGGTGAATGGGAGGGGAGATGATCACGTGACTCCCCGCCTTAATTCTCAATCCCTCCACAAACACAGTCTCTCGGATCTCAACTCTCCTTTATATAAATCAGCAAAGGAGAGAGGACTAAACACTAAGGAAAAGAAACGGCAAGACCGCGTCAGCTGCGGAGCTCAGCAGAGCTCAGCTCGGAGTGAAATGAAGTGAGTGAAATGACGTGAATGGCAGGGGAGATGATCATGTGACTCCCCCACCTGCCTTAACTCTCCATCCCTCCATAAACACACAAACACAGTCTCTCGGATCCCAACTCTCCTTTATATATATAGATGAGAACCAATGTCTGTCATATCTAATTTGTGATTTTTGCACTTCCTAATATTTGACAGAGGAGAATGACCATAGTACTGACCAGCAGCATGGAAAACATTCCCATTTGAGAGTGAAATTTTTATCAGTTTCCAAAAGATGCAGCATTTACATGAGCATAAATTGAGAGGTAACCTGTCTGGAGTGTTAATCCTGAAGTGACTTGGTGACACTTTGGGACGAAATGATAATATGCAAGCTTTCAAGGCAGCTAAGGCCACGTCTTCATGATGCCAGAAGAAGGGGCGTTAGCTGCTTCAAAAGCTTGCATATTGTTATCTGTTAAGTTATAATAAATCATTTTGCTTGAATTCTCATTTCATCGATTATGACTAACACAGTACAACACCCTACTACTAGGATGACGTTAGAAACTGCATGCCAGACCTACATTTACAATGCCCAATTATTTTCAACAGTTCATGCTAATTTTCATTTTATTACCTCAGAATGATTTGTCACTGACAGCATTACAAAAAAGTGCCAGAAGCATTTTTATTATATATAGATATATACAGAGATAGACTTTATTGATCCCCAAAGGGAAATTCACTTACACCAGCAGCAACATAGAACAATAAGCATAATTATATATTTCTCCATCTAAATCAGCTTGCTGAAATACTTTTTTATTACATCTTACTTAACTTATGTTAATAATTTTGCATTTGCATGCAAAATGGATATATTTCATGTAAACCTTTAGAGAACAGTACAATGTTTTCATGTGTTACAAACAGAACAAATTAAAGATCCTACAATTCCCACCAGTGAAACACCAGCATTTTAAATATTGTTTTGCTGATATACAGAAATAGCAATGAAGCACGTAAGGATGCTGCTGTGTTTTGGTACATAAGGCTTTTGATTTTTCTGGGATACTTGAGCTTTACACTTGAGGCACAGCTGATCAGTCGTTAAAAAAAAAAAAACAAATGTAGCAAACAAGCCAAGGTAATCTAATCAGACTCCCTTAGCAAAAAAAATGTAGGATGCATTTGAGAGACACAATGAAAAGCATATACAACCACATGTTATCTTTAAACAATGGGACATTTTTACAAAAACACAATAGATCACAATTATTTATGTTAATGTCTTCTCCATCTAAATAATGTCATGTATTCTATCTTTGTACCCACATACTGTAGATGGCAAATATCCTTCAATTTGCATAAATAAACAACTTAAATATACACACCTTTTGTAAAACTCCTACTTAGCCTATAATTTCACAAAGAATATCTTAAAGAGAAAACCTTCTGTCTATCTCCCAAGAATATAAATTATATCCTCAGCCCATTTTTTCACGAGGGTGTTTGGTGCAGATGAATGATGACAGCCAGTAGTTAAAGAGTATAACATCTGACTCATTTTTTTTCTAACTGCACATATATAATTTCATCATTCTCACTATACAGTACATGCCAAAAAACTTGAACTAAATGAAAAAATGTTAGTCTGAAGCTTTATATAGAGGACGCATGCTTCTTTTGCATCAGTGATATGGGAATATACTGTGAGGAAGTGTTTGGTGTGCCGTTTTATATTTTGATGCATCTTTCTAGAGATAAAGCATGAATTAAAAAGAAAAATTTACTGTTGTCTAGAGTACTAGGGTGTTGTACCGTGTTAGCCATTATGAATGTAGTGAAAAGTCAAGAAAAATTACACCTTTTATTGGCTAACTAAAAAGATTACAATATGCAAGGCTTTGAGGCCCCTTCTTCAGGCATGATGTGATACAGAAACTGCAGTTCCCTGTGTTTATATACACACTAGGACAAGAAGCAACATTGGGAAATCTTTAAGTGAGAAATCTTAAATGTAAAAAATTAATAGATTCCTTCAGCCTAGGGTTCATTTAACAAGAGAGAAGAACAATGTATGGTCCAGATCTTTGGATAAGATAGCTGTCCAACAAAGTCTTTTGAAGTTTCTAATGAGTTTTTCAAAACAATGTGGATCTGTAGACAGGTTGTCTGTGTCAGTCTGAGAGATGCAAACAAAAAAACTCTTTGTTCAAGCCATGTTGTAATGTATTACATTTTAGCATGAGTTTAACTTCCCATTCTTTTCTGTCTTGCTGTGTTTTGAAGTTGCCCATAAGCACTGTGACTTTAACGTCCTTCTCACAGTGTCCATGGCTGTTGAAGTGGGCCGCTACAGGAACATCTGTGTTGCCACGCTTAATGTGGAATCTGTGTAAATTCATTCTCTGGCGGAGTGTTTGTCCAGTTTCTCCCACATAGAGTGCAGTGTCAGGACATTTCATACAGAGAATAAGCTAGACCACATTAGATAATCTGCAGGAAAATGATCCCTGTATGTGATGTTCTAGTTGGCAGTGTGGTATAACTACAGTATACGGTCTATATTATAAATGTGGGAAAATGTTTTACATCTTTTCTGTGGGCAGGGAGATGTGCCATTTTCTGTTGGTTCACTTAGGGAGCTTCGGACAATTAGTTGCTAAAGGTTTGGTGATTGTCTGTATGCCAGGAGGGGAGTTTCAGGAAATACATTTTTCAGTGCTTGGTCATTGTTTAGCATTGGCTGAAGTTCTTTTATAATTTTTTGAAGTGTTTTAAGATGTGGGTTGTAGGTGACAAGGGGGATGCGGTCCTTGGTGTCTTTGTTTTTATATTCCAGAAGGTTGTCTCTGGGTATGGCAGTAGCTCTTCTTATTTGAGTGTCTGTTGTTTTGGGGGTATAACTTGTCTGATGAAATCTTGTCTTAGCTCTTGTAGTTGTTTATTCTGGTCTGTCTGGTCTGAGCAAATACGATTGTACCGTATTGCTTGGCTGAAAATAATGAAGTGCCTTATATGCTTGGGGTAGATGCTCTCATATCTCAGGTAGGTCTGTTGGTTTGTGAAAAACAGAAGTTACAATGGTGTTGTCTTTCAGTTGAGCGGAGGTGCCAAGGAAGCTGACTTCTGTTTTTGAGTAATTCAGCTTCGGCTTTATGTTGGGGTGAAAGGAATTATATTCATTATAAAAATTGAGGAGTTCCTTCTCACTGGCAGTCCAGATTATGAAGATGTCATCTATGTAACGGAGATACAACATTGGTTTTGAGAAGCACTTTGACATGAAATCTTCCTCCAATTTTGCCATGAATAGGTTTACACAGTAAGGTGCAAACCGACAGCTCATTGCAGTCCCCATTTGTTGCAAGTAGAAATCTTGTCCAAAAGAGAATAAATTATGTGTCAGAGTGAATTTTCTCATTTCTATTACCGACTTTGTGGGTAAATCATGTTGTCTGAGGTATGTTTCACATGCCAATATGCCATCATCATGGGGGATGTTTGTTTAAAGTGCCTCAACATCCATTGTGGCCAATAAGGTTCCCTCAGGTAAGGGGCATATAGCAGACAGTTGTTTTAAGAAGTCAGTAGTGTCCTGGATGTAGCTGGTTGTATTGCGGGCAAAGGGTTTAAGGATGTGCTCCACCCAACCTGAAACATTTTTTATAAGGGAGCCAATTCCTGAGATTATAGGCCTTCCTAGGTTCCCTTCTTTGTGGATTTTATGAAACATGCAGAAGTAACCCATTTTGGGGCTCTCAGGAATTACACTGTTTACATGATCCGTAATGTCAAGAGGAAAGCTACTTACTATCTTTTTTAGTTCCTTATTGTAGAGATCTGTTGGGTCTTCTTGTAGTTTGTAATAATGCATAGCATTGGACAATTGTCTTTGTGCCCCCTGTGTATAATCTGATGTGTTCATGATAACTAAAACACTCCCTTTGTCTGCTGGTTTCATAATGATTTCTGTATTTTCCCTTAGTGAATGTATAGCTCTACGCTCAGCCACAGTAATTTTTTCTATTCGATTTTGCTGCCTGTTTAAGATCCCTGTTTTCACTCTATTGGAAGCAGTCTATATAATTATCCAGGGTGGAGTTTCTACCAGCTTCTGGTGTCCATGTGGATTTATTGGTGGGGTTGTTGTAACTGCTTGTTGATGGTTCCTGTATGTTACTGTTTTCTTTCTTTTAGTCTGAGTTTTCTGATGAATCCTTCCATATCACCACAGAGTCTGATGTTGTCAATGGGCTTTGCAGGGCAATATGAGATTCCCTTTGTAAGTACTGAAATCTCTGCTTCATTTGGTGTGTATAAGGAGAGATTAACAATGCAGGTCTGTTGCTCTTTGTTTTTTGCTATTAAATGACCAGCTTTCTCTTGTAGTCTATGTAGCTTTTTCTTTTCATTAACAATAAGGAGTTTCTGGAGTCTGTTGTAATAGAGATGGAGCTCCTTTACCATTTCCTGCCTGTCATTTCCAAGAAGCAGGATGAGGTCTTGGATCTCTCTTTGCGCGTTCTTCTTGATGTTGTAGAAAATTTGGATTAAGTGGTTTCTTATCCTTGCAGATGTCCTAAAACAAAGTTGTCTAGAGAAAATTCACACCACAACTGTTTAGTTAATAGATAATTCTAAACGGTTTGCTTTTCTTGCTGCATGACTGGATATAATCAGTCACAACAGGAACTTGATGCTGTATCTGTCTTAACACCTTAACCATAGTTGGGGCTTGCAAATGTCAAAAGATACGTTTTGCTCTAAGTCCCAGCTCAAGTACAACATTCATTGGTTAGAAAGTGTTTCAGATACGGATAGGAGTAACAGTCGAGCACTACAAGGAACAATCCTGTCTTCTTTTCTCTTCGCTCTGTACACCTCCATCTATAGATATAACACTAGGTCAAGTCATTTGCAGAAATTCTCAGATGATTCTGCACTTATGAGAAAGAGTATAGGAGTGAATTGAAGAACTTTTTTTCTTGGTGCAAAGAGAATTGTCTGCATCTTCAAATCAGCAAAACCAAGAAACTGGTTATTGACTTTCATCACACCAAAAAGCTTCTATGCCCAGGCACTATTCAGGTAGTGGATGTCGAGGTGGTGCACTCCTATAAGAACTTGGGGGGTCCATATTAATGACAGGTCAGATTGGTTTGATAACACAGAGGTACAATATAAGAAAGGGCAGAGCACACTGTTTTTCCTTAGGAGACTGCATTCCTTTAATGTGTAATGACATCCTTCATATCTTGTATAACTCTGTGATGGCCACGATGCAGCCCATCAATTTTTCTACATTACTTCACATTATGTTTTCAAATACAAATGCAAGCAGTGAGTTGTAAGCTCCTGTTTTTATTTAACAAAACCTGAAAATGTAAACATGAAAATTGTCACAATTACATTAAATTGTAAACAGAAGTAAATAATATAGACATAGATTATCAAAATGTAAACAGAAATCGTGACCATTACATTAAATTGTAAACAGGAATAAATAGTGTAGGCCTAGCTTACATCTTGTATGAATATGATCAATCTTCCAAAACAAAACATTCTGTGGTGCTATGATTTACAAAATAAAATCTATAACATAAAATTCAAAAAAAGTGCACAACTTTATAAAGACAAATTTAAAAATTACAAATTAGTCAATGTTGAGCATTTGGCACTTTTGAATATGATCACCAGTTGAACAACATGCTCTGGTTTGGGAGTGGATCTTTTTGAAGTGACCAGGCATTTCTGGTTCACTTTCAAAAAGTGGCTGGCTGTAGTGCTGCGATTGAAGAATATCAATATATAGTACATCGGATTCTTCCTAGAAGTCTGGCGAGTGTGGCCACTTTGTGCCCCGCTGAGAGGCAAGATTCAGCGCATGGGCGAAGCATCTTATATGCTGAAATTTTCCGACTGCAACCAACATGTTTGAAGCATTGTTCATCATGAGCACCACATCTTTATCTGATAGCTTTCATTCTTTCACAGCATGAAACAGTAACTCCGCCAGATGTGTGCCTGTGTGAGACTCAAACACAGCTCTCGTCTGCAGCACATGGGACATAATCTGCCAGTCCTCACTAATGTAGTGTGCTGTCACTGTAACATAAAATTCCATTGCCACTGACGTCCATGAATCACATGTTATTGCTGCCCGACTAGCTTTGCTCATTGACGCTGTTATCTGGGCTCTGGTTTCATTGTAATGAACTGGTATAACCTTTTCTGTAAAGTGGCTGCGCGACGGGACCTTGTACCACAGCTCCAGCGTCTTTAACAGGTGCTGAAACCCGCCGTTGTCCACAACAAAATATGGGCGTAAATCTTTCGCTATGAAGACTGCCACAACCTGGGTTATTTTCTTTCCTTTCTCTGAGGTAGGCGGTATTGTGGACAGAGTCGCGTAAATTCTTGCCTGTGCTGGGTTTGGGATTTCTCTGGCCAGTGTTGTTAGTATCTCAGGGTGGAAACGGTTAACGTGATTTCTTAAGTCGGTAGTGTTCCCAACGTATTAAAATTTTTGTGTGTAAGGCTTTACACACCGCATACGACTTGTCCAGTTCATGCTTCCCAATCTGTTCGTAAAATCCAAAATGAGTCCAGATATAATATCAGCTTTTAAAATGTTTGGAGCATTTGTAATCTCTCAGCCTCCCTCCGCCATGCTCTACCGGCGAGTAATGAGTGAGTGACATCAGTGGAATGAGTTACATCTACAAGGAGCAGCGCTGTACTCAGATCAGGCAGCCATAGTCACTACCAGAACAACAGAAAATCACCAAGCAATGTCATTATGATATAATCGATTATGTTCTGCCACTGCATCAATGCAGAATCGTCCACGTCTGCATCGTGATGCATCGATTATGTGATTAACTTCAATACCCCTATCAGTTATAGGATGCACTCTGGTACCCCTACAGTTAGTAGCAAAGAACAGAATAAAAACAAAACTGAGTGCCAATATGAACAACACTGCACATCCTCTCTCTGACACAGTGACACTGAGTACTTTCAGCTAACAAATTATTCAGCAGAATTGTGTCAAGAAACACTACTTGGATTCCATTATACCAACAGCAATATGTCTATATAATGTGTCCCTGTGACTGTGGCAGCCAAGTAAAAAGTTTTCTTTCTTTTTAACTGTTCTTCCTTTATAGTCATGCAGGTGTATGTTCAGAGCAAAGTATCTATCTATCTATCTATCTATCTATCTATCTATCTATCTATCTATCTATCTATCTATCTATCTATCTATCTATCTATCTATCTATCTATCTATCTACAGGGTATGTATCTATCTATCTATCTATCTATCTATCTATCTATCTATCTATCTATCTATCTATCTATCATCTAAAAAGCTTCTGGAAAAAAGTTAAATTTCTCCAGGGACAAATAAAGTTCTATTTTTCTATCTAGAAGTTTAAAAAACATAGATTGTGCATAATCAAGATTGGGTCAATGCACCAAGCATCCACAATGGAAGGAAGTTGGGCCCTAAACTACAAAGCTCCATTGGTCAAAAAGAAGAAGTAGTAAGGAAGCACAAGACCAATTTAATTCTAGGGTTCACCAGCATCTTGGAATTTCTGCCTCCACACCACAGAGAGCACACTATATCAAAGAATGACCAGCTCAGAAACTAAAGGCAACATTTGACATAGCCACCTGATATCTAGGCATATTGGGTGAATATTGGGTGCCTACTCTTCTAGCAAGAATCGTTGCCATCAATCTAAGCTATATGAGGTGTTTACCATGCCCATCTCACTTTGCTTTTGCTCAAATCACTTGTAAAACTGAAGTCTATATAATGATATGAGAAGAGAAAATTTGAACCTGCTCCTCTACTTGATTTGTACTATCTTACTATTTGGGAATTAGAAGGTTACATGAAAAAGTAAAGTTATTATTGTAATGATTGTAGAATATTGTATCTGATTTACTCTGGTGCAGACCACAAGTGGAGTTGCGAACTGCAGGGTTAAATGGTTTGAGGTATTCATAGCTACACAGAAACGTGTGCCAAAGTTAGGAGAAAATCACCGTCAGACCCTGCAGCAACAAAACAACCTTGTTCAATGTTTTTGCCACCTATATCTATGCTCAAGCCAGTAAAGAGTATACTAGTTAAAGGCATACAACACTAGGTGCTAGCCAAGAAGTCTAGAATTAACACTAATGAACCCATTTGTGACTTGAAACATATGTAAGAGGAAATTGTCAAACCTGTACAAACCATCACACCACACAATATTTGAAGGAACTGGAGAGAAACAGAACATGTTTTTGATGCCTACTGAGGTATAAGTATTGCAGAGGTTAATATTTCTTAAGGGACTGTGAATATCATGTTATCAATACTTTATATGTCTTAATAAGGTTGAATAAATCCCCTTTTAAGGAATTGTTACATAACAGTAAATGATTAACAGATGCACTAAAATCAGTCCCTCATCCAGAATGTCATCAAAATTGTGCAGTTTTATTTAGTATTTGCAGTACTAGATTAAAATGTTTTGAAATTATCCCATTCTCCTATTGAGAATATTTAATTATCCACTCTCATTTGAACAAGTACAATGAAAAGCATCACCCACTACAGACCACATGGATTAGGTTAAGGAGACAGACTCTTTGACAATGGCCTTTAAAGTGGCAGACAAAGAAGATGTACTCTCTGACAATGGTTTACATGCTCACTAATTCCTAGTTGCTGAAGCTTGCATTTGTACTATGTGACTTGTGATTGACAAGACAAAACACTTAACTAAGTGAATCATCAGTCATCTTCTAGCTTGTGTCTAAGAGAATGTACATTTCAGTGCCAGTAGTTTTTATTATAGACCCAGAAAGGTCAAGAAAGCAGTATAAATACTCTTTTTTAGTATACCCAGGATAGCAGCAAGTTTCACTAAGGCATGGCATTTGAGCAACCTTAGGAGAATGAGAACTTCATGCAGGCATTTTGTATACAGTTTCAGAGACAGAAAAGAAATAAGACATAATTGTTTATTTTTGCATATGTGCTTTAATGTAATGGAACACTAAGAGGGTGAAAAGATCTGAAGGCAACACAGAAATATGGAGAAACAGAGAAAACTTGAGACAGAGAGAAGAGAATGAAGGAGCAGCCAGTGAGATTAGGACAACAGATTGCTTGAATTCTATAGGCTTGTTGCACTGACAGCGTCTTCCGTGGCCCTAAAAGCAAGAGGAGAAAGGATTGTGGCAGGGATACTAGGAGAAGAAAATAAAAGTGTGGGCAGGCTTGCCTTTAAATATCCATTGTCTTGTGTCCTTCAGTCTGGTGCTTGTTACAATATACTGTTTTTAAGCTACATTCACTTTAGAATTAACAGACTATGCCCTCCTTCTTCTTACTGTAAATAAATATATAATGTAACAAGGAAAATGTATCTTAGGATCTAAAAAATGTCTGATCACACAATAGAACATTAGAAAAAATTTGATGAGCACATGCATTTCAGCTTAACAAGTTCATCAGTCGTGTGCATATTTTGTTTTTTAAAAACCCATTTTGAAAATGGCTCATATTGACAGCAAGTGAATTAGCATAACTTCTAATGAAACAAACACCTATAGCACCTAGCCTTTGTTTATGTTCTGTTGCTTGCTAGTTAGGCATCAAAAACATGTACAATTGTTAAACAAAGTTAATTTTTGGAATGCCCCAGAAAATGCTTTATTAAAAACGGTAGGAAGCCTGATTCAGCATCTCACTAATTTGGGTAGAGCTACTATCATGATAGGAGTGATTTTCATTGGTTGATGTGTTAGCAGACCACCTAAAAAAGCAATTGCTCAAATTGTTCTTTTTAGGCACATGGGAGAATTTGCATTCTGAGTGAAAAGGCATAAAACAAAGCCATATGAAAACTATATTCCCTAAGCAGGCTTACCTTTATAGAAATAGACAGTTCAGTACATTAGCAACTCTCCACACTAGTGTTTAGATCTGGCACTGCCATGCTGATGGTGTATGCCCCCAAAAAGAAGAAGTTTCAGTGCATTCTCTGTACCATTGCTTGCTTACTGAAGTGTCTATAGCTGCAGGTGGAAGCTGCATTCACACTTTTCATAACTGATCTTTTCCTAAATAAGGAGTGGCACTGCACATGTACTTTGTCAGCATGCCTATGTCAATCAAACACAGGAAGCTCTGCAGTCTACTTTGGCATTGCACGTGTACTTTGTCAGCATGCCTATGTCAAGCACAGGAAGCTCTGCAGTCTACTTTGACTTTACGCTGAAGGAAGATAAGTAAATAAATATAGGTAAACAACATTCGATGTGGCGTTATATAAATGTTTTTCATATTTCATATGAAGACCATCAAAAACAGAATCGCAAACAGAACTTTGCTGATACATTGGCGAGCTCTGTAGGCCCTGCTGTTTTGTTAAAGGACATACGTGGGGCAAATTCACTGACAGGATGGTGGCCCACCTGCTGCTGCATTCAAACAGTGCCATCTTTCGCCTTTACACCAGGTGCAGCTGCGTTGTTCTTATGTGTGAGGGGATGTTTCTTGCAGGGAGATCTTCTGTTCCTTTCTCCGATGTAGTATCCTCATCCTCATCTGAATTCACCTCTTTTATAGCAAATCTTTATTTGAAAACAGCAGTGTCAGATTGGGGAGAGCATGAACATGACTGAAAAAAAATGTTAACCTTTACAAGTACCCTAAATTTACACCGGCTGTTACGGACTCAAATCAAATCTATAAATATTTATATCTATAAATGTAACGATAACAGCAGCTCACTACATGAAACATCGTACCCTAACCAGATTTCTTTTTCTTCTGTTATATTCTTGAATAAAAGCGCACTTGTTTTGTTCTACTTGTACCTTTTGCGAAAGTGTTTATTTGATATTTGGACTTGAGTCTTCACACATTATACACTTCATGTCTACATTTTATAATTAGTACTAAAACATGAAAAAAGTTTCTGTTTTAGCTATGTATTCAACATTTCTTGCCTCGCACTTCCTGTCATCCTACGTTTACATAGATCGTTGTAAACATGGAACACACATGAAATGCATGTTTTCCAAATAACGATATTTTATTTATCCTATACATCTCCAGGCAGCTCACACCCAGACTTGATTTGGGAGAACTCCAGTTGCAAAACAACAGACACTAATGGAGAGGTGAGAAGAAATTTAAGGTGGCCTGAAAACACCTCTTTTCATAGGCTTTAGGGATTGTAGTGTTAACCCACCAAGGTTTTATTATTTTATGTATAGCTTTATATTTGTTGCTGTTGAATTTGAGAAATTTAAAGGAATTTAAGGGAAAGCTTAAAACCAGTGTCTCTGTGTCCAACTGCTACTAGCGTTGCTGGGAGGTTAGATAGTTCATTCTTTGTTTAACTGTAGTCTTTAACTGCAGTCTGCAGTGGCACAAGCAGATGCCCTTGTGAAGCCTTCTTTTATTGATAAACTGGATAGAAGTAAAGGATTTAAAGTGAGTGTCCTGCTATAGAGGTGTTGTGAGTGAAATACTCAGGATACACTACAGACAATTAGACAGGTTAGACATTACAAGTAAAAATTACAAGAGCTGGTTTTAGCATTTCTTCCTCTCCCCCATTTAGAAAATAACCAAAGGGATTAGTTGGTGCCTTTCATGTTATCTGTATGTTGTAGATGATCTTATAACACAATAAATTAGAAGTTATTTCTTGCTGTGTTGGCCAAGGATTCAAATTTCACTTCTCCATCTATTTTACATCTGGTTTAATGTTATCCTGAAGCAGTATTTTTAGTTTTTGCTAGTCCTGTGTTCGTATTTGACCACAATAGTCTCACATAAAAAGAAATCAAAATTTTGTTACAATTGCTGAACTCAAATAAATAATTTTTTTCCATCAGTGGTATTTACAGGTCTATTAAATCTATAGTAAGTTAATGAGATTCTCGGCTATTGGCTGTTAAATTTAAAAGGCTAGATCTATCAGCAACAAATTGGCAATTCTACTAAGGATTTTACTCATTGTGTAATGTATTATAATGATTTTGCAACTTAATTATTACATGAAATTATGCAATCTGTAGTGAGGTTTGAATTTTTCATTTCTATTTTAAAGAAGATGTCTCTGCCAGTAGGGTTTGAACAATTTGGCAATTATCACTTTAGTAAGAGGAAACTTGACAATGAATTTTTATGGCTTTAGTCCAATGATTTGGTAGATAACCTAAAACAGAGTGCCTGGTTACCCTCCCGCTCATGCTGCGATTCAGGTAAGTATAGCATTTTATGTTGCTAGGCATCTGAGTGGCTCTAACACATCCAAAATTTGTGTTATTATTGAGTATTATATTCAAACAGGCTCTATTCTACTCACATTTAATTTTTGGGGGTACTCTTTTTTGCCCTGTTTGTGACTCCTTTCATTCCTCATTCTTCATGTAGCTTTGATTTTTTGTTTGCCCTTTTTTGAAGATAATTAGCCTTGGGGCTTATGGTCTTGTGAAGATTCATTCCTTGTACTTGAGATTGTGATTTTGGCTACAAGTAAGGCCACTAGGCAAACATTCATTTCAATCAGCATATGGCAAACCATCATAGATGTGACAGGAACAATGCATGCATTTCCATTAGCAGAACATTTTATGCATAAATATGGGCTGCAGTTCCTGTTTCATGTGGCCTAAAAAATAGAACTCATCTAAAGCTATAACCATTCTCCCCAGCATTATTTTTAAATTAATTTTCCTTTTGCACACTATAGAGATGCATTTCATGACTCTAATAATGATAAACAAACATTATAATTGTATTCATTAGATGCCCAAAGGTATTACCAGTTTTTCTAAACTAATACAATTTGAAATCCTCTTTCCATAAGCCTAAAGTGATAATATGTAATTAGTTCAAATTTACCCACAAATAAATATAAATGAATAGCCCAATAGGCAAATACTTTGTTTGCTAATCCAGCAGAAAATATAATAATTTTTCTTGTATATTTTAAAGATAAAGGTAATAGCATGTCATTCTTATATTTACTAAACAGCAGAATATATATTTTCTAACTATAAACAGCTCCATCAGCTTTTCTATAGTATATGGAATGAAAATATTAGATATAATACTTAAATTGCTAACCATATTTCTATATGTTAAATTGCTAAACTATCAACTAAGAGCAATATTATGAAACATTTTATGAATAACTACAGAACAAATGATGATGAATGGGAAAAATAGCAGACAATCTCCTTAGTGAGATTAGTGATCTTTTCACTTCCTACTGTTAAAATATAAAACTATTAGTGTACTATAATTAGTGTACCATTCATGAGCATATACAGTCATATGAAAAAGTTTGGGAACCCCTCTGAGCCTGCATAATAATTTACTCTACTTTCAACAAAAAAGATAACAGGGGTATGTCTTTCATTTTTGTATTTTCCGAACAAAGATTTTAGTGAAATAGTATTTAGTTGTATGAAATTAAATTAAATATGAAAAACTAGCTGCGCAAAAATGTGGGTACCCTTGTAATTTTGCTGATTTGAATGCATGTAACTACTCAATACTGATTACTTGCAACACCAAATTGGTTGGATTAGTCCGTTAAGCATTGAACTTCATAGACAGGTGTGTCCAATCATGAGAAAAGGTATTTAAGGTGGTCAATTGCAAGATGTGCTTCCCTTTGACTCTCGTCTGAAGAATGACAGCATGGGATCCTCAAAGCAACTCTCAAAAGATCTGAAAACAAAGATTGTTCAGTATCATGGTTTAGGGGAAGGCTACAAAAAGCTATCTTAGAGGTTTAAACTCTCACTTTCAACTGTAAAGAACGTAATCTGGAAATGGAAGGCCACAGACCTGCAAGAACATCTTGCTGCAGATGGTGTATCTGTACATCATTCTACAATTTGACGCAATTTGCACAAAGAACATCTGTATGGCAGGGTGATGAGAAAGAAGCCCTTTCTACGCTAATGCCACAAACAGAGTCGCTTGTTGTATGCAAATGCTCATTTAGACAAGCCAGATTCATTTTGGATCAAAGTGCTTTGGACTGATACAACAAAAATTAAGTTATTTGGTTATAAATAAAAGCGCTTTGCATGGCAGAAGAAGAAAACCGCATTCCAAGAAAAACACCCGCTACCTACTGTCAAATTTGGTGGAGGTTCTATCATGCTGTGGGGCTGTGTGGCTAGTTCAGGAATTATGGCCCTTGTTAAAGTCGAGGGTCACATGAATTCAACCCAATATCAACAGATTCTTCAGGATAATGTTCAAGCATCAGCACAAAGTTGAAGTTATGCAGGGGTTGGATATTCCAACAAGACAATGACCCAAAACACAGTTCGAAATCTACAAAGGCATTCATGCAGAGGGAGAAGTACAATGTTCTGGAATGTTCGTCACAGTCCCCTGACTTGAATATCATCGAAAATCTATGGGATTATTTGAAGCAGGCTGTCCATGCTCAGCAGCCATCAAACTGAACTGAACTGGAGAGATTTTGTATGGAAGAATGGTCAAAAATACCTCCAACCAGAATCTAAACACTCATCAAAGGCTATAGGAAGTGTCTAGAGGCTGTTATATTTGTAAAAGGAGGCTTAACTCAAGTATTGATGTAATATATCTGTTGGGGTTCCCAAATTAATGCACCTGTCTAATTTTGTTATGATGCATATTGCATAATTTCTGTTAATCCAATAAATTTAATGTCACATCTGAAATAATGCCGTTTCCATAAGACATGTCATATATTAAAAGAAGGTTGCAACTTTGAAAGCTCAGCCAATAATAAACAAAAATCCAAAGAATTAAGAGGGGTTCCCAAACTTTTTCATATGACAGTACATATTATATGAATTCTTAAAGCTTCTATTGACATAAACTGGAAAGAAGTACATCTGGTTGTGTGGAAGTGTGGTGCATGTCTGCAGCAGCATATGTGGGAGAAAGAATGAGTTTGGTATGAAGGACACAATTTTACCCCAGTATGCACTTACCTTCAATCAGATGTACTTCATGCTAGTACTACTGCATACCGAGGTAAACATTTTGTGGTTGTGCACCACCTGGTTTGCGCCCACTCATTAAAATTCTGGAATTACAGCTCCTTCTGCCACAGTTTATTTGTTGTTAACATATTCATTGACTCACAAACATATGTCATTCTGTTATTACAAAGGCTCACACATAACTGCGGGGGTCATTTAGCTGAACTAAGTCCCCTAAATATCATGCTGAATTCCCCACCCACACAGGTGAGTATACTGTTACTTGTTGAATTTTGGGGATTTTATCACACAACATCCCTTGAGTATTGCAGATGCCCCTATTTACGATTTTGGTATGGAACCAAAGCTGCAGATGCAGTTTCTGCAATAGGTAGGGTGTTAAATGATCAGAGGCTTACGAACCAAACCTGGCTTCCTGTACTCAACTCCTGTACCTGGTTCTGCACTCCTTCCTCTATTGGTGCTGCCTACTAACCAGTACAAAGTCCAAGAAGGGAAGAGGTGGCCAACAAGAATTCCCTTACTCAAACCCCATCACTGCACCTATCAGTGAAATGACATGTAACAAAATGCACACATGCATCTCTGCTTCCTTGAAACAAACACAACCATATGGAAGAGTATCCCAGCAAATTGTATACAGTGTAAATCATGCCATTTTGTTTGTTGAACAATTAAAAGGGTAATTGAATAAATTAACCAAATGATGAAAGGTAAAATTTATAAAAGTGAGTTGCTTTGAACTTGACATAATCTAAAACATAAGAGAGGGACTGGGTGTGAGTAATCAGCCAGTGATAAAGTCTAGATGATGTATTCATTACTAATAGCTGAAAAAGTTTATTGAACAACAAATATCCCATCATAATCAGTTACAGTCATCTGGTGTTTTTATCTTTTTAAGACAAAAGAAACAAAGAAGAGGGGAGCAGTGCTCAAGATAAAGGTACATTATGTCACAACATCATCATAAATATATTTGAATTAGTAATGGTAGAGCTAAATGAAGATTGATCCTGTAACTAGTTAATGTTGTCTAATGCTATATATGCCATAAAACATCATACTCAAATACATCATACCTCTCCGCCTCTCCTGAGTTCTGTCTTCAAGTCAAAAAGTATTTCCCATGAGGCTTTAGTTTCCTGTTTATAATCTGCACTATTTATTCTGGAACTAAGTACTTGAATGTTAAAGATAAAGCTCCAGGCAAGAGGAAAAGAGGAAGACCTAAGAGAATGGATGTAGTGAGAGAGGTCATGGAGGTGATGGGTGTGACAGAGCAAGATGCAGGGGACAGGAAGATATGGAAAAAGATTATCCGCTGTGGCGACCTTTATCGGGAGCAGCTGAAAGAAGATGAAGAAGAAGAAGAATTCTGTAACTAATTATCTATATATATAATTGACTAAGTTGCCCGACCATGAGAGACGCATGACAGAGCCCCGCCCGCCATCTCTAACCTTCCTCCCGCGTCCACCCTCACTCTCAAGGCATGCGCACTGCCTGCATATGTGCCCGCTCCCAACACCTCATCAAACACATGTTTACACTCTGCATACAGCGATTCCCATCTGCGACAAACATGCTTCTTCTTAGATGGTCCTGCAGGAACAGGAAAAACCTTTGTCTACAAAATCCTGATTCATACCATCAGAGCTAGGAAACTAGGACCATCGTCCTGCTTCCGCCCACACGCAGCCGACATGGCATTTCTCAATTCCTATTTGTCCTCTTCCAAACTCCTCACCATGCTGCCAGCGGCTCCTCTTCTAAACCAGTCCCGCCCACACGCAGCCGACACGGCATTTCTCTTCAAGCTTCTCAAGTACGCTTACAAAATAAAGTAAACTCTACATGCAGCGAAAATTTACTTCTCCAGCTAAATTCAATGCTCAGAACCATCAAACCCTTCGCTAAATCACAAAAACACATGCATGAAATCGCTCAGTCCAATCCAACAGCATCTGTACAAATGCTTTTCAAGGAAAACCCTAGGCAGGATTTACAACGATACAATGCCCCGACATGTCACACCAACGTTGCAGCGATTTTCATCGGAGAAGATGGCGAACCGCCTGCCGAAAGGGACATTTGCATTTGTCCCATAAGCAACTCCTGTAAACAGATTTCCACACTCAATATGAATTGCGATCCTATGGTTTACCCACTTTTATTCCCTTACGGAAACATTGGCTGGCACAAAGATTTACAACATGTTCCCAATAAAAGAACCTCCAAGAGAAGAAGGCTTACTCAATGCCAATTTTACACGTACAGTTGTTATGTTAAAACAGAGGGCGCGCGTCTCAACTATCTCAGATTAGATCAACAAGATTTGCGCGTGGAACAATACAAAGGACTGTCAGACGCACTGCAAGCAAATACTGAAAATAACAACATACGTGTAGACAAAATGATCATATTACCGTCCACATTTCCAGGAGTTCCAAGATACATGCAACAAAACTATCAGGATGCCATAGTATGTAAATTCGGACAGCCTCATTTATTTATCATTTTCACATGTAATCCTGCTTGGCCGGAAATTCTACATGCCCGGATCGGATACCCGATAGCACAGATCTGATATTGTAGTACGAGTTTTTTGGATTAAGCTGCAGGAATTACTTAGAGACATTCTACAACAACATCTTTTTGAGGTTGTTATTGATTATATTTATGTAATCGAATTTCAGAAGCGCAGCCTTCCTCATACCCACATGCTGTTTACTCTTCACATTAATTCTAAGAACCTTTCTTTAGCCACAGTCAGTTGTACGTGGCTTTTTTTAGGGTTAGATCTTTCGACTCATTATCTGTCGTCACCACCAAAACACCTATTCACAACTGCGTCTTTCAATAAGTACTGTATTTATTTCTTCTTGATTTCTGAATTCCTTTCTTGCCGTTTTCCGTTCTTATTCTTACACCAATGTATGCTACGATGGGCTTCGGCTAGTTTAACAATATTTTGGCAAAAAGCCTGCATTTGGCATGTTTCGAGCATACAACAGATAACTGACATGTGGATTTTATGACACAAGTAACATGATATATTTTTATCTATTTTTTCCATGGTTGTGTTTCACATTGTTTGCTATTGAGTTCTAGTATATCACAAATTAATGAATACATAACATTAAAAATTATTTTTGGCAACCACTACAAACTACAGTGGGGTAAGTAAAATATAACAACTATATCGTTTTTGAGTGGAGTATTCCTTTAACACCTTAATGTTTTGTTTTTAGAATAGTTTTTCAGTGTTGTATTATTTATTTTAGGATTGATTGCAGAGATCACAGTCAAACATATTAATGCATGTGTTTTTATTCTGAAAATAATTATTACCATAAACCAGATGGAAATCACAGCATTGAACAACATTTGTGAGTACACTTTGTTTCCATTAAAGGCCCATTTTGATGTGCTGCTGCCTTGTGTGACCTCACCAACAGCACCAAATGACCCAGGACCACCACTCTTTTAAATTGGAGTTTAGTCTGGTGCATTTGTTCAATAAATAATGCTTATATTTCTCATAATTTCAGGAATACATCCTGTAATTAGTATCATAATTACAGGGAATGAATTGTACAAATTTAAAGATGTAAATAATTGAGTGCAACCTTGTGGTACAGTGTTTAATGCTGCTGCCTCATAATTATCTACCCTTATCTAATATTTCCATATTCCCCTTTTTCCCCACATAGGTTTTCTAAAGGTGCTTTAGTTTCCTTCCATATCCCAAAGATGTGCAGATAAAGTGAATGACTGACTGTAATGTATCTTAAATATACTCCCACTGCCTGTTACACATAATTGCATAAAAAAAAGATACAAATAATTTAAACTGAGTAGGTCTGCACTTGTATAATGTTATGAATACTGACAAGGATAAATACAATGCTTAGAAAAAAAAGGAAATAAAACATATAGTTTACCAAAGCATAAGAAACCTTTAAGCCTTATTTTAACAAGCACCATTGTTATGACATTGGCTGTTACATGTTACCTATTTACTGTAACAGCACTTAGAATAAGAAAAAATGAAGTCCTGCCAATTGATTCCTATGCCTTATTAATCAAGCGCACTGTTGAATGTGTACTGGTGTTTTAAGATTTGTGTAACTGACATAACAATTCATTTCAACATGTCACAGAGTAATGAGTGCATTGGTACTGAAAGATTCATTTGTACTCCTAAGGTAAATTTACACTAAAGAACATATGTATTATTTATATTTCATAAAATTACAATATGGTGTTCATAAATATTAATTAAATCAGTTCATTTTATTTGTATTTTTGTGTCTGTCTCCTCCTGACTTACTGGTACAAGAAAACCGCTACTTATTATATATGGTTCAACTCATATTGATGTCGTGCTATGCCAGACATCAAACATTGTGGGGTTCCCCCTTATTTCTGACCCTCTAGACCCAAAGAATCCTCATTTGTAGGATAATTTTGGACTACATTTTGTGCAGAAAATTATACCTTTATGATAATTTAATAGTTGTCTTCAGCAAAAATGATCAGAAGGATTTGAAGTTGTACAAGTCAAAGCAATCAATCTCGGGGGTTCACCCCCAAATTGGATAAGAGGGGTCAAAGTTAATCTTTTCCAAAACATTTTGAAAAAATGGGGATCAGTAGTATAAGCATATGGAGTGTCATTTTATACTATTTTGAGGATGCTGATCATGAATATGATAATATTTTTGACATCTGACTTTTTTTTACTGGGAGGTCCTAACCCTCTGAAAGCCTCTCCTATAAACTTAAAAATGATAAATTTCAGGCATAAGCATGAGGGATATCGTTTAAGGCTATTTCAAGGGTAGTAATTACAAATGTGATATTATTTTTGATCCTTTACTTGGGTTCTTGCCCTCTATGGATGTGCATCAGAATGTTACTTTTCTATTACAATTGACAACATTAAATTGAAGCACACATTTTGATATTTCAAACATCTGATGCACCTATTATTGTTTATTATGTATTTCTACTAATTTAGACTTCTTTCATTTGAAATGCATTTTTGAAATAGGGAGGGATTTTAAATTGCAATACAATAATTGATCCTATAAATTGAATTTGATTGGGAAGGGACATGTTGAAAATGGGATCAGCACATTATTTATCAATATCCAGAAAATTTTGTGAATCACCATCTAGCAACTTAAAACTTCCTAGAAGGCCTGACTATCTCAAATTTGAGGCAGCATTTCAAAATAAACGAGTGTTAGTCAACAAATTTTTCAGATTATGCAGATATTATGTAGATGTATAACATATGCTTGGTAATTACAGTAAGTGTATGAGAGTGTTTAAACGAGTGACATAGTGTGTATTATTATTATTAGTTATCATCTCTGTTACTTAGCTGAATTTATTTAAAATAGTGCTTGGAGTCCAGGTAATGTATTATTTGAAGATGCATAACATTTTGCCTAAAGATTGTACTTTGTAGTTGCTGTTAGGTAATGAATTTTACCAAATACAACTTTTTTGGAAATCCAATTAGGGTTCTACAATTTAAATTTCCAGCTGAATATATCAATGCAGATTTCTAATAAACATCACTTCTGCCTGGCCTTTTCTTCTTTTCCAGTATTGGCAATGACTGACAGACAATATGGTTTAGTGTTTAAGCCCCTGGACTTTAAAACCCAAAGTTGTTTGTTAAATCATTTCCTCTGTCTCACTGGGTGACCATGACTTGTAAAAAAACAAGTAAATTATATACTGTAATTGTAAATGGATTAGCATTTGAAAATGCACTACACAAAATTAAGGTTGTTTATTGTTCTTTTCCTCATTACCTGTAGTTTGTAGCTGCCCTTGCTGCTAGTTGTCATTGGCTTGACTTAAGTTGTGTGGTCTATTTCTTTATTTAAAACAAAAATACAGAAAACGTCTCTTTTCAGATCTTTGCTTTTGTTTTTGACCTGATTAACACCAAGAAATGTTCTTATCAGTAATTTTATCATACCCATCTGTTTTATTATGAAAAGACTTTTGGGGAGATCTCTCCTGAAATAATAAGTACTTTCTTTTTAATGTTGACCCACAATATAATGTTTAATTCTCAATTACTACTTTAGTTTACCTATCCTTTCACTCACCAAGCACTGGGGTTATACAGTTCACAGTTACAATGCCTTTGCACCCAGAACTATGGTCCACTACCTTACTGTCATTGGTTCCTTCAGATATCAGAGTATGACTGTCACTGTAGCTTCTCTCCTGGGAGCATGT
Organism: Polypterus senegalus; assembly: GCF_016835505.1. Taxonomy (NCBI): domain Eukaryota; kingdom Metazoa; phylum Chordata; class Cladistia; order Polypteriformes; family Polypteridae; genus Polypterus; species Polypterus senegalus. The sequence continues at coordinate 60,685,642 of NC_053162.1, read as the reverse complement.
TCTTGCACCTCTGATTGACCTGTCTGTGAAATAAACTCTGTTCCCAGCCCCTGACGGTAGAGCAGAGCAAGTGTATAGACAGGAAAACACACCTAATACATTTTAATGTTTAAATGTTACTTAAATAGCTAGTTCCATAAAGGAAAGAAAATAGAGCGAGGCAATTTAACATACAACCTGGATTGCCCTGCAGTTCAATAAACTGATGAAGATCAGAAACACATCTGTCAAGGTGGCAGTTGTCTTGCTGCTTGACGCCTCAGTAGAGCTCAAAGCATTTTCAGTTTGACTTCCCTCCTCCTTCTGGCTGATCTTATATATTTATTCTGTCTAAGACAACTTTGGCATCATAATTCTTAAGCAAATACTAATGATTTAACAAATAAGGTATATTTTTCAGTAGCAAAGTTACATAACAAACTGTTCAAGCCTTCCAAAAGAAAAGAAATGTCTTTGTCAAACTACATTTTTGAAATGTTACAAGAAAAGTTCTGCTCCTTCACTGTCTGAGCAGCATTGATTTTTTTGTGTGCTTACGATGTGAAAGGTACATGGTGATGGGCAATTTTAAATAAATGTGGAGCACTCTGGCTTCATATGGGTTTAGGTGTTTGAGGTAGTTTGGTGAAGCGTCTCTGGAGGTTCATGGGGTAATCGGCTAAACCCACAATCACGTGCAGATGTGTGCAGTTCAGTCATTTGCCCCATAAGCACTCCAGGTTAGGTAATCAGTGCATCTACATCCCTAACAGTATAAAGGAAGCTGGAACAGGAAACTGGGAAAAATAAAAAAGGAATGAGAAACAGAGACGGGGTTAAAATAAAAAAGTAAGGAAGAACGAGAGGGCAGGATTGTTAAATCTAGTGCTGATACAAGTGGAGGGAGGAGTGTGGTTCCTTGATGAGTACATGGGTGGCACTCGAGGGCAGGAGTTGGTCCTGCTGAGCACTCCAAGGAGCAGGAGTGACCAATTGTTTTGAGCAGGCTCCCACTCAGGCAGCATGATGGATTTGAGAAACAGGAACAGGGCTCAAAGAGTCCTTGGGACACTGAGGGGTGGCAGCAAGGGACATGAGTAAAAATTTAAAGGTTGACTGCACCATTCAGTTGACGTCTCCTCCTACTGAGGCAGCCAATAATAGTGAACTAAGGAAACGTCAGATTTTTGAAGGAAGCACTCATGACTAGTGTAGATTACTCCCTGGGATTTTAACCTTGTTTTATTGGAATATTTATTGTTGAACTGCACATGGAATATTTATTTAAAATGGAAGAATTTCTGCATTGCAATTTGGAGCCCTGTTTGTTTTAATAAAAGCACTTTGTACATTTGCACCATTCTGTGCTTGTTAAGTGTCCTCATTGCATTTGCTCATATTGGTTAATGACTATCAATGGATCCACGTTCAAGGAGTAAGGCAGCTGTAGCTGACCTGGACTGTCACAGTGCTAAGAAATCATTCAGACATTCTGAGCCAAAACTAATGCATTGCTCCAAGTAATCACGACATAGCTTTGGAGTAAGCTATCTATGTCCAACCAGACATGCAAATTACATCTGCTGTATAAAAAGAAGATCCTGGCACTTAAAGGGGCCAGAAGGAGTATTTACCTAAAGACCTAAAGGTTAACACCCAGGTACAACTAAAAGCTGAAAAGCTGTGAGTTGTTTTGCTTTTATTTAGAAAAAACAATCTGCTAATGGGTTAAGGAAAATGTACAAGTGTTAATGTAAGCTAAATAATTGTAAATACAAATTTTTTGATAGGTCAATAATTCTTACAAAAAGGAAAACAACATTACTGTCATAACATACATATTGTTCGCTAGCTTAGATTTCCTTTTTTCCAGCGCTCTCATACATACATACATACACACCAAATGCCAATTTACCTTCTTTAATCCAAATAATACACAAACCTTTGGGGATGAAAAAGAAAAACACGATTACCCTGTGAAAAACTCACGCAGACTCCACACAAACAACATCCATGCCTGAGTTTCAAAACTCCTCCACCCATGCTAATTCCTTATAGAATTCTTAAAAGGAAAATTGTTGCAGAAATAGCCTTTGCTTCCCTACAAACCTAGGCTGTAAAATGTGATTTCCAAAAAAATGATAGATTGATTGTATATTGTTCTTTATGAATTAAAGCAATGCAATAATTTTCAAAAATTCAAAACTTCTCACATAAACAAGTCAATAAATATACAAATATTCTCTCTGTTGCACTCTATAAGCCAGTCTATTATAAGTGGTCCATAACTGTAAACATCTGGAGTCTTGAATTAACAACCTTTTCAAGGAAATTGATGTTATTTTAGCTAAGTAACCTATAAGCTATGAGATCGTCAAAAGAACGGCACACTAAATTATTTCATTCAGAAATTCAAATGAATTCATTCACAGGAGGCAGACATAAATGCAATACTTTATATAATCCTCTCAAAAAATCAGATGGAATTGCATCAATATTAGTATGAGGAAAAAGTACTTTTGGGGATGAGTGTGGCACAGAGGATAATGAGGCACCATTTCTTTCCCCTTTGAAAAGAGAAACGGTATCTTTGATTGCATACTGTGAAAACTCAGAAAAGCCAACAGCTTGTGTTTAATAGCATGATTCTAAGCTAATTTATGGCCATCCATTATTGCGCTGTTTAATACTTTATTTCATTCTTACTTCAAAGTATGAGAAGAAGTTCATGCTTTTTTTATAATGTATGATTCTATCCATTTTTAACATATAATCCCTCTGGAAAACAGCTTTAAATGTCACCAGAAAACAAAGAAAAGGACAGAGTTTAATCTAGGGCTGTACAGTAAATGTATTATTGGATTAATGCCTCAGCAGTTGCTACAGAAGAAAGTGATGTATAATTGTATGATGAACTTAGTGCACCTTTGTAAAAGGATAACAATAATTTAGTGGTTATGCAGGAATGTATTTAAATTGGAGATACATTTTTTAACTGCTGCACATGTAACTTGAATGTTTCCAAATGTCCATATATACCTTACACTGTATAGCCAAACACACTTAAAACAAGGATTAAAGAACCTAAGTAAATAAGAGTCAAGTGAGACTGCTTGTGTCCCAGTCTTTCAACATTCACTCTCTTCATCTCTTCTGCTCTTTCTCACCTATCAATAGGGCCAGCTTTTTGATTTCATCCCCAAACTTATTAAAAGGGACATTACATGTTTGAAGCTATGGACCAAACTTAAATTGATGCTGCTGCTTGTGCTGTTCTGTTGTCTCCTTTTGACTCAATTCTATTACTGCACCCTGAATCACAGAGATGTTGTGGTGTTATGGGTCCACAGCTCGTTGAGCAAAAGCCATTCATTTTAAATAAATCATTGCCGCGCTCGCAGCTTAACGAGGGGACGTTGGGCCATAGTGGGCCGCGGGGCGATCCGTAGGGTGGGCGTTTCTCACCTAGTGCACAGGTGAGGAACTGCCCACATTCGTGATTGTCCCGTGGCTAATGCTGCAGCTGCTGTGGCCCTCGTCATTTTAAAAGAAGGGTGAGTCGGTTGTGGGAAAAAAAAAGGGAGATCAAAGAATCGAGGATCGAAAGAAAAGAACGGAAAGAAAGAGGACAGAGATTACCGGGAGCAGGAGAGGAAGCAGGTCGGTGAGAGAGAGAGAGAACAGCGAGCGAATGAGCGCTCACGGGCAGCTGCGAGGGCCTGGGGTGTTGGGCCTACACCCAGGCGTGTGAGTTGGATGTCGCTCCCGCTGAGCGATTATGTAGCGGGAGTGACCAAGGGAAGGCGACTGGCCGCAGAGAGGCCATGGAAAGGCAGTGGAAGTCGGGAGACTTGGTGCTGGAATCCCCAACGTGGGCGACCTGGCCGTTGTGGGAAATCAAGTTCTCCGAGACTGGGATGAGTGCCAGCTGAAGTCAGGGATCAGGAGGTCTCCAGTCTCGTGTGAGTGTTACAAGAGGGCAGCTGCAGAGAGCGTCTCGCCTGCTGCAAAGCCCAATTGGGAGAAGCAGGTGAGACGCTAACACAGAAGAGCACCGAACTTGTTGGTTTTTTTTAAAGGCTGCTTCCTAAAGAAGATTTTACCTCTGGTTTTAAAGGATTGTGTTTTTTTCTAGTGTTTTAACCTCCACGTTCTTTTAATGGATTATTTATTTAATGAACTTTTGAATGAACTGCACTATTTATTGGAACACTTGTTTTGTTTGACTGTTTTAATAAAAGCACTGATGCACTTTTTTCAACCATCCCCTTGCTCAGATGTTTATTGCCTCCACTGACTAGCTCATCGGTAACATTACCGACGGTGTTGGGTTCAAGGGTTCCCAAAATCAGATGGGAGTGTGGAGCCAGAACCCACATCGTCACAGATGTTTAAAGAGAAGGACCTGATCTACCCCAAAACCCTTACATGAGGATGTAACAATTTTGCTGAACTAAACAGATCTTATCCAAACTCTCTTTTAGAGGTTTTCAGACTTCAGAACTACTTTGTTAAAACATATTCAACCTTCTTGACTACAAGCCAATTTGTAAGTTTTACATTTGTGCCAATCTGTAGAAGACAGCATTTTGTTAACTTACCTCAAAAAAGCACCCATTGTTCTTTATATGTTTAACAACATACCAATGTTTGAAATATTTGTTTGTTGCCTATTTATCAAACAGTATTGGGATAAAAATGATCCAAAATCCACTAACAGACCCTTTTTGGAGTAACTCCCATCGGGACATTGCTGCTTAGTGAAATACCTAATGTGATGACTCCCATTTCATTGCTGGCTTGCTTTCTTATTTTGCCTATCAGGAAGAATCCATTAACTTTGTGTGACTTAAAACGATGTCCCCTTTTACTTACAATTATTATCCTCATCCTCATTTTTGCTCTCTTGTTCTTGATGAGCCTATGTACCTCTAGCAGTTTCTTCCGGCCTTTCTTCTATAGTACTCAGATGTTCACAGGACACTCAGTAGATATACTCTTTCCTGGATGTTCTGGGTCTGAACCTCAGAATTCTCCCACTGGGCAATGCTTTGTACATCTCCCAAGGTGGCATAAAAGGGCATCCTAACTACAGCCTCAACTGGCTACATTTGGTTGTGAGAAATAATAGTTCTACTTTGAGGTGTTCTCATATCACCAAGCTAATCACTCTGCAACAAAGAATGAGCCCATCAACTCTGTGTAGAAGAGCACATCTCTGTCGTTTATTCTTTCAGTCACTATCCATAGCATGTAACCATAGGTGAGCAGAGGGGGTGTAGACTTTCTGGTACACTGATAACTTTGTTCATAAGAATCAACGTAAATAAAACTGCTGCTGATGTGTTAATCTATTCTTCAATCTTATGATCACTTCCACCTCACACATAAGACTTTGAAGAATTAGAGGCAGCTGCTCATTCCTAACCTGTAGAGAACAAGCTACTCTATTCTGGGAGAAAGCCCTGACTTAAAGGGGCTGCTTCTCAGCCCAGTCAAAGGAGGAGAGAACCATTTCAGTGTATGCCATAGAGATCACAGTCACAGAGGAAGCTGAGAAGACAATCATCTGCTAAAAAGAAGCAATGAAACTCGCTTATGTGGAACAATTGAAATTTTTTTTTATTATTTTTAAATCTGACAGGCATTTATTGTTGTGTTAGTTCTAATCAACTGAACATTCTGAGTCATTGGTAGTATTTAGACTGTTTCATTATCTAAGTGATTAATTCATATTACATGTTTTTTTTTTTTCTCTCTTCTTTGAATGGGTCAGAGAATGGATCTTATCTGATTTGAGTACAATGTAGTACCGAATATCTTATTGATCTGTGATATATTCATTGTAAAACAACCTTGGAGTCAATTAAATCATTTAAAAGGAGAAAAACTAGTGAAACTGTGCCAAAATATGTTTAATGGAAACATATTTGAAATGACATCTTATATTCTGGAACAAATTAACTGTACTCTAGGTTGCAATGGGTGGAGTGGTGGCTCTAAGGCTAGGGATCTGCACTGGTAATCGGAAGGTTGCTGGTTCGAATCCTGTAAACGCCAAAAGTGACTCTATTTCGTAAGGCCCTTAACCTGCAATTGCTCCATCCTGGGTATGACATTAATCTGCATCCAGCCCTACAAGTAGGCCCTCCAACCTGCAGGGAAAGCTTGGGGGTTGGTGGCAGAATTGGCATTCCAGCCACTGCAAAAAACCTCACACTGATTCCATTCCATCTGAACTTGTGTGATGATGAGGTGTCACCTGTTGCATGGCTACACTCGGGTCCCAATCTGGGATCCTGAGTTGGTTTGTCATGTGGTGGGTGCGGCAATGCGCTGTATCAGCGCGTGCTCCTAACCTCTCTCTCTCTAGGTTGCAATCAAGTTATAAAACAGCATAATAGTTCAGCAACACACATATTGAGACCATACAGAATTTGCTTGTTGAATTAATTGTTGAGTGCGCTTACATTTCACAAGGCTGGGGTGTCATTGGCTCCCAAGTGGATGAGCTGTTCAAAGTTTAAAAGAATGCATCTAAAAAGAAACACTGGAGTTGTGTTTTTAGTCATGTGGTGTAAACGCAAGTACAAAAGAAAACACAGAGAAGAATAAAAATTTCAGTTAGCTTAAAAAGCTGGGGCATATTCCACAAAGCAAGCTAAACTCACAGGCCTCACTTAACTGGCTTACTCCTATTGTTTTTAGTTCTACCAAAATTGATTACGGCAAGTTATTCCATACCAGGCTAAAGATGAAGCTTAGCATACATTGTGGCTTGGGAGCTCATGAAACTCCTGTTTGATCAGAAACAAATCCTCAGAGATAGACTTTGACCTTTTTTGGCATATCCGATGTTGTTTCATTCTTAGTTACACTGTAATTATATTAATCTGATATGCTCGTTAAAAACACTTAAATGTTCAAAACTATATTGTCCTTTGAAAATAGCAGTATTTAATAATATATTCAAGTTACATTATCTTATTTTTATTCCCACTTTTTTTTCTCAATGACAGACAACATAATACAATATTTAAATAGTAATAAAACATTATAAAGGTGTATTCCACTGAGCTGAAATTGTTACTTATTGAGAGTTTCGTTATTTCACCAAGTAATAATTTCCATTTGTTTGCGCTAATGCAGATGTTTACTATCATTTTTTTAAGACTTTTGAATTTTAGTACTTTCATCATCTGTAACCTGCTCTGCATGTGTATTGTGCCAACGTATTTGAATTCTTTACAACATTCTACTTTGTCATCTACTTTTTGTCTTTTATTTCCAGCGGTGGACATGGTTAAATCTCTTGGCACAAAGTCTCGTCTCATGGGACGTGAAAGTATCTCTCTAAAAAAGTCATGTCCCATCCCAGGCTAAAAAGTTTTGTCTCGTCCCCGGATTTTTTTATAATAAGTTCTTATAGTTATAGTTCTCACTAATAAAATGGTGCAAAGACAACTGTTTTGTAATTGAAATTCTGCCAAAAAATATATAAACATTTACAATAAAAATTGGCAATTATGTTCTGGTATCCTGATGAGTTGCATATGTTTGTAGTTAGGTTCCATATGTAAAAAGTCTGTTGTTCCTAAATGCTTTATGATTAAGCCAACACATATTTATTTATTGAAAATCTGTGAGTGAGTGAACATTCGCAAACGTTATGGATCAAACAGCATTCACACTCAGCCCCATTAAAGGCTGACTAGGTAAGCCACAAATCATTCCATAATAAATGCACAGGCAAGTCCCTTTTAACTGACATTCATATAGTATGTCCAGTGGAATTCTGCCATCAGTCATTCGGGTCCATGACAAACTACTCAGCAGCCATGAGGTTCAAAGTTCCCACTAGTGGCAAATGCTGCAGATTTCATATAAACATATGGTTTAGCCTTTATAAAATAATGTTTTTGCGTTTGCTCTTTACTTGCATTTCACACCACAACATTGCCAGTGAATATATAATGTCAACAAAGCTTTAGGTATGACATTCAGGAACTAGTAAATTCACAATCAAATAGGGCAATGCAAAAGGAACTGTAGAATTAGAATAATGGCAATAACATTTAATTGCAATACAAATTTAATTTAATTGTGAATAATGTCAATAAAATTTCATTGTAATAGACATTTAAAACCATCATGAACTTAAGCATTTAATCATTTTGCTATAGATTCCCATTCAGTCTTTATTATTTTCTAAACATGGATGCATTTCTTTTTTGTGTTATTACAGATCTGTAGCATTTGTACAACTCAGCTGCTGAGTATGTTATTTTAGTATACATCAATTAAAAAAAGGTCCAAACAACCAGATGGTATGTATCTTGCGTTCTTTACTTTTCCAAGCTATCCCATAATGAAATATATGCTTAACAGTTACAGGCATTCAGTTGGTACATGTTACACACTTTTCATTTTCTTTGTGAGCCATGTTAAATATTCTCTATGGTTATTTATTGAGGACTTCTTAAATATCATGAGTATAAACATAATTACGGATTGCCTATGCACCTCCTGAGTTAAAGGATAAATCTGGGATTTTTTTAAGTCAAAGTACTTCTTCATAATCATAAGATATATTAATTTAAAATAGAAATTATGTTCTAAAGTTTATACAGTTTAAAAAATACCTAGCCCATTCTTCCATTTTAAAATGGAGTTGAAGGGACAGGAGTCCATACATGAAATAAAAGCCGTTAAATTTACTGAATACACCCATTTTGAGGCAGCAAAGATTTTGATTTAAGAGAACATTCCTTCTCCAATTCTGATGCATGCTTATAACGATAAAAAACTTGGATGTAATGAAAGTTTATTACATATTCTTTGTACTGTTTTCTCGGGGTAAGAATATGTTTCCTATTTGCTTATCTGCTCACAGCGGCTGTCGTGGGCATAGTTTTAACATTTTCTATTGGTACATCACCAATTGACAACTTTCACCGTAACATGAGGCTGCATATTTTCCTCCTAAAGTCTGTCCAGTTCTGTTACTTCAATGGTTCTGTCCTGCTATGGCTTGTAACAAATGATGCTTTGTACAAACAAGTGTTTGATACAGTGGCAGAACAGTCAGTATGTCATGAAGTTATTTGATTTGAGTATGCATCTGCCATCAAACTATCATGACAGTGATTTGAAACTTCAGTGGCACATGAATACTCAAGTTATATTTTTGTCTTATGCCACATGTAATTCAAATCATATTTTATTATAGGCAGTGCTGCCTCACATACTAAAACACAGATGAACACAAAGGTTTAACTGCAGATGCTCACTCAAACCAATGAATATCTTTCCTAAATGGTGCCTCATATAAAAGTTCCATGTTGTGTCAGTTCCTCTGGTTACAGCTAACAAAGGCATTATGGTCTGCTACAGAAATTGCAGCATGTCCAGCTGCAAGAGACTGGAAAGAATAGTGAGGTCAGCAGAGAATATTATTATTCTATGCATGTCATGTTCTCTAAACACTGTGTCTACAAGGCCCTTTGAATTTTGCAAGACCCTTCTCGCCCATCTCATGGATCCTTCATTCTTTTGCCATCTGGAAAAAGATACTGCTGCATCTGAGACAGATCTGTCAGGTTATGTGATAGCTATTTTCCCCAGGCTGAAAGACTCCTCAACAATGTGTCCATGGCCTTCCATCCTACCCTAATATTTTAGACCACAATCTCTTGAATAAAAATGAGTGAAGTATCAGGAGTGATTTGTGACAGACAGATATCAGCAAGGGAAGGTCTACAGGAAGGTAATGAGACCAACTATGTTATATGGGTTAGAGACAGTGGCACTGACTAAAAAGCAGGAGACAGCTGGAGGTAACAGAATTAAAGATACAAAGAGTTGTATTGGGTGTGATAAGGATGGACAGGATTAGAAATGAGTACCTTAGAGAGTCAGCTCAAGTTGCATTTGGGAGACAAAGTGAGAGAAGCGAGATTGTGTTGGTTTGGACATGTGCAGAGGAGAGATGCTGAGTATATTGGGAGAAGGATGCTAAGGATAGAGCTGCCAGGGAAGAGGAATGCCTAAGAGACGTTTAATGGATGTGGTGAGAGAGGACATTCAGGTGGTGGGTGTAACAGAACAAGATGCAGAGGACAGAAAGATATGGAAGAAGATGATCCGTTGTGGCGACCCCTAACAGGAGCAGCCGAAAAAAGAAGAAGAAGATGAACCCTGTTAGCTAAGGAGTTACGTGATTATGTGGAAAATGTTTATAAAGAAAAGCTTAACAATTTCATGTGACAAATATATTCCATGACCATGAAGAAATAACTTCAACTTGAATAATACTGATGTTAATGAGAAACACTTTTTGTTAGTGAAACTAACTGATCCTTGATTTTAAGATTAGACTAATTCAACCGAGGCTTACTCAACATATTCAGTTTTCATTTCATATGCATACTCCAAGGAATACTCTCCCTATTCTTTATTCTAAAATAAACTGTTTTATGTGCAAAAGATGGTCTATATTAGTACGATTAGATGTTTTTGTGGTTTTCTCAAAATCCTAGTTTAGTGATTTACTAGGATAAAAATAAATAAGGTTTGTTTCTGTTTAAGGTTGTCATCCTTTATCTTCATAAGCTGGGATGTCTAGATCTTTTTTCTTTCTTTGGCCTTTTGTAAACCAATTCTGGCAGAGGAGAATCAATAATGATTTAAAACCTTTATCACTATTTTCCCAGCTCTATGTTTCAGCTGTTTCTTTAGCTGAATGTTGTAATGTCCAGATCAAAAGCAAATCAAAAACAAAAACTTCTTCTGAAATAATAACAGTCGTCAATTAAATAATGCTATTAGTGTACATACAATAACATATTGCCATTCAGTAAATAAGTAAAATGAATCAAGATACACAATCTCTGTACTTTTAGTCCACCTGTGACTTTTAGACTTTATTATTCTTTATTCTCAAACCCCTAATGGAGCGAGACGTAAACTTTCAAGTTTTTAAACCACCCGATTTGGTGCTAGAATGATAAAATTACAGGTTTTCCAAAGTGATAAGGCAATTTTGAAGATGGATGAGATACTTGCTTTCTGTGACTGTCTAGAGCACTCTTCATGGTAAGCATTTAATGGAATAGGTTTTGCAGAATAAGCCAAAAGCACAGATATCTAGCTGGCTTTTCCTTTGTGCTTTATATTTTTCCAGGACAGCAAGAATTAAAAGCATTAGCTGAGCCTACTCTACAGACATAATCACAATTGACTTCTTGATTCATTCTGCTATATATTTTTTCAGTAAACATCAAAGTGTTACAATACATTTCTAGCTTCACAGAAAATATCATTTTATGCTGCAGATATTTACTGTTGATTTGTATACATTGTGTATCTTTGTTACATACACTTATTTTGATGCGAGAAATCAATAAGCAATCTTTTTTTTAAGGGAGGATTTTTCGATTATCCTGCCTAAAATGATGATGTTATTTAAACTGCAGGATGAGGTTGCTGCGCTCATATTGCTTCCAAGCAGTATTTTAATAGCATTTGAACTGTTTCAGATATGCCTCTCCTATTCAAACATTTCATCAAATAAAAAAAAAATAAATGGAAGCTCTAAATGGCATTAGGCTACCTATTAAAAATATCTTTTTTTTAATAATTAAAATACATTGCATTCTATTCTGGAACAGCTCAGTGGATAGCACTCTCATGATTGTAAATTTTATGAAACATGTGCCCGGCTATTCCTTTGGATTTTGCACATTCTCCCCTTTTTTGTATGGGTTATCCTTCCACATCTGTGAAGCAAAGTGTCTTAGGAGACTCTAAATTAGCCCTGTGATGGATTATTCAGGACTGGTTCTTATCTTCTGCCTGAGGATGCCAGGATAGGCTCTGGCCTTCTGAGTCCCCAAAATACATTAAGCGGGTTTGAGACTTTTGTGTATATAATTACTGCTTGGAAAAATTCACTTTCATTATGCTTCATCAAATTCCCATCTTGGTTTATTTTTTATAATTTTTTATATATATTTTTTTATTTTTTTATATTTTTTATAATCCTTCCCACCACTGGTCCAAATCAAGCATCTGCACACTGGGAGACATTTTGGATGACACTGGTTCTTTGCATATTTCAGTCCTTGAGATCATCTTTGATAACCCTGCTTTGTCACACATTTTTTTATATCCTGCTTAGATCGGTTCTTAAGGCAAGTAGAATATATTTATATTTTCCAGTACCCCTTCACCACTTAATCAAACTATACACATTAATATTTCAGTCTGCAAAACCAGTATCAGCCTCATGATGCACATTTGTGAGATGGTTCACTTAATACTTTGTCCGTTCAATCTATTAGGCAGTGTGATCTACCCCTGGGCCTCCCCTCTAGTGGTCCATTATGTTTTAAAACATGACTATCTCTTCTAGCAACCCTAACCTCAAAAATATTCAACTTAAATTTGTACATAGGTCATATTCTAACCTTCGTAAATGATTTATTATGGGCTTTACTGCAAAACCTTAATGCCATTTGTGTCAGTCAGGGGCAGTAGGCACTTTTCTTTACATGCTTTAAGAATGTCTCATTATAGTTATTTGTGGTCCAATATTGCCTCTTATCTGTCTTCCATTCTTGTTGTTAATATTCTTCTTTTGCCTCATTATTTTCCTTTGCTTGATCTTTGCTCTGTCTCACTGAATCTTCTCCAAGTGAGGTTTTTCTGCCTTGGCTCTCTTGCTGCTAAATTTAAATATTTTGTTGAAAATCCACAGCTTGTCTATCATTCTCAGCCTTTAAGTCTTCTTTTCTTAATTTACCCCTATTGGAGCTATCAGTAGCAAAGACTAATGAGACATTCAGGGTTAAACATTAGCAAGTGTCAGAAATGAGTGTTGAGTCGTCAACGCTGCTGATCAAGAAAGTACTTCTAGGGCACCGAGGACTAGTTGTGGTGGCTGCCTCTCTCACTTGTCTATTCAGGCTTCAGTATACAACAGATGTATTAGTTAGAGTAACTTGAGTAACGGGGGGGTTTGGGGGGTTGGTTGCAGAGGGAGGGTAGTTATTTCTTAGATATATTATTTGTGCACACTGTCTGTATTTGGCTGTTTTACCCATTTAGTAAATTATTGATTACGAATAAATACTTTACTGAAATGTACTATATATAATAAAAGCTGATTGATTAAAGTCCTCTGTTAATTGGAAGCAGTTAGCTTCTTCCATGGCAGGCAGAAAAGATCACTGGATAAGATACCAGTCCATTGCACAATGAGCCATGCATATACAATTTAATTTAATCAGTTAAGCTACTCTACACATTTTCTAGAGGTAGAAGAGAACTGAAGTATTAGAAGAAAAAATAATGGATGCATCGGGTAGCACAATCAAGTTCCACACTGACTATTCATGGGTTGGAAACAGAACACAGGATTCAGTGTTTTTAAGAAAAAAAAATGAAAGTGAAAAAAACATGTATGGGAAACCTAAATCCGCCTGTGGGAGATGTGCATGGATGTGCTCTGTGGCTGACAGACACTTCATCCTAGGCTGGTTAATGGAATATATTATGTTCCCAGGACACACACCAGCAGCCTCACACTCTCAACAGGAACACCTTTGTAGGTGTAAGCTGTTTATTTCCAAAATAATTACACCGACTATTTAGGGCAGGCATGTCAAACACGCGGGCGGCCCTCAACAGAAATCTGTGCGGCCCGCATGACAGATCCTAGTTAGCACTAAACTTGTACAAAATGATTATTATTGTTTGTGATTGAATCTTTCTGCATCTTTGGCGTTACTTATTGACTTTTCTTTCTTCCGCCTTCTGACAAAAGCGCATTTTCCCATGGCATTACAATACCGGAAACATCATCTGCTAGTATAGTTGCAGCTGCGGCGTCAGCTCCTCGATATCCTAGGCATGACACTGCCCCCCCTTGACCAAAGTTAATTTAGCTGAGATGTCACAACTGAAGTGCTAGGCTGCAGCAGCCTGACGGGCTACACTACTGGCTTGGCTGCTGAGACTGGCCACTGGGCAGAACTGACCATCACAAGTAGTAATAGCTTGCATATTTTCATGTAATGGAGCGGGAGATCGTCAGGCGGATCATTGCGGCGTGTGCAGTGATGCGGGCTCTGCATCGGTCTTTCGTGGTGAAAACGGAGCTGAGCCATTAGGCAAAGCTCTCAGTTTACTGGTCGATCTATGTTCCTACCCTCACCCATGGTCATGAGCTGTGGGAGATAGCGAATACAAGCGGCTGAAATGAGTTTCCTCCGCAGAATGTCTGGGCTTTCCCTTTGTTAAGGACACATGATGCTTCAGTAGGGCTTGAATCACAGCGTTTGCATGGCTTTTATTTTGACAAGTTATTGGGTGTCTTTAGTTTGCATAATTAATTGTGCAGTTTTGCCTGGAATAGGAAAGGAAAATGGCGACATATGGGGTTAACAATCAAGCACCTAGCTGAAAAGTGAACAAGGTATTAATTTCTCTGTATTATATGTAAAACAAACGTTATGAATGTTTATGTTAAGTTAGTTACATGCTTTTTATTTTGTACTTTGCCTTTTATAGCTCTTACAGTGTGTTTATGGAATAAGGTCACGGAAACGATAATAAAATTCATAAACCATCAGTCTGAGAATTGACCATCACTCAGCCGGGGTTGCTACACCCTTAAAGATAGGGTGAGAAGCTCAGTCATCCGAGAGGAACTGCTCCTCCACATCGAGAGGAGTCAAAAGAGGTTAGGCTTCGGATCAGGATGCCTCTTGGACGCTTCCCTGGTGAGAGGAAGACCCAGAACACGCTGGAGGGACTATGTCTCTCAGCTGCCCTGGGAACGCCTCGGGATTCCCCCGGGAGAGCTAGTAGAAGTGGCTGGGGAGAGGGAAGTCTGGGCATCTTTGCTCAAGCTGTTGCCCCCACAACCCGATCTCGGATAAGCGGAAGAGGATGGATGGATATTCATGTTTTTTTGCTCTAGTTTTATGTAATTTTGTGCTAGTATTGTAATGAACAGTTAGTGCAGACTACAGCTGAAGATCTGAAGTGTATGCGAGAAGTTGGTGAGTTGCTTATTAACAATTTTTTGTGATTTTGAGTTTGTAAAATTAGTGTAGGTCAGGAGGCTTTTTTCATATCGGCTTATTTTACAATATAAAGTAAACTTAGTAAAGTAAAATTAGATTTTTGGAGGATTTGCTTTCCAACTTGAACTACTGAGTAATGAATTCAGTGAGCATTTTCGTGATTTCAGTTCACATGAACAGGACTTTGCGCTGTTTACGTCACCATACTTTTACAACGCTGAGAATGCGCCTGAGAATATCCAAATGGAATTGATTGAACTGCAGTCAGATTCTATTCTATTCTATTCTATTCTACTCTATTCTAGTTGGTGTGCCAGGCTTGTATGCTTACCTGCCACCCTAGTATGTGCAGATCCGTAAGTTGGCATCGAGAGTACTGTCTA
Organism: Polypterus senegalus; assembly: GCF_016835505.1. Lineage (NCBI taxonomy): Eukaryota > Metazoa > Chordata > Cladistia > Polypteriformes > Polypteridae > Polypterus > Polypterus senegalus. Next base: position 60,670,191 of record NC_053162.1, on the reverse strand, counting down.
TGTTCAGAAGCACTTACCTTTATGAAAATTGTTTTTCGTTAATGAAAGCTACCAAAACCCCATATCGCTCAAGACTTACTGTCGAGCAACTTTCATTCCTCATAAAAGTTGCAGCTGCACAAGATTTCAAGCCTCATATTGACGAACTAGTTGCTAACAAGAGATGCCAAGTGTCAGGACAAAAGAGATAAGTCTCAGACTGTCCTATCTAGGGATCTAACTAAGAGGCTAAAACTTTTATTGTACACAGTTGTACAGAGATTGTATGGAAATAAATTGCTTTTCTTTAAACTTTAAGTGTTAAATTTTTTTATTTAAAATTATTATTTGAAAAATTTAAGTTTTCAGTATTGGAAAGAAAGCTACAGTGACTTTGTATAACAGTATTTGTTACAGTGCGGCCCACTGACGCACATATAGCAGTTAAAGCGGCCCACCAATGGTAGTGAGTTTGACATGCCTGATTTAGGGTATCTCACTAAATAATTGTAATGTTTCAGATACATTACAACTGATTCATGTTCTTCAGTGGACTAATTTGAAGGAACATATATTGCTTTCTTCTTAGATCTATGCAGGCAAAGTTATACCCTTCTCCCATCACTGTTGCACAGATTCTTCTCTCTGCTATGCTGCATTTCACAATTGTCTTAGTGGACAAGAAACAAAAACCTCAGTATCCATATTAAGGGGCGAATAACATATTGTCTGTAACACAGCCTTACAATACCTTAAGAGTTTAAAGTTACAATTACTAGAAGATGAATGTTGCGTTACACATACATGATAACACTGTAAGGAAAATGTTTATGCACAAAATAATATTTTGTTTTTACAATATTTAAAGAGCTGCTTGAGACAGTAATATTTGCGAAGGTCCCGTTATGCATCAGGATGTTATTTCAGATGCACCACAATAATGGGAATGATTCCTACCTGCATAATTCACAATAATACTTTTTGTTCCCCAGAAATTAAGAAGTATGTTTGTTATATTGCATATAATCTTTTCAGCCACAATCTCAAGGACTGCCATTAGTGATTATAAATTAATTTTAATTAATCATCGAACCTTTCAATTAATAATAGTGTAAAACATTAACATTTTTTTATTTTAATTATTGGTAACTTTCTAATGCACAACAAATAATGTATTTGTGACAAAAAAACTGGAATCAAATCTTTTAAACAGCCATCAATTTAAAAACAAGCCACATAAAGCATTTTATAGATGGAATGCTGAAGATCAATCTTGTGTTCAGATTAAGTCCATCAATCTTTTTGATCCTCTGGATGTTCTAACTTATTTTTCTGACTACATAAACTGCATCGCCCTACCAGCTGTGGATGTACCGAAGATTGTACTTACTAAATAAATAAAATGTATCTCTTGCAGCTTTTCAACATCAGCACTGTTCACTTATAATAAATTAAGATTTTTGTGTGCAGAATAATTCGACTGTAGTTTAATCCTATACATCCATGAAAAACATATGTGCAATTTTAATGGCATGAAAGTATTGACTAAACAAGATGAGCCAGTCTGGAAATCAGCCAAATCTTGTAAAGCATGCTCAAATTGCCAACAGTGCACAGCTATCTAGCATTAGGGCTTTTTAATCTCAATGCCAAGAGCTATAGCTCACTGATCCAAGGCTAGACCAAAGATTTAATGCAGTTCCTGTGCCGACTTCTTATCTTATTGAAGTGGATAAGAAAACTCACAGTCCACTACGTTTCTCACTAGACTCCACTGAAACCATTCTTTTATACTTACCTATGGGTATTAGAGTTTAGGGTGGGACCAGGTCCAAAAGTTGAAATCATGGATTAAAAGAGAAAATTAAATGTAATAAGTAAAAAAGGAAATATTAAAAATAAAATGGGTGTGATAAATTTGAGTGTATCTGGATGACAATACAGAAATTTAGATAAATGTATCATTTGGAAAAGGCAGGCTAGATTGGAACAACAGTGGCTATACATATAAACCAGAACTGAATAAAGTTGCCTGAAACAGTAAATAATCTATTTTTTACTTTAAAACTCAATTACACTTATTTCTTTTGTCAAATAAAAATAGATTAGATGTTGGAAGTATGCAAATGAACCTCAGCCTCATAACTTTATAGTAATATGAAAAATCAAATTATAATTTATTTAAGTATTGCTATTTTAAAAGTTTCTTAAGTGAATTGTGGAGTAAAGATGACATTTTTAAGTCTGATTACCCTTTAATACCTTTGAAGATTTTCTTATTTCTGTTGTCGGGGATGGACACTTGATATGGCACTTTGCTGCCTGCATACCATCAGATGACTTCCTGACCTCCCTTCCTCTCAAAATCCTATGCCAATGCCATTTTGTTAGACATACTTCAGTTCTGTATTGATCTCAGTCTGAAAAGACATATTTGACTTCATTTTTTAATTTTGAACCTTTTCTGTGGTCTTTGTGATTCATTCACACTACATTTTAGTTTTACTTCTAATAGACTATACTTGCAGAGAATTATCATATTATTCAATGGGTTTGCAATTATTATTAACCTTTGCTTTTCTCTGATTTATTTTCTGGTTTGTCTGTAGCGATTCACGAATGAAAAAGGATAGCTCAACTATTCAAAAGACCCAATGTCCTTTAGGTTGATTTTTTTAGAACAGTGATTCTCAATCTTATTTGTTTTGCGACTCTCTTTTTGACATATGAGTACATTTGTGACCCACCCATAGGCCATTAGAGTGGTTTGGTTAGATGTACGACATAGTGAATCAAACTAGGTGATCCAAGCGGTGGGATATCCTTCTGGTTAATCAACTGTGGACACTGGAGTGGTGAGAGGTTTTATTTGGTGCAATCTTTGAAGTGGAGGGGAATCAAGTTCAATCACTGGAACAGCAAACAACTCATGACCCACTTTACTGCCCACTACCATTAAAAACAATAGCAACTTGTGATTCACAGGCGGCAGTCCACAACATGGCCCAATGTTTAAGAAACACTGCTCTAGGATGATGCATGAGAAAACAGTAACAACTTACAGTAAGTACAACAACAACAACAACAACATTTATTTATATAGCACATTTTCATACAAACAGTAGCTCAAAGTGCTTTACATATTAAAGAATAGAAAAATGAAAGACATAATTATAAAAAATAAATCAACATTAACATCGAATAAGAGTAAGGTTCAATGGCCAGGGGACAGAAAAACAAAAACTCCAGACGGCTGGAGAAAAAATAAAATCTGTAGGGATTCCAGACCATGATACCGCCCAGTCCCCTCTGGGCATTCTACCTAACATAAATGAAACAGTCCTCTTTGGATTTAGGATTCTCACGGAAGGGCTTGATGATGATGATGGTCACGTAGACTTCTTCCTTTTAATCCGTCCATCATTGTTGGAGCATCATGAAGCTTTGAGTAGGTGGAGGTGGCGCAGGCCACCACCACAAAGAAACCGGAAAAAGAAACAGAAAAGAGAGTAGTGGTCAGTACCGATTTTAGAGCCACCATGAATAGTTGTTATGATGAATTGAACATACAGAGTATCAGGATTAAGTTAAATTACGATTAAAATGAAGTTATAAATAGGCCATGTTAAAGTAATGTGTTTTCAGCAGTGTTTTAAAGTGCTCTACTGTATCAGCCTGGCGAATTCCTATTGGCAGGCTATTCCAGATTTTAGGTGCATAACAGCAGAAGGCCGCCTCACCACTTCTTTTAAGTTTTGTTCTTGGAATTCTAAGGAGACACTCATTTGAGGATCTGAGGTTACGATTTGGAATATAAGGTGTCAGACATTCCGATATATAAGATGGGGGAGATTATTTAAGGCTTTATAAACCATAAGCAGAATTTTAAAGTCAATCCTGAATGACACAGGTAACCAGTGTAGTGACATCAAAACTGGAGTAATGTGTTCTGATTTTCTTTTCCTAGTTAGGATTCTAGCAGCTGCATTCTGCACTAGTTGCAAACGATTTATATCTTTTTGGGTAGTCCTGAGAGGAGTGCGTTACAGTAATCTAGTCGACTGAAAACAAACGCGTGAACTAATTTCTCAGCATCTTTCAGTGATAAAGAGGTCTAACTTTACTTATGTTTCTTAAGTGAAAAATGCTGTCCTAATGATCTGATTAATATGTGATTTAAAATCCAGATTACAGTCAACAATCACCCCTAAGCTTTTTACCTCCGTCTTGACTTTTAATCCTAATGTATCCAGTTTATTTCTAATAGCCTCATTGTATCCATTATTGCTGATCACTAAAATTTCAGTTTTCTCTTTATTTAACTTGAGAAAATTACTATTCATCCATTCTGAGATACTAGTCAGACATTGTGTTAGTGAATCAATAGAATCGGGTCATCAGGTGCTATTGATAAGTACAGCTGTGTGTCATCAGCATAGCTGTGGTAGCTCACGTTGTGCCCTGAGATAATCTGACCTAACGGAAGCATGTAGATTGAGAATAACAGCGGACCCAGGATAGAGCCTTGTGGAACACCATATTGGATATCATGTGTCTTGAGTTGTAATTCCCACAACTAACAAAATATTTTCTCCCTGTCAGGTAGGATTCAAACCAATTTAAGACACTGCCAGAGAGGCCCACCCATTGACTAAGGCGATTTCTAAGAATGTTGTGATCAATGGTGTCAAATGCAGCACTCAGATCTAAGAGGATGAGAACAGATAAATGGCCTCTGTCTGCATTTACCCGCAAGTCATTTACTACTTTAACGAGTGCAGTTTCTGTGCTGTGATTTGTTCTAAAACCTGACTGAAATTTATCAAGAATAGCATGTTTATTTAGGTGGTCATTTAACTGCATAATGACTGCCTTCTCTAGAACTTTACTTAAGAAGGGCAGTTAGAGATGGGTCTAAAATTTTCAAGAGCGAGGGGTCAAGATTATGTTTCTTAAGTAGGGGTTTAACTACAGCAGTCTTAAGACAGTCTGGGAAGACCCCAGTATCTAGTGACGAATTTACTATGTCAAGAACATTATCAATTAGCACGCCTGATACTTCTTTGAAAAACCTTGTTGGTATCGGGTCAAGGACGAGGTGGAGGGTTTTAATTGAGATATTATTTTTGTAAATCAGGTAAATCTATCCTAGTGAAAGAGTTTAATTTGTTTATAACAGGATGTTGGGGTTTAGGGGATCCTTAGTGTTGGGGAGATATACTATGTTATTTCTAATATCATTAATTTTTGATTGAAGAATACAGCGACAGCCTCACAGGTTTCACTGGAAGCACTTAGGAGGCATTCCTTTGAGCTACCTGGGTTTAGTAGGCGATCAATTGTTGAAAATAAGACTCTAGGATTACTAGCATTGTTATTTATAATATTAGAGAAATAGCAGCGTCTCTCAAGACGGACAGTGTTATTGTATTCTGTTATTTTGACTTTTAATATTTCGTGGTGGATAGTAAGTTTACTCTTCCTCCATTGACGCTCAGCTCTACGGCATGTTCTCTTTAAATCAGACACTCTTTGGGTCTTCCATGGTATACCAATGCTAGAAGATTTTTTCACTGTCTTTTCAGGTGCAACTATGTCAACAGCAGCTCTCACTTTAGAATTAAATCTTTCCACCTTACTATTTACATTGTCCTCGCTATTATAGCTGGCACTATAAACGGACTGATTGCTTAAAATGTTTGTAAGTTTTAAAGCTGCTGCGAATCAAAGAAGCGTTTTTAACAATATGCTTCTCATGAGTGTTTTTATCATTATTTCTATATTAAAAGTAGAAGAAAATGGTCTGATAGACCAATATCAATGATCTGTTTTATATCAACTTTCAGTCCTTTAGTAATCACTAAGTCTAATGTATGACCTGCTTTATGTGTAGGCTGATTTATGAGTTGTCTCAAATCAAAAGAATCCAGGAGGTTCATAAATTCTTTTACTTTTAGATCACACTGATTATCTATATGAAAATTAAAGTCGCCAACTATTAGGAATGTGTCATAATTAGTAATTAAAATTGACATTAAGTCAGAGAATTCCTCAAAAAATGACGCGTTATATTTAGGAGGTCTATACACGGATAGTATTAGAACTTGAGAATCTCCATGAATAACAACGGCGAGATACTCAAAGGACTTGAACTTACCAAAACTGACATCTTTACATTTTAATCGCTCGAGTAAATGTTAGCCAATCCGCCCCTTTTCCCTGGCGGTTTGAATGAGTAAAACTGTAATCCGGAGGCAGATTCGATTAAAACTGACGCGCATCTGAATTCAGCCATGTTTCATTTAGTGCAATAAGATCTATTTTTATCACTAATAAGATCGTTGATAAAAACGTTTTGTTAGTTAAAGCTCTGACATTTAATAGTGCCATATTTAATGTTTCGGAGGTGCAGAGATGAGTACTATGTGCGTTATTGTTATTTGGAATAGGAACTAAATTATTATTATTAGCGCCGCTCTGTGTATATTTTTTGTTTAATCTGCGATCTGTTTTTATAGTTTTAATACATTGTTCCTCTAAAATAGTGATTTTAATTAGATTATTGGAGTTTATGCCGTATTTCCTAGGTTTTCTACGTGCATTGAGATTGCTTATTACAGTATTAATGGTGTGAACTTTAACGGAAGACTCTATTAAACATTCATCATGTCCTGGCACAACAGTATTATTTTGGACGGGGTTAAGAGCAGAGATAGATAGTCAAGAAAAACGAATTACCTTCGATATGTTTTCGGAGAGGACCCGGGCACCGAAACTGTTCGGATGCAGGCCATCACGCTTGAAGAGACGCGGCCTTTCCAAAAAGAGATTCCAATTGTTGATGAAGCCGACATCCTTCTTCTTGCAGAAACCCTGTAGCCAGTTGTTCAACCCTAGCAGACGACTGTAGTACTCGTTGGATCGTCTGACGAGAGGTAGTGGACCCGAGACGAAGATCTTTGCCGATGGGGTCCTCTCCTTCGTGTCTCTAATCAGAGCTGCGAAGTCAGCCTTCAGGATTTCTGATTGTCGGTGCATAAAGTACATTTATTTTAGGCAAAACTGGAGGCTAGGTGGTCTTTTGGCCTTGGTACCCCTACAGATTGCTTTTCTTCAGCTTCTGACCTCTGGAGTTTTTTTTTCATAATTACTTGTTCTGTCCTCCCCAACCATCAGATCTTATCATCACACTCATTTTTAAATGCAGTATTTAAAAAAAATATTATATATAATGTTTCTAATTTTCTAGTAAATCTATATATTTTATGTTTGTGTTGTTTTATGTTTGGTATGTTATTTATTCATTATTATCATAAATTATTTTTATTTTATTTTTCTTTTCTTGTAGCTATTTCTTTGATATCTTGTAGAGTACTTTGAGCTACAGCCGGTGTATGAAAATGTGCTATAGAAATACAAGTTGTCACTGTTAAAACAACTGTCTTGAGTGACCAAGGTTATGTACCATTTGTCTGTGTGAAAAGTTGTTGTGCAGAATGGATGAGGTCTTTGATATTTTTTGTCGATTTTTTATCTTTCTAGTTCAGCAAGTGTTTTTGAGCATTAACAGAAGATGCACAAGGAAAACAAAAAAAAAGTTTGAGAACAAATGGAAACCAATGCCAAAATGCAAGATAAAATTCAAGCTTGAGTGAACAAGCAAGGGGTCAAAACTGAAAATAACACCAAAGTTGCTAAAGGCTTTTATGGTAGTTTTGGAATCCGCAGATTGGATAGAGAAATGAATTCTTAGCCGTCCTTTTATCACATTATATTGATTAAGCGCAGGTCACGACCTCAGAGGCCATACCCCTAGAAACGTAGAAAATTGATCTAATAATTGGAACTCAAAATAGAAGCCATTTAGGACCTAAAATGGCACCCAAGATGTTGCAAAACAAATCCCAAAGCACAATGTCTAAACAATTAGAAATGTCAAGAAATTAATAAAATGTACAGAATCTCTGACCTCAGAAAAACCCAATACATGTACAAAATTATATTAAAAAATCAGCTTTAAATAAAAGTTATGACACATCTTTAGTTTTAGTTATATAATTTTAAGTGCAATATACCACTGCTAAGGAATGCCTCCTATGAGGCATTATGTGTCATGTCACTATAAAACTTGGCACATCATTTCAACTTTCTCTTCTATGATTATGGATTTAAACCATAAAATCCAGTGTTAGTATTAAGTGAATAATGTTAAATATTCTGATTAATGACTCATAACTTTCCCCTTTTGGACCTGGTGATATGCTTATAATTTTGGAAATGACCCCTGTCAATTCTTGTCTTGTCTTTATGTATGTTTTAGCACTCTAGACTTTGTCTTTAATAACAATGCTTAGGTATTCTTGAAAATTTTGATCCTATTCATCAAAAATATGCACATCTTCTGGTACTTTTTAATAATAATTTAATAATTAATTAAAAATGTATTTTTGTGGTTCCTCATTATACACTGTGCCAGTAGACAATACAAAGAAGACAGCTAGAATTAAAAAAACAGACACAGCAAGTTTGTGCTGTAGTCCAGCATAGTTTATTGTTTCCACCTTGACAAGTCAGAGGACAGGGATTCTGTGCTGACTGATGTTTTGCTGCATTCCATTTACCTCTGAAGTTGGAGCGGGGAATGGCATCACACTTGAGTTGACCGTGTTCCTGTAAAATGTTTGAAAAATCAATATGGACACATTCAACTTTAAAAGTGAAACTTCAACAGGGCTTTCTCAGCTCACAACTTGTCTCAGTGAAATTAAAACCTGGATGGAGCACAACTCTTTGAAATTAAATTGTAACAAAACCAAATTCCTGCAAATTGACAATAAAGCACAACTTAAGAAAATTACCTCTTTCTTAGTCACTTTTAATGGTGATCTCATCAGACCTTCTTCTGATGCAAGGAATTTTGGTGTCATGTTTGATTCCTCCCTTTTTTATTCTGCCTACATAAACCACGTTAAGAAACTTTCTTACGTTCACCTCTGTAACATATCCAGTGTTTGCTCTTTCCTCTCCTTTTCTAATGCTGAAAACTTGCCCACACTTTTATCACATTCTGCATCGATTATTGTAACTCTCTACTGGCAGGTGCTGTTTCTAATCTTATATCACAACTCCAGTTGATTTAAAACTCTGCTTCATGAGTCCTAATATGAACCAGCAACAACAAGCACATAACACCCATCCTGCTCCACCTCCACTGGCTCCATGCGTCTTACAGGATTGAATATAAAATTCTATTATTAACCTAAAAAGCTTTAAATGGCCATACACTGGACAGCATCAGTGACCTTCTCCATCACTATGCTCCAGTTCGCCCACTAAGGTCATCTGATTCTGGCAATCTTGTTGTGCCCCACACTAACCTGCACTCTACAGGTGATTGGGCCTTTAGCTGTTGTGGCAGACGACCAGGGATCTTGCCCCACTGGGCCGCTTGGAAGAGGGTCGGACCACAGGAGGGGCAGTGTTTTTTATCCTGGGTGCAAGAAGGCAGCCCCCCTGGATTCCATCAGGGCCACGGAAATGGGCCACCAGAGGACGCCTGGACGGTCCTAGAGCTCTGGAGGACAGCACTTCCGCCACACAAATAAAGCGTGTGTTGTAGACATCTGGTGTTGTGTCTGTCTGTGGCCGGGCTATCTTTTACACTGTATAGCACCCAGACTTTGGAATGACCTCCCTAAATTAATCAGACCATCTGACTCCATTCATTCATTCGCTTTCCTCGACCCAAGCATGCTACGCTCTGGCCACTTTGCACCTCTGTTGGTAGCGTTAACAAAGCGGGGATGGCGGCTTTGTGGGGGTATTTGAACACATGCTGAGGGATGCGGTCTGATCAGCTGCTGTCTTTGTGCTGCTGCTGCCTTGTTGTGTGTTCTGCTTGTCGCACTGTGTGTCGATCATTTAAACGCCTGTACAGCAGCTGTCCTTTTGTCTCATTGCCTTGTTTCACATGATGTTATAGTATCTCTCGTGGCATGTCAAATTGTCTTCTGAGAAGATCACGTATTGTCTCTTTCCAAGCCTTCCAAGATTTTTTTTTATAATAGAGAGACAACTTAAAACTCATCTGTTCAGGAAGGCTTTTAACTTAACCTGACATTCTGCCCGCTCTTTCAGTTTTCCTCTCTGTCCAAATGTTCAGCATAGTTTGTATGTGTGTTATATCACAAATTAAGTTATTTGCTAGACTTTTCTTTTAGTATTGAGTTTAGTATTTTACTCTGGTTTATTGTCTTTTATTCTATTTAATGCTTTGTACAGTATATCCTGTATGTGTTTTAGTGTTCTATTCAGGAAACATTTGTACTCAATGTTACGTATACTGTACCTACTTGCTGAGCATGGGAAAGGCACTATATAAATAAAATGTATTATTATTATTAATTATTATTATTATTATTACTAAAGGAAAACCTTTGTTGTTCTTGCTCCATTGGAATAAATACTAGTTGATAACAACACATTATGTACTATTTTGCTCATCCAAACACAGTAACAACAGACGGAAATTGAACTGTACCATGTGTACAACTGATTTAATGAGACACAAATAGACAGAAATGCTACTAATCAGTATAATACTACAGCCTTCACTAAAGTTTGTGGAGTATGTCATGTCACCATTTTGGATTGACATTACAATCTTAAGTTAGACAAATTTGACAGACCAGGTTCAAGTTTCTGAGTAGGATCTGATTTGTGGGGACATTTTCTAGTTGAAAATTAAGGAAATTCCAACTTCCCACTTCAAATGGAAGGAAATATTAGCCTGTCTGTGTGGGAACAGAAAGGAAAGAGAGCCAGTTTATATTTTCTGTCATTTTCCTCAACATTATATTTAGTAATATATTGTTTAGTTAACCGAAGCTGAAAGTTAAAACATCTTATTTTAATCCAGTAGTAGAAAATAATTATTTTAACAAGAAAAGCACAATCACATCATCATTATTATTAATATGCAAAAAATGCCAATAAGAATTTAGCTGAACAAATACATCAACAGGAAATCTGCCATGCAATAACAGAGATAAATAAAGAAATAGGAAATAAAATTAGAGAACAACAAAAAATAATTAACGTATTTAAGAGATACTGTAAGTCTTTATATTCTTCAAAGTATAAATCAACTCCAGAATATGTAAAAATGTCAAGGAATTTACCCTTTACTGATCTTAGAAAATGATGAGAAAGGAGACTTGTATTTAAATTTTCAGAAAGGGAATGAAATTCAGCCATTTACAAAAAAAATCTGGTTCAGCATGCTGCAAGCATGTATCACCCATACCTTATGTAAAATGTGTCAAGGATAAGATCCAACCTATGGAAGGTGTCATCAAGTACCTACATCGTGTGCTATCGATCTCTTGGATAGTCTTGGATTTAAAAGCACTCCTAATTCCTTAATAACAATATCAGGAGTAACACCAAATGGGTTAAAAATGTGCTATGCAAAATATTTATCTTAACTGGAGGAATCCAAATCCATCATCTATATCCACCTTCTATATACAGGTATTATTTAAACTTTTTATTCTACCTAATGCTTTATCATATACTGTACATATAACTAATTTAATGAGCCTTCATTTGCATTATTCTGTTTTAGGTGTTCTGTAATTGTTTTCAAAGCATATTATTGTAGTTGCTATGTTATTCTCATTTGTTTGAATTGTGCCCTGTTATAAAAAAAAAGAAGTCTAACCAGGAAATACAAAATATTTTTGTTTAGTTTTTGATTGTAGTATAAAGCTTTGTGACTTTCAAGAAAACTAAAATCAGGCTAAATAGACATTTTGTTAAATTATAGTTCCTTAAACATTTAACCTACAACTGAATGATCAAAAGTAGTTAGGAAATATTTTGTAATCATATACTTCTGAACCTCATTTTCAAATGAAAGCTTGGTTATTTAGATTGCAGAGGAAATCTATTAATCTATTTTCTGCAGCCTCCGGCAGCAGCATGAAACACAAGGTAAGAATCCACACTGGTCAAGCTACCCATTCATCTCAGGGGAATGGTGAAAAAAAATCTTGAAAATGTGTCACACAAATACTACTATCAATAATTTCACAAATATAATTTCTACATATCCTAACGTCCATCCATCCATCCATTCTTTGGAAAATTTTGTGTGCATAGCTACTTTTTTCATCAAACAGAAAATTCTGCATTTATTCTTTCCTTCATTTTATTCATCTTTCTGTTTCTTGCTTCTCATATTTCATTTCACTGTAACAAGAGCTGACCAATAATCAATATTTTTACTTCATATTTGACAAGCTCATTTTTAAAGGCATAATTGAAACATGATTTTAAAAACCAAAACCATCACTAGTATGACAGGATATTGAAAATGTGCTTTTTCTTAACAAATGACTAGTAGTACACGCAGACACATTTATCAGTGTAACACCATTTAAATGGTGACAATTAAACAAAACTCTGTAAAAACAGTCCATGACATTTGTGAATAATGCTAAAATTTTAACAATGTACATCTCTTTGTGCTAAATATTACATTTCTCTTTACTGGCCTTTGTGTAGCTGTCTGAATAAATTGAGACATTTGTAAAAATATTTCAAAAAAAAGATTTTTAAGACCTATTTAATAGTCCTTTTATAAAGAAATCCTTGCAAATATATATTGTATACAATTGTGCATACATATATATATATATATATATATATATATATATATATATATATATATATATATATATATATATCCATTGTCCAACCCACCGAATCTGAACACAGGGTCACGGGGGTCTGCTGGAGCCAATCCCAGCCAACACAGGGCACAAGGCAGGAACCAATCCCAGGCAGAGTGCCAACCCACCACAGGACACACACAAAGGCCAATTTTGAATCGCCAATCCACCTAGCCTGCATGTCTTTGGACTGTGGGAGGAAACCGGAGCGCCCGGAGGAAACCCACGCAGGGAGGCTAACTGCGAGGCAACAGCGCTACCACTGCATGACCTCACCTGCACCCAATTAGGTAGGCGATATAAGAGAAGCCTGTACAGTGGGGGGGTGGGGTGAGAGAATGAAAGAAAGACTAGATGAAGGAACAGAAGCTAAAAGAGAAAGGAGAGAAAGTACTGGGAGAGAGAGAGCTGGTGATTGAAGGTAGGTGGTTGGGAGTGAGGCTCTTGGCTGCAGGACTCCGAGGCTGAGGAAGGGGTGCTCATATTGAGTGATTGCAGGTTAGTAGGAGCAGCCCGACATGCAGTGTCTCCCTCAGACGGTGAGGGACAGGAGGTGGGAGATTTGTGCGGTTCGGTGTGGCACCCCACGGTTGTTGAAGACTCGGCAATGGAGACCTGAGACTGGATTTAATGGTTGACTGCACCTGTCCGTTGGGTGTCTCCTCAGTTGCCTGATCCTGTACAGGATAAACTGAGGAGAATTCAGCACTGAGAAGACAGCATTGGGGCTCGTAACGGAACTGTCTCTCAATTTGTTTTAATCTTGTTTTTATGGAATATATTTATTTAATGGCTTTTTAACCACCACATGGACACAGACAGTTTTTATGGATTATATATTTATTGGATTTATCATTTTATGCACTGCACTGTTTTGGACACTTTGTTTTGATTGTTTTAAATAAAAGCACTGTCACATTTGCACCTACCTCTTGGCTGGACAGTTGTGTCCTCATTTGCCCAGCTCATCTCGGTTACGACTAATGATGGTCAGGGATCAAGAGGCGCCCAGGAGGAAGAGGTAGAGTGGAGACGATCCAGACTGTAAAATTGCCCCTGTGCTGGGTTTACTCATATTTCCTTTTGATCCCCAGATTTTTACCTGGCCTGGCCCAGCCCTAACAATGATTCTCTCCTGACTTTATCATCTCCCTGGTATTTTCTTCTCTTTCACAATACTCATTAGAGACGCTGCCTCATAACACAAGGTACTCACAAATTCCATTGTGCTATGTACACGATAATAAACTTGAACTTTAAAGTAAAATAGTATAAGGAGGTGTCTGTCAATACTACACTGAATTACATTAGAGTTCTACTTTTTTTTACTTGTTGATTAATAAAGTTATACTATTTACACAAAACTAAAAAGGAAAGTATAACAAATGTGTCAATAACTGCTTCATACTGCACCAATGCATACTGTATGCCTTTAAAGGACTACGCTTATATTATATATTTATGAATTTAATGTTTTAAACTCATGAGTCCACCAACAAATAAATGATATTTCCCCATACTAGTATGATAGACGCTTGATACATAGACTTGAATTCTACATTCACAGTAGTAATAAAGGTTTTCTGTTTTACAAAGTGCGGAAGCCTGGCTTTACTATCCAGCTTCTACAAGAATATTTAACATTAATAAATACCTCACATTGGGCTGAAGATAAAGAAACATGTAAGAGCCATTTACTAATTATTTAAGTTATATTAAATGTTTGCCTATATATTAGTGCATAGTCTATGGGAGGTTCTTATAACCCTCACAAGCTGAACTGAATTGGTATATTCTAACTGTTTCTTGTCAGTCTGACTACAGATTAGTCTCAGTAAGTGACCTGCCTTGCCGACAGTAAGGCATGGAGGGCACACGGTTTTAAACCGTGCCTTAATGTGCCCAATAGTATGTAACTGAAAGTGCAGGGCCGTACGTTTAGAACGTACAGAAGGTGAAGTAAACCATCTTTAAGTATAGAAACAACTGAAGTTTGACAAGAAAAGCTAAGTTTAAAGAAGAGAAATTTTTTCCAATTTTTTTTTGCCTCTTGCTCTACATGTGTAGCAACTTTTTTCTTTATTCTTGTGTGGACTGTTTGCTTTGAATTTTCACTAAACCTTTTAAAACAAACTTTTGGACTGAGAGATTTCTTTCGGCACGTGTTTGACTCGTGTTTGATCCTGCCTTACTTGCCGGCAGCTACAGAACATCTTAGTTGCATATCACCTCCAATAAATTAAAAATAATCTGCAGTCTACTCCATTTTTCTATTCTGAATAATTTCTGTGCTTAAGTATTCAGATAATAAATTTCTGATATTTTAAGAATTTTTTGTAGACCATGCTCTAGTTATTTCTGACTTACAGTGGGCTTCATTAGTATGATCCTTCTTTGTAGTCAGACTTAATATGCTGAATCTAAAAAAAATCATTATTTTTCACTTATTTTTATAGTTAGACATTTCATGCTCTTTTACTTTGTGTATTACAAAACCATTCAAATGAAAATCAGAGTCACCAAGTCTCAATCATTTATGCATTCCCAAAGCTTCTTAGAAAGTTGTAGCAATTCATTTTCCCAATCTTGAAAGTTTCAAAATAATTACATGAGCATTGAAAAGCAGCTTTCCTGAGCATCAGCATGTATTTTGATTGATATTGTCCTCTAATAAATAATGCTTTAATCAATACAACTTTTAAAAGAAAAAGCAAGATTACATGTAGTAGCAGTACTAGTAGTATTGTCATGTGTACAGGGTATATTGAGACACAGGGTGAATGAAGCCTTGAGTGGCAGAGTTACTCACATAAGTTTACAATTTCTGCTTTATGCAATCTATTTTAAGTTTTGTGGTCTCTTACTTGGAAACCCTGATTTACACAGTTTTTTAGTGTTCAGCTGAAAGCATGTCATGGCACTCCTGTATTATTATTATGGAAGTAATAATCATTATTTTCTTATATAATACACAACCGTGGGTGTCCATTTGTCTGTCCAGGATTTTAAATCACCGATAGCTTGCAAACTGTTTGACCTATTGACCTGAAATTTAGTACACTTATACTACATGACCTCTACTATCGGCTTTAGGGATGATGATTGGCCTCCAAGGTTATTCCTCTTTTTATTGTTATTTAATTTTATTGTAGAATCAATATTCAGCAGCGGCCAGCAAGGTGTCCCTTCAGCACATGCTTATGTTCTCATCCCTACCACCTTCGCTTCCCCTACCTCTTCATATCTTAAATCATTCTTGAGGCAGATTGAAGACTTCAGTGCCAGCTTAAGTGAAAAATTAAGGAAAACGTACTAAGCAATTGCAACACAAACACTGACTTAATCAGTTTTAATGCAAAAAGATGCAGACGAAAGAAGAGAAGGAGCAGGCCGCTAGGGTGCAGAAAAGAGGAGCTGCTCAGGAAGCAGCAAGCGCATCAACCTCTGAGCAAATGAATGCTAAACGTACAGAGAAAGAGTATGAAAATTATGAATACTCAAGTCAAGTGTATACACTGCACATTTTCATGTAGTACGCCGTTACTGGTTTATGATAATATATATTTAAATATATACTTGCAAAACAAACAACATTATTTTTTTTCATTATTTCATAATGATATATATTGGAAACACAACAAATTTACCTTGATACTCGTGCTATAAACATTGACTTGTCAGAAGGCAAACTGAGGAAGGCACTAAAATAAATAGAATATCAGGCAGAGAAAGCCAGTTTTTGAATTTGGCTAAGGAGGAAGGAGAAAGACAGGTTGTTATGAAAAACAATACTAGAATCTATGTCTCGTTGAAGGGAGTGGCAGGGAGAATCCCAGAGATGTTCCAGGATAAAAGGGGTGAAATATCTGAAAAGTGCGACTCTCGGCTGACATCCCAGCAGCAGGTCATATGGTACAGGTGAAACTGCAAGAGGCAGCAATGCCTTGCAGGATGTATTTCTACCATAATTAGTATTATACACAAAAATGCAGAATTTAAAAAATGAATTTTGTAATGCTTTGTTGCATGCACTGTGCACAAATCCTGCATCAAATGCTCTCCTTGCTATGTTGATGTTTGCCAAGTACTTTGTTGCAAAGTTGGGTTGAAATGGATTGTGCATGTATAATGAGGCAAACGATGACTTATTGTTAAAATTCTGAATGCTAAAGTTGAATAATAGGTTATATGCAAAAGATGCAGCCAAGTTAAGGTAAGTCAACTTCTCCTCAACTGTGTATTCAACTCTAACGTTTTTGCTCTCATAAAATTTTATCTGAGATATACCGTATACACTCACATATATGTCAGGTCTTGAAACCCAAAAAATCAATCATAAAATGATACCCTGACTTATACGCCCGTTCAAAAATGCAACACTTAAATTTTTTTTTACATCTTCTTGCCTCCTCCAATCTCCCATCAGTTTTTCAGACACATCGAATTTTGTTGCGGCAGCGCAGTTACCAATTTCTTTTGCTACTCCAATGTTTAATTTAAAACCAGCTTCACATCTTCTGATCGAACACTCCATCGTAGATAAAGGATGCACTTACAATAAAGGTGAATGAGGGTGTAAGATACAAAAAACGCAAACAGTGCAAATGTCACTTTGGAATAGTTTGGGTATTATTGTGTGGTACCATGTGGTCACGTAGGCATAATAGAGAAAGAGAGAGAGAGAGAGAGGTTAGGAGAATGTGCTGATACAGCACATTGCTGCAACCACATAGAAAAAAAAGGCAGTGTGCTCAGTGGTTACTCTCTCAGGTGGATGTTAGCATATCATAATCTCTTGGACCAATACCATGAGTTTTCCGTATTCGAGTTATACAACTGACATTATAAAATACCAGGAATTATGCAGTAAAATCAAGTCCTGACTTATCCGCGAGTATATATGGCATACTATTTGGCCAAGTTTGAGTTCTTTCCATGTTCTAGGATATCCATTATTCTACCTAGTTTAGTGTCAATGACAAACTTAACACTGTTTACTGGTACACCAGGATGATTTTCAGTTCATCCAATTTATACCACTGTCTGCGTTCATTTTAGATTTCAGGAAAAGATTAGCTTTGCAAAGCAGAGAAAGAATGTACTCGTTTGCAATAAATGGTTTGGGGCTTTTAGAAAAAGAGTGTTGCTAAAAATATGGGTAGATTAATAAATGCAGCTGAGTAATACTGGCACTGTTGTCTTTAATATTTTAAAAACAATATTGGCTGAAGTTTTGCTCTCCCCATATCCTGTAGAGCTTCTACAGCACTTGCAGGAGTCTATGGAAACTTACTTCCTGGATCATGATTTGAAAAGCATAAGTGAAAGAAGCAAGAAAAATCTTACGTAGCATATGTGTACCAAATTTCAGGTCAATAGTTCAAACGGTTTGCGAGGTACAGGATTCTACTGTATGTACAATCATTCCATCACCATTCACACCCCACTGGCCTTTCATGAATATCAGCAGAGCTAGAGTACCACCTAGTGGGTTGAATTATAGAACCTGTTAACTCCAACCAATGGATTTTAAAAGAAATTAGGTAATATACATATTTGTGTTGATCTGTATGAATTTGTTTTAATCTAAGGGCAATAAACCAAGGTGTAATTCTTGACAAATACCCTGTACCTAAACCAGTGGTGCTTTCTACTCAGTTTTACGGCTTTAGTGTCTTTACAAGATTAGACGTAGGTTAGGGATATTGCAGGTTCCAATGAGACCTCTCTATGTTTAAAACTATTGGTGCCTTCTGGTTTACTAGAGTGTCTTTTGGACTTGCATCTGTCCCTAACTCTTTTCAAAAGATAATGTCCACCAAATTGGCAAAAATTCCAGGGGCTCTTAATTACCTTCATCATATAGTTGTGGTACCATATTCTGTCTCTACCCATATTGCATTATGTGTGTTTTATCTGCATCTTCAATGGTGTTTATATTTTTTTGATTGTCAGCAGATTCCTTAACTTCTGTCCAGTCTAACACAGGTGCAATTCTGCATAATCCATAGTCCATACCAGTAACCCAGCTTCATATGACAATGTACTATCCATAATTCCTACATCAGCTCTCTGTAACTACTGTACTGTTACATCAGGTTTTGAAGAGGAATGTCCCCTGCATACTGACACAAGACTGCCTCTACCCTAGTCACCTGCAATACCTGTTAAAGATAACCACCTGACATACCTGGATTAGTTTGTAAAGCAGGCACAATTAAAAGGGGGTTGCGTTTATACACAGAATATGAAATGTGTCAAATTTGTAAAACCAGTAACATATAAAGGTTTATTTTCAGAGCAAATATTAGCTTTCATTACATCAGTGTTAACTAAAAGAAGACAAAGTGGTGGCTCTGAGGCTAGGAATCTGCACTGGCAATCGGAAAGGTTGCCGGTTCGAATCCCGTAAATGCCAAAAGGGACTCTTCTCTGTTGGGCCCTTAAGCAAGGCCCTTAACCTGTAATTGCTGAGCACTTTGAGTAGTGAGAAAAGTGCTATATAAATGCAAAGAATTATAATAGTATATATTTTCTGAACACCTTGTGGTGGACAGCCGGCTGCTCAACCCGATCGGGATGCCCAAAGTGGACAAAGATGGGGGAAAACAGCTACTGAGGGAGATTGCCTCCCCGAGGACACCAGATGGTGATGTCCCTGCAGCATAGCAGTACTAGAGTTCGGCTTCACAGCCCTGCTGGGTGCCGCCAAGAGACACTGCAGGGAGACTTGGAAGTCTGTACTTTCTGTATAGCCCGGAAGTACTCCCAAGTCATGGGGATGGAAGTCCCGAAGTAATTCCGGGCTGAAGATAAAGCAAGTTCTCCATCTGACCCGGAAGTGATGGCAAGTCACATGAACAGAAGAGGAGAAGCACTTCTGGGTCAAGGACTATATAAAGGACTACTGAAGACCTAGCAAGCAAGGCAGATTTGGGAGGTAGAGGACAGAGCTTGCTGGGAGGTGTGGAGGAGAGATTTGTGGTGATTCATATTATTATTATTATTGGTTTTGCCTGTGTATGGTGGTGGAAGTGCTTCAGGGTACTGTAACAAGAAGAAAAAGAACGAAATACCTTCTTGATCATTTTACCCTGTGTTCAGTGTGTCTGTCTGTTGGGTTGAAAGGGGCAACAGCAACCCCTAGAGTCTTATAACCTTTTATATTATACCATTTAGATATCTGAAATGAAGTATTAGTTAAGTTCACTTGACGATTGCCATCTACCAAATACCAGTGTTTAACATTGCAAAATCTTTGATGTGAGTCACCTGTAATTAATATTATAATCTTCTTAGTAAAATGAAGTAATGTAACAGGGATTTGTAAAATTTTAAATACCTGAATATATCTTTGTTGTATTTGTAAATTCTGTGTATTATCTTTTCTCTATCTTGCTACTTACATGTTATATGAGGATCTCTGAAACTGTTGTAAGATTCAACCATATTTTCTTCTAACTGTGGGATATGAAGATACATCTAAAATGAATTCAGAAAAGAAGAAAAAATAATTCAGTTTGAATTGTAAAACGTTTGTCAATAAATGCAAACCAAATTATTAGATGCTTGTCCTAGTCCACATGTTAAATAATGACAAGGGTCTAGATAATTTAAAGGAAATATTTTTGATTGTTTGTTTTTATCATTTGCCTTCCTGGGTCATAATGATTACTGCTTCAGTCTTTATTTAATTATCACTGTAATTATGTAATAACTGCATATTAGATAAAAAATTTAAATAAATCCCAATATAAGAAGTTCTAAACAAAAAAAATGTATTTTAAGTTATAATTATAAATAATATTAAAATGCTGGTTAATGCTTTATTTCTGATATATTGTGTAAGCAAATTTTAAACTGCACAATACCAAAATACTGCCTCTGTATAAATTATTAAGTAACCTATAAGCATTCACTTTGCATTCTGCCAAGATCTATATAACAAAGAATATCAAATTATCAATTGAGCCTAACTGTACTGCTTCAGTCAAGTTATTTCCCTTAAAAGAGATGGGTGGATTGATTTTGACAGTGCGAGCCTATAATTCTTATTAGAAAGATGGCAGCGTACGTCACAACAAGCTGTTAAATCACATATTACAGATAAGACAAGATCAAGAGAAAAACCTGATTTGAAACTCTGCTTCTCATAAAGCCATTAGATATACCTTTGTTACAGTTTGACTGTTAAATGTCATGGTACATACAATCCCCTTGAGTATTAGTACTCTAAAGGAAATATACAGTAATCTTATTTGTATGTCAGTTGTGGACATATTCAAGTATATTGTTCACATAAATATCAGACCCACTGTATAGCAGATCTGTCCTGGATGAGTGATTACTAATTGTATTTAAATATTACAGACTATAGCAGACTTCCACAGGTTTAAGTTTTCCATCACCCTGACAACCAAAGGTTTTGTTTTTGTGTCCTCCCTGGCCATAATTTTTGTTATTAGCTGGATATTTTGATTATCTCTTGTTATAAATGTACTGTAAGTTGTTTTTACTTTATTTGCTTAGCCATTGTTTTAGTAAAGCACTTTGAGCTACTTTCACATATCAGCATATGCTGTTTATAAACTAATGTTGTAGTTATTGTTATAATTAACATAATGCAGCTCTGTACAGAATATTATAAGTCACAGATAATTTTTAAAAAATGTTACTTTTCTGTGCATAACCTTTTTATCACTATACTAAAAATGATAGGATGTGGATTACTAATTTACTTCACCAGAGGACAGTACAAGAAAGTCCACAAATCAAAGACAAACAAAACTCTTAAAATTGTCGTCTCTGAGCAACATGACTCAGTAGTTGCCCCAGCCTATTAAGCAGTGCAGCTTGTCTATATCAGCTTTCACCTCTCTCTTCCACACATACCTTTAGACTTCTCCCTGCTCTTACTCAGTTTCATTGAATTATGACTCCTTCCTTGAGAACTCATATTGCAACGAACATCTAATGGAAGGCAAATGTTATGCACTTGTTTGCTGTGTGAATATATAATTTAAATAATGAATTTGTTGCACTCTAGGGTTCCCATTTTCTCCACTTTACCTTTTTGCTCAAATCCATGTGATACTTAATGAGAGGAGACATTGAGCGTCCTTGCTGCCCATTACTGGCGTGAATTTCTGAGGGTCATCCTGGGAAGCATTAAGGGACTCACTATCCAAAAGTCTTGTTTTTCAATGCTGCTATATGAATTTGTGTTCTAGCCTGCTTGCTCGATAGTGATTTAGACATCGATCAAAATTGCTTTTAAAACAATGCAATTTGCAGTGAACACGTGCAGCTTGATAGCTGCTCTGGACACAAGGTGAAAAAAAATATAGCAGAGGTTGCCATGATCCAGCAGGTAACTCACTCCCAGATAATCAAATAAGGTATGAGCTGGGAGAATTTTGTGAACTTTCTGCAACAGTGGGGAGATGAAATAGCCGGCAGCTTGCTACTTGTCTTAATCGGCACATTTACAGGACAAAAGACGCTGACGAAGAGATGCGAACGGATTCAAGGTGGGCCGGAATGTGTATAAGTCTGCTAGTAAAGTTATTGAATTCTGTTATTATGGTTTAGGGTCACGGGATTACCAAAGTTCAGTGATAATTTTTTTCTCCTTGACATTGAATCAAAGTGTGCATGTTCTAAACATTCTCTTAAAGACAGATACTGAGCAGTCAATTGATGATTACTTGGTTTAAATTTAGCTCATGTAGCTGTGCTATCATCTGAACCAAGTGGACCAAATAAGCAAAGAGGGTGTCCTGCGATCAACTCACATTTCTAGTCCTTCACAAGTTGTACTAATTAATTAATCCATCCATCCATCCATTATCCAACCTGCTATATCCTAAATACAGGGTCACAGGGGTCTCCTGGATCCAATCCCAGCCAACACAGGGTGCAAGGCAGGGAACAAACCCCGGGCAGGTGTGCCAGCCCACAACAGGGCACACATACACACACACCAAGCACAATTTAGGATCACAAATGCACCTAACCTGCATGTCTTTGGACTGTAGGAGGAAACCCACACAGACACGGGGAGAACATGCAAACTCCAAACAGGGAGGACCCAGGAAGCGAACCCAGGTCTCCTTACTATGAGGCAGCAGCGCTACCACTGCACCAACCCTAATTATTTCATATTGGGATAATTAACCTAACATAAAAATGTCTGAAAACTGAAATCAACTCCATGGAGCTGTGAGGCAAAAACACGAAACTCAGTACCACCATGCTGTCTAGGGAGTTTCTTTAATGTCTTTAAATTAAAGTGAGATAAAAACATTACGAAAATTCTGCCATTCATCAGTAAAGTTGTATATACTGTATGTAGCACTTTCTATTATTTGATGATTGTGTTAACATTTGAAATGAAATTGCTTTCTCACCAGTGAAGACTTCATATACATTTAAATAGCCATTTCAAACAATGAGACATCTCTATGAAGGATATCATTGTGATAAATAAGTGACTTTCCGTAACAGAAAACTCATCTTGTTTAAAGTGTTCTTTTTGCACTTCACAAAGACTATGGCACTGCATCTTTAATGAGCTTTTGTATCCCTTTTTACATAGCTTGAATATAAAACATATGTAATCAAATTTGACAAAGAACTGACCTTAATGTTATTGTTTTATGGGGGTTATGTTTTAGACAGTTTATATTAGATTAGCTCACTTTTTTGTTTGAATAACAAAGATTTTAAATTTAAAACCAAAATGTAATAAATATCTCAATATACAGTATATATATCTGATCTTGCTTAATTCAGCTCATTTTCTTAGTGACCTTGCCCATCCCAGTAGCACTAGGCTCAGAGTAGGAACTCACCTTATAAGGGACAACATTTCCATCCTAAAATAGCATTACTCACACATACTGGGTTAATTTGCTAGATAGATAGACAGATAGATAGATAGATAGATAGATAGATAGATAGATAGATAGATAGATAGATAGATAGATAGATAGATAGATAGATAGATAGGGGTGGCATGGTTGCGCAGTGGTGGTGCTGCTGCCTCACAGTTAGGAGACCCAGGTTCACTTCCCGGGTCCTCCCTGCGTGGAGTTTGCATGTTCTCCCCGTGTCTGCATGGGATTCCTCCCACTGTCCAAAGACATGCAGGTTAGGTGGATTGGATTCTAAATTGTCCCTGGTGTGGGTGTGTGTGTCCTGCGGTAGGCTGGCGCCCTGCCCGGGATTTGTTCCTGTGTTGGCTGGGATTGGCTCCCGTGACCCTGTGTTAGGATATAGCGAGTTGAATAATGTATGGATAGACAGATAGAACTTTATTTGTCTCCTAGGAGACGTTTGTGTTTTAAATGAAGCTCTTTAACTAATTACATAAATAGATAGATAAATAAATATATTTGTGCACACACACTTTGGTCTGAACACACACCAAAATGACCAAAAAGTCAATCTGAGTTGCACTTTTTGAGATGCAGGATGTAGTAGATACAGTACCATGTATTCTGCAGTTATGATACCATAAAAGCTATTGCAGCATAAAGCAAATTTTCTGAAATGTTTTTACCAACAGTTTGAGATAAAGTTGACTTGTAAATCTTAAGCAGCAATGCCAAAAAATATGGTACATTATTTTATTTAATACAGCGAATAACAAATTTAAATACTTCAACTCATTATTTAATGGGGCTCAGCTGTTTCCAAGCAACTGCATTCTGTATAATCATCATCGTTATAAAGGAAAAAAAGTCCTAACTGCACACATTTCAAATTTTAGAAATAATCACAGAAGTAAGTAAATTAAATATTGTTATAATAGTAATGTGATTTTGTCTAAATTATAGGTATGAATTATTCTGAAAGAAGCCTCGGCCCAGAAAATCTAAAGCCATTGTTCTATAGCTACTATTACAGAGCTCTCTGTTTAGAAGGTAAGAGTGTGCTTTGGGGGTGTCTGCAATTGATCTAAACACTCTGTGATCTAATTGCCACAATAATTTAAATCAATTAAACAAGTCCCTACAGGATTACAAGTTGTAAAATTTAAACAAAAAATCATTTGAATTTCCTGGCATATTGCAATCTCCTAGTCCTAGCAAAAGAACACAATTAAGGCACCATTTTAATGATAGCAATATATGCATTTAATTTGTCTCAGTTCTTTAGATATAGTCATTCAATTATACTATACTAGGACTATTTAAGCATTTATGAAATTGTATGTACGCTTAAGGAGAAGAACTTATCAGCAACAATACTATTACTTACTAACTACAAGTTTTTAATTGCAAAATACGAAAACAGTCTTCTTGTTGCCTAAAATATGTGAAATCTCCTGGGAGCGTTACTTATTTTAAAATTAACTTTGGTATTTTATGTTGCTACTTGGAGTGTTTTTGTTTGTCTTGTGAAACAATTGATGAGTGTGTTTTTAAAGTCACTTCAGCCAATACTGAACATCTTAGTCATTTCCCAACAAGAGTTATATGTAGTGTTTCATTTTCTTTAATTCCTTATAAAATTATATTGTGTGAATTTCTGATTTTAGGCAGGTTCAAACTTGTTGTGTAGTAGTTCACTATACTTCTGTTATTTCCAGCACTGTGTTATCACTAGGGAGTCAATGCACAGTATGAATTTTAATTTTCAGTTAAAATGATTTAAAAGGCTCAGATTTTTATCGCAATTGTAATTCTTCAAGATGTACTGTAATGTTAGAATTTAAATATTAAACCTTTGTTTTGAATAGCTTCAATAAAGCACATGCACGGATATAATAATCTAACTTTGAAATCACACAACAACAAAATTGATTTCTTTAGCACATTTTCATTCACATAAAGTTGATTAAGGTGTTTTACAAGATGTCAAAAAATTGTTACACAAAAAGAAAAGCAAGTTAAATTGGGCAAGAATAATAAATAAGTCATAAAAAATTAAATCAATACAAACTTACAAAACATAGATATATAATTAGAAGAAAAGTAGGGTCCTTATATATAATATTGCATTCTAAGTTTCTAAAGGTGAGTTTAACGATAAGGTCAGATGGCCGGGAGGATAGAAAAAACAAAGAAAATAAAAAATAAAACTAAAATTAATGCACACTACAGCAACAGCCATCTGTCTTTGTTTACAACTAGAAAGATGAAGCATTAAGGTCATGGACCTGGACTTGCCTATTTTCAAATGATTTTAACTTTTTTTTTGCTTTTACATTCTAATGTGCTAGCATTATTTTATATAGATAGTTCTGTGGATATATTATTTTTTTTGTTTTTTTTTTAATATAAGTGTTTCCTTTTAATTTACCCTGATTTTTCTCTTTATTATAAAAGGAGCTCATTTGTAAAATAAGTAATTTGGTTTCATTACCTACAGAAACATACATTTATGCAGTTTTGTGTGTAAAGGTTTGAGATGTTTGCTAGCAAGTAGTCTGGCAAGCTACCTTTTGTTGTCCCGTTCAGCTAATCATTTAAATGAACATTTTGGAAATCTTGTGGGCAACAAAGTGGTGCACTGCTGCCTCGCAGTAAGGACACCAGAGTTCATGTTCTGAGTGTTCCCAGTGTAAAGTTTCCATGTTCTCCCTATAGGTTGCTATGTTTCTATTATAGTATGTGCATTTACGTGCATGTTTATCAACCTAGAATGCAATATTAGGAAACCAGAGTGCTTGAAGAAATCACAGAGAACGCCCAAACCTCACACAGAAAACAATCATTTCAAACGTGTCTCCTGGAACTCCTGAGCAGCAGTACTAATCACTGTGCCACAGGGCACACAATCCTCAAAATCCTACAAACTGTGGCTCAGACAGTTCTGCCATGTCAGTAATTAAAACAAAAAAATAAATGCTGAATGTACACTTTATCTTTAAAATCTCCAAAAGTGGCATGGAAGTTGTATTGTTTAAGCAATCCTATGATCACTTGTGATTCTCTCACAAAGTGTTGTGAATTTAAAACGATTCATCCATTTTCATTGTGTTTAGGAGAATAAAAAGAAAGTGTTATATACTGTAGGTCCAGGCTGACAGGGAGTCTTTGGAGTTCCTAAAGGCATGGCAAAGGACTGGAGATGACTAAATTCTGCTCCTAATTAGAAATGTCAATTCTGTAATATTTGAATTATTTTGTAGAAGGGATGGAAGAAGGAAAAGGGGAGTGCTGACAAAGCTGGACTGGAAGAGGAAGGATAGGTTTGATCCAAGTACATTTTTGAAGCTTGTCAAGTCTTCCTAGGGAGGAAACAAGTCAAGTATGTGAAGTATGGTGCATTACCTAGAAATGCAGGATGTCAGTGGTATATATTTTTTGTGGGACACCATGTGTGTTAATAGAGATACCTAATTTTCTTTACCAAAGGACTGAATAAGAGCAGTGTTTGTGGACAGCCTTGTCAAATATGTCTTTGACTTTGAAGGGGTTGAAATCTATGAACTAGTAAAAATAGTGATGAATAAAGGGTTTTGATTATATTGATAATCTCTGTTTCAAATCCCATCAGGCTTAAAGACTGCCAAAGAAAAACCTAGATGTCTTTTCACTGTTTAAAGAGAAAAGGGCAGCAGGTGAAGATTGTGTAGTGAAGACAACAGACATTGTGCCTTAACAATGACAGCAGAATCTGGTTGTATTCATCAGAGGATCCTGGAGGTAACTTGAACTGTTTGAGGGTACTTTCCTTGTTTTGACAAATTGATCATCAAATTTAGTTTTCTATTTATTACTGTAAACGTTCTACTGTTCAAATCCTGGACTTTAGCCTGTGATCTCTAACATCATCATAACTGTGAAGATAGTGTAAAAGTAGACTGATTGACAGTGCCTTACATAAATGGCTGTACAGAATTAAGGGATTACTTTAGCATAGGTGAGCTCTCTCTGGCTGATATCCAGATGGATTTAAATAATAGTCTTATGTGGTGGTACTGATTAGATCATTAAAAGAGAAACAGGGGGTGACAGACATACAGACAGACACAGGAGGAAGAATTCCTACACATGGACAGGAGACGAGTATAAAGAAGGGGAGCATAAATAAAATTTGTTAATATCTGAAGAAAGATGGATGGAGCATTCTGTGGTCGTTGTTTTCGAGCAGCAGCCCCTGGTCTTCCACTTGGACGGAGTTAATTTAAGGTTTGGCAGCATCCTGCTTATTAAAAATAAATAAATCAATATCCCATAATGACAGAAAGGTAACTGAAAGTTGAGTGCATCATTAATACCACACATTAAAATAAAACGAGAAGAAGCTGCAAATCTTTGTAGGTGTGATGAAAACAAAATGCTCATTGTGAGTTATTAAGCAAAGGTTGTAAGTTAGAAAACTGTAGACAGGTTTAAGTTTTTTTAATATAATATAAATGATATAACTTATTGAATATCTGTTTAATTTTAAAATACTATGCTTAGATACAATTAATGTCACTTTTGTGGATCACTTGGCTCACTTATAGACCACAGGTGGCTCATGGACCAAAATTTAAGAACCACTATTATTATTTGTAGTTTAATAATGTGTTCAATCATAGTAGTACTTTATTAAAATAAAAAGTTGAATTGTTTTTTGTTTTATATATGCCATGTACACAAAGTTTAGATTAACAACAGTGTTTCTTCATAATTATGTTTACAGTAGTCTTTTGGCTAGAAGGGAGAGGTGCACTTAAATGCTCAGTGGCAATCCCAAGGATGCAGTGTTCACCTTAATAGATTTTCCAGGGGTGGGAGATAACTTGGAAAGAATATGGGATTAACTGAAACATGTTTTCAGATGAGATACACATTTTGGACTGTTGCAATATGTGCTGCATCAACTTTGTATAGTGATTACAATCCTCTATTATTGCATTTTTTCTTTGTCACTTGAACTTGCTAAACAGGTAACAGGTACATATACTTGAACTTGACACTAAATCTGTATCAAAACGTGTTTGGCTCCACACCTTAGGAGAAACATAGGCATGTGGTGACTGATTTTCATTCAATCCACATTCTTAATTAGAGAACACGTCATGACTTTATCTAGGCGTGAAACTATTTGCTTTCTGGTTCATTATTATTGCAAGATTATTGCAAGACAATGTACCTCAGAACACTTTTAAGAGATTTTTTCTTTGTCATTTGTACATTGGAATTTATTTTTTTTCTATAGAAAGCAGGATATAGAACCTTACAGAAGACTATTCATTGCAAAGCACAAATGTTTTTTCTTTACAAATGTCAAATCAACCCAGTTCAGTATGGATGGTTTGTCACAATAATGAATCATGACACTACAAAACAGTTTAATTATGGTAGTCATCCTGATTTCTCCCCAATGAATTGTTTGCAATTAATCACAGAATGGGTATTATTTAATATGTTCAGTTGGTTTATTATTTCCAGTTTAATAATTTATAACAATACACATACTGTACCTATATAAACAACAGCAGTGTCATTTTGGTTATCTGTCTTAGTATGATGAATGTTTATACAACTCAGCTGTATTAATATGTATTAACACAAACATCTCCTAATGTACAGACAACATTTAATACATAACATTCTTAAACCCACTTAATTTAATAAAGAGTCATAACGGACTTTAGCGTACCCTGGAAGCTGCTCTGGAGTTCATTGAAGGACTAACTCATGCAGGGAATAATTTGGTGACAACAATTAAGCTACTCTGTATTCTGGAATGTGGGGGGATTTTTTGCCTGGAAGAAATTCCCTCACAGACATCGGGAGAACATGTGCACTCCCACACAGCCAACAATCTTTGAGGTAGCAACACCACCCTTTAATATATTAATTTCTGTTATATTACAGTACCACGTTACTTTCAAAGGGTTTGGACATACATTCTAATAGATATTATTTAAATGAAAGTTTGATTTCTCGAGAAGGCCTAAGCGAAGGTTTATGGATGTGGTGAGAGAGGACATGCAGGTGATGGGTGTAACAGAACAAGTTGCAGAGGACAGAAAGATATGGAAGAAGATGATCTGCTATGGCAACCCCTAACAGGAGCAGCCAAAAGAATAAGAAGAAGATGACCAGAATATTAATCATTTTTGAGCATGCAATCAGTGCACTTCATCATGAGCACATTACTCTAATGCTTTAGATTAGGAGCTTCAGTTTTGTCTTCTGGAGAGGGTCACAGTGGACATAGGATTTCATTCCAGCGACATCCTTATGTACCATAGTGCCAGATTCACACTAGTTAATTTAAACTGACTGACTTTTTAAGAACGTTTTCCTTAAACAGCTTTCAAATGTTAATGAGGTGCAAAGACAGCCAACTAGCTACTTGGTACCATCTAAACCTGTGTGCACAATATCATTTCCATTTCACTAAAATATCTGTAAAAAAGAACAGTTATTTAAGTAAAAGATTCTGAAGTGCTAAGGGGCTAAGCAAAAATAAATCCACAGCATAACTGAGACAGTGTCTGACTAAAAAGGACATTAAACAAGTGCCGTTCAGTAATACTGCAGCAAGATTTTCAGCCATATTAATGATTTTGTGCACAAATTTTCATAGAATTTTCTTCTGAATTCTGTGTATCGTTTTTCAAATTAATTAATTTTATAAATCAATATAAAAGAGGAGAGTGACATGTACAGCACCTTTCTCCAAATTAGACATTTCAATTTGCTGAACTGTGATATAAGAGTGGAACACAGTTCAAAATATAGAGCAACAACAAAAATATTTTCATTTGCAGCATGAAAATTAGCAAATTTTCTTTGATTGCCACAGTAATGATGTTTTACCTTTGCGAATTAAGTTAAATTGCATTCCTGAAAAATACCCTGTTCAAAAGCAAAATATTTTCTGTAACACTATTCTCATTATTTATTCTGCTTTGGTTTCACTTACCTGCTGCTGCGATGCCTGATACCCAGAAGCACGCCTTTGGTATTGCCTAAGGGTAAACAGCGGCAATGGGTCTATGTCTGAAATGATGTAAGCCCTTTTAAATATCGATTTTAATGTTTTATATTATTTTCCTAATCATTTCAAATTTGTCTTATAAACATACCTCCAGGAATGTATCATCTTTTATTCCTGAACTGTTTTATATTGGCAATACACAAGACCATTATGTATATATTTATGCAAAGAATGTAAATAGCATAAAAAAATTAGCTTCAGTTGAGAATTTTGAATTTCCTGCAACAGAAAAAGGAAATACTTTCCTCTTACTTCAGAGTGATCCCATTTAAATTTTTAGTTGTTGTGATAACCAAAATTTATGTTCTTGTGTTATTTATTACATATAAATGAAGCATTAAAATTTTAAATTGATATTACCAATTATGAAATAGACTAAATTTGCACTCTAAAGAATGTTTTAAAGAATTTTTTGTATTATAGTTATTAAATGTTTAACAGGAGTCTAAGCTCTTAAAATGTAAATAACCTAGAGGCCCATTGAATAATGTGACATGAGATAGACTTGAACACTTATGAATGAACATGTGTCATATTAATGCCCCATTGTTATACTGGGTGTGATGCTAATGAGCACTTCCTACTGGGAGCCTGTTACTATTGCAGTTTGGAACACTTCGGGAATCAGCTTCCATCTGGAATTTTGTGAACTTGGGTTCTGTCCTCAACATGGTGAGTGAAAAATTTTCCCCTTAAACAAATAGCAAGTCCTTTCACTCCAGTGACTATGGTTCATCTTTTAATAGGCTTACTTAATGAAGCCATGTCACACTCTTGCTGAACTTTACACATAGCCTTCAATGACAAAGTTAACCTGGCAAGTCTATGTAACAGTGTTCACTTTGCATTTCCTATGTTTGGGTCCTGTTCTACTCAGAGAGAGTGTTGACTCTGTTTGACAACTGAGCCAGTTCTTTACTCATGTGATTATTTAGGCTTTTGAATGATTTTAAATGATCATATTGTAACAGACTGAATATAATAGATTCCTCTTATGCTACTGTTTAGTGAAGTGGGTGAAACTTTTACATTTTTAATTTTTTGAAATCACATCTTAATTGAAAGGATATAAATCAATTTGTTTTATCATGGGTTTCTTCATTTTCTTATAGTTTACTCCCAAAAGACATTACACTAGTAATTGTGTGGAAAGGAAAATGTCCTACCAGCCTGCCACATACCAACCTGATTCTCATCTCAGCACCCTACGGGACAACCTCGAGAACCGCAAGCAATGAGCTGCACACTTCTGGAGCTATAGCTTTCAGTCAGCACCCTTTCCTTAGCTTACCCGATTTACCACTGCTGTGAGGACTATACAGAGGTGTCCCTCTGTGTCCATAAAGGACCTAAATTAGGTGAGAGGTTGAGCTCTAACCACCCAGTGCTTGCTAGTGCCAGTGAACACACAGGAAGGTCTCAGAAAAGCTAAAAGGCCTTTATTTATTTACTAATATATTCAATTGCAGAGGAACCAGTATCAGCAAGCACATACTACAGAATGAAAATGTACAGACTGGGAAGTCCAGTTCAACAGTCAGTCCCTAATATAATGAGTAGCAAAGCAAACGTCATCCCATGTGTCTGACTTTGACAGTTACAGTTTCACAGACTTTTGGAGTATGCCATGATGAGATACTTGAGATTGAAGGAACACTGCTGATAAATGGTAAGCTTAAAGCATTTTCAACTTGGAGCCTTCATATAGTGCTTTTTATACCTGACATTGGAGGCAGGCAGTCAGCATTAACCATGAATCAGCTTGTCACATAGGCCCGAGGCAGCTCCTGAGATACTCATGTCTGGGTGGCTCAGGAGTACAGGAAAATCAGGAAATTCTACAATTTGTTCCTGAAGTACAGTAAATTCATGGCCACCGTTGTTCCTGGAAGTGACCCCAGAATGTGGTTATATATGTTATGTAAGCTTATGTTTGCATGGATACTCTGCAGTAACTTAGTGTGGGTCAGTATGAGTTTGCACATGAATGTCTTCTTTGTTGGATTGATACAGTATTTTATTCAGGGTTACCTAGCACCTATATAATGCTAGAAAAGGCTTGCATTCTTCTATAATTAACAAAGCAATTTAATAATTATGGCATATTATCTTTCATTATTTTCAAAGTTTAAAAAGATGAACATATACTAAAATAGTACTTACTGTAAATATATATACATACTGTATACTGTATATATAGTGGCAAGTGAGTCCCTGTGTTGCACCCCAAAACATGAGGCCGAGTCACAGTACTTTAGCAAAACCAGCTTTACTCAGCTTGAACAGGAGCAGCACAGTTATTTATTGTAGGTGGATCTACCACTCTCCTATACACACAGCAGTCAGGAAAGGTCATGGCCAGGTTAGTGGTCAAGTAATACTGCTCCCTGTATTTATAACGTTCCTTGCATCATCCATCAACAACAGACACTTATAGCGCGAATGTAGTTGGCTCGGACTTGCTTTCGCTGCGAGCTGCTACAGCGCTGGAAGCCTGTGGTTACCACTGCAACTGATAGGCTGTCTTCCACAGATGTAGTAATTGCGCTTCGGGATGCTCTTTGGTGCAAAAGAGTTTAGAAACATTACTATATATATATATATATATATATATATATATCCGGAAAGTATTCACAGCGCATCACTTTTTCCACATTTTGATTTGTTACAGCGTTATTTCAAAATGTATTAAATTCATTTTTTCCCTCAGAATTCTACACACAACACCCCATAATAACAACGTGAAAAAAGTTTACTTGAGGTTTTTGCAAATTTTTTAAAAATAAAAAAACTGAGAAATCACATGTACATAAGTATTCACAGCCTTTGCTCAATACTTCGTCGATGCACCGTTGGAAGCATTTACAGCCTCAAGTCTTTTTGAATATGATGCCACAAGCTTGTCACACCTATCCTTGGCCAGTTTTGCCCATTCCCTTTTTGCAGCACCTCTCAAGCTCCATCAGGTTGGATGGGAAGCGTCGGTGCACAGCCATTTTAAGATCTCTCCAGAGATGTTCAATCGGATTCAAGTCTGGGCTCTGGCTGGGCCACTCAAGGACATTCAAAGAGTCGTCCTGAAGCCACTCCTTTGATATCTTGGCTGTGTGCTTAGGGTCGTTGTCCTGCTGAAAGATGAACCATCGACCCAGTCTGAGGTCAAGAGCACTCTGGAGCAGGTTTTCATCCAAGATGTCTCTGTACAATGCTGCAGTCATCTTTCCCTTTATCCTGACTAGTCTCCCAGTTCCTGCCGCTGAAAAACATCCCCACAGCAAGATGCTGTCACCACCATGCTTCACTGTAGGGATGGTACTGGCCTGGTGATGAGCGGTGCCTGGTTTCCTCCAAATGTGACGCCTGGCATTCACACTAAAGAGTTCAATCTTTGTCTCATCAGACCAGAGAATTTTGTTTCTCATGGTCTGAGAGTCCTTCAGGTGCCTTTTGGCAAACTCCAGGCGGGCTGCCATGTGCCTTTTAATAAGGAGTGGCCACTCTACCATACAGGCCTGATTGGTGGATTGCTGCAGAGATAGCTGTCCTTCTGGAAGGTTCTTCTCTCTCCACAGAGGACCTCTGGAGCTCTGACAGAGTGACCATCAGGTTCTTGGTCACCTCCTTGATTAAGGCCCTTCTCCCCTGATCGCTCAGTTTAGATGGGTCCTGCTGAAAAGTCCTGCTGGTTTCAAACTTCTTCCACTTACGGATGATGGAGGCCACTGTGCTCATTGGGACCTTCAAAGCAGCAGAAATTTTTCTGTAACCTTACCCAGATTTGTGCCTCGAGACAATTCCTTTGACATCATGCTTGGTTTGTGCTCTGCCATGAACTGTCAACTGTGGAACCTTATATAGACATGTGTGTGCCTTTCCAAATCATGTCCAATCAACTGAATTTACCACAGGTGGACTCCAATTAAGCTGCAGAAACATCTCAAGGATGATCAGGGAACACAGGATGCACCTGAGCTTAATTTTGAGCTTCATGGCAAAGGCTGTGAATACTTATGTTATTATTTCATAATTATTTGGTACTGTTGGACTATTGCTCTGTAAGATACAAATAATATTTTTTTTTAACTGTTTGGATACTTAAATGAAATTGTGTGTCAAAAAAGAGAGTGGGTGAAGATATACTTTGGAAAGTAAAGCTTGACTTTACAGTGCAAGATGCAGTAGATGCCAAAATATAGCAAAAATGACATTACATTAATTAAAATTTTGTTTTAAAAGTAATTCATAAAGCAACTTATGTATGTTTTTTTGCCAGAAATCAAAAATATTGCTATCACATTAAATAAACTGCATGTTCTATATACGGAGATATTATTTCACCATGGTGATAAACATTCAAAATGTAGATTATTAAAATTCATATTTTTTATCAGAACAAAGAAAAAATCATAAATATTTTGCTGGCAAAAAATGTTTCTTTAAATTAAGACATTTTATTCAGACATTACATTAGATCATGCCATTTCTGTTTAATAGGCAGCTCAGCTCTGCATTTCACAAAGAGCAATCACAATAGCTGTTGACGAGAAGAAAATATCTGATACCATTTTCCTATCTATACAATGCAGCTTGAAAGAATTAAATTACATCATGTTTTTCAGCAAAGAAAGAACAAAAAAAAAGAACAAGTATTGATGCACAAGAGAATTCATCATAAATTATAATACAAATCCCATTAATTTCCAATTGGATAAAAGCTACTTTTACCCATATTGCTCTTTTTTTGTTGTTGTTTTTTTTTTTTATTAGAAAGTCTATTAATATTAAATTTTGTGAAAAAAAATTTGGATGATGTGCTTTAACAGACAAAAGTGTATTTAAAGTTTTACACTGTGTATTCCATGACTAAACAGCACATACAATTTATTTTGTGGTTCACTATAGACAAATGCATCAAGTCAAAGGTCTAAGCCAGTTCCTTTCAACACATCCATCTGTTTTTGAAGCTGCATAGTTTAACCACAAAATCTTGGAGATTCAAAACCTGTCCTGGCATTACTGTGTGCATTGCAAGAATGAAGAACCCCTGAAAGAGCTCTAGTTCATCACAAGAGTATGGTAGTATTGCATAATGTGTAAAGTAACGGAGATACTATACTTTGTTTTTAATTTCCAAAGTAGTTTTCTAAAGTTTTCTGTGTAATGTTGATTTGGATAATTACAATGCAGTTAACTATACAATCACATGTACACAGAACCCAGCACTTGCAATTACTGTTCAAATGTGTCAGATTATGTAGATGTTGAGGTACTGTAAATAAATAATACCTAGCTAATAATTAATTATTGGAGAACATTTTGTAGAAATTGTTTTTACTCATGTCACACACATGCGCTTGGGAGGCAGCCAAAAAGCCCAAAAGTGAGTGATATTACACGAGATAAAGGGTTGATTGTCTGTACTAATGCCTCTCTTTTTCCTTCAACAGAACCAAAGAAGAAAAATTATCATAACTTACCTACAATACTTCTGGGTTCCCAAAATTTGCCACTACACAAAAAGCATGTCTCCAAATACCATCGATGAAGTCGCTTCTGGCTCCTAGCGATGATGTCACTTCCGACTCCTGTGGATGACCTCAATCTGGTTCCGCCCTGATGACATCACTTCCATCTGTCTGCTTTAATGTCATTTTCTTGGTTAAATCATTTCCTGCCACAAGTTTGTCTATATAAACCTCATATAACGACTACAATGCTGTCAAATGCTTTGGTTTTTTGATCGTTTTTCATTTAGCCCGACAGACATTATATGGGGTAATTCCTCAACTCTTCCTGGAGTTTTCAGAGTGGTTTCATTCTATTACACTGATTAGATATTATGAGTTCAGTTGCATGTATTGCCATATATTATTATGACACTCTTTTTTACCTTATCAGATCACCTATAACATACACTTAACAAAAAGGGTACCATGTAACCTCTGTGCTTCTTGTCTTAATAGGGGGTATAAAGAAATGTCAAAACCAGCTATGTAATTGTTGTTTGTAAACTCTTGCCTATCTCAGTGTCCTTATTGGACCCCACATAGTCAACATCAGGGACCTCAAATGGCAGGCTGTTCATTGACTGGTTCTTTCTATTATTTTCACTCCTTTACTTCTGCCCAGTTTACCCAATAGAAGATTACACAGAAGTGTCTTTTGTGTCCTTAAGGGACTCCAGCTATACAAGAAATGAACAATCAGCCGTCAGCTATGCTAGAAATCAATGATCAGACAGAGACATCAAGTTTAAGCTTTATTTAAAAGCTACCTATTGAGCATTTGTATAATAACCAATAGCAGCAAATATAGGCAATACAAGGAATTATACAACCTGGGTGGGTTCATGCAGTCATCTTTCAGTTCCAGATGACATTTCCTAGATGGTCCAGTTCCTAAATTAAGCAAACGTAAATAAACAGGTTTCATGACAGAGACAGAGATCCTTTGCAGGTGTCCAGCACAGGAGCAGAACGTAAGCTCTAATTAAATGTCTATGGCTTCTCTCAAAGTGTCAGTCAGGAAGGAAGCAACGGAAGTAATGTTTTTTTGCAAAAAAAACAAAAAACTGAACTGACCCTTTTTGAAGAAAGTTCTAATAAAAGACATCCACTACTTCCTTCTTTCTCCCCCAAATGAAGTGCATAAACCTGGCTTACTGTCATCTAGCAAAACAGCTAACATTTTTACAGTTTCTCAAAACACAGGATAGATACCACACAAGCTCAAGGTTAATTCCCATGGAAATCAAAAGCACTAAGCTGCAAACAGTACAGCAAACATTCTAAGGTCCTGATTAGCCTTCCAGCTTTCCCAGAATACACTTCAGTCCTGTCCATCTTGACCTTTTACCTGAAATCTGTCAGTAGAAAAGGTCAAAGCATTCTCACATACATAACTCTTGCTGTTTGGTGTAAATAATGTTTAGTATTTAATATTTTTATTGCATTTGACTTACAAATTTATCCAAGGCTACTTACACGATTAGGATACATTACACCAAAGAGTACTGAAAAAAGAAAAGAAAGCATTTTTCCTTACTGCTCCAGAGTCCATCAACAACTGCCTATTTACATCTGGACTTAATATGAGTATATGTAGCACTAAATCAAGCAATTAATATTTAAGATTGGTTAACAAATCATCATCAAGTTAAAAATAACACACATACAAAATGAATAATAACACATACAGGCAAAAGTCAATCAAGTCAACACTCAGTTATATAGCTAATGATTATACCAAAATTCAGACTTATCATCATCCATCCATGCATTATCCAACCCGCTGTATCCTAACTACAGGGTCACAGGGGTCTGCTGGAGCCAATCCCTGCCAATACAGGGCGCAAGGCAGGAAACAAACCCTGGGCAGGGCACCAGTCCACTGCAGGACGCACACACACACACACACACACACCAAGCACACACTAGGGAAAATTTAGGATTGTCAATGCATCTAACCTGCATGTCTTTGGACTGTGGGAGGAAACTGGAGCACCTGGAGGAAACCTTAACACCATTGTAATTTAAAATAAATACTGAATAGTATGATTTAAAATTGAATTTGAAGACAGGATAAATGTAGCCCATGAATTAACAAAGCTATGGTGGAGAAAGGTAGGAGTCAACATAAAAACATCCAGGAGAAAAAGAGGTAGGCAAAACTCAGAGAGGAGCACAAGATGAATGCAGTAACCTGAATATACTGCATTCTCATCGTAAAGTAACTTGTCAATACAAGCAAAGACTCAGAGCCATATTAAACATCTTCCCGCATCAAATCAAATGCAAAAATATATTTGATAAAGAAACAGCATTTAAACAGGGTAACAGTTATCAGTTTCTGTTTATGTACACATCTAACTTACGTTGTGAGCAAACCCTTTCACCTACACAGATTCCTTCACAGTACAAGAGCATAGGGTGCAAACATTTAAAATATTACACCTTAAATGTTTTACAAATTACAGTTCTGATATTTGTATATGCGACTTTTCTTTCTGAATAAATGCCTTTTTACAGAATATCATTTACAAATTTGAAATTTTCTGAAAAAGTTTAAGAAAGTTATCCTAAAAAGTTTATTTGACAAAAACTTTAATAATGATGTATTAAGGAGTCACTGTAAAGAAAAGGGAAATTGTTTTGTTAGATAATAATATACAGTAGTCAGTACAGTATAATTTTTACCTTTTGAAAAGCATCAGTATTTCATTTTTCAGAACACAGAGTGCATGTATCAGATCTTTTTTATATACGCAGGTGCCTTTTAAATGCCAATCATTCAACATTATATAGACATCTAATTTTATACAGTATGCAGTCAGCATTTTGTATTCTTACAGTTTTTTTTTTTCCCTAAGAGCACAGCAATTAACCAGATGTTTCTTTATTTTCATCAAAACTACTTTCCAGGACCGTAAATTACATACTATTTTACAAACATCACTAGTTGTTTTATAAGCTACAGTACTGTGTATGTACATACAATCTGTTAATCAATTTGACATTTTGAAAATGTGTTGGTTTTAGTTGTTTTCTTTGAAATATGGAATCTAATTTAAAAAAGTTAAATTGCCTAGAGTCATTTTACTATTAACTTAAAAAATACCATCAACTCTTTCATTATGTTTTAAAGGGCAAAATGTTTTCTTAATTTATATGTAATATTGTTGTAAAGCATTCCATTCAGGACAGGGAGAAGGAGCAACTCAAGACTCACCAAGTCATTAAATGCAACACATTAATATAACACCTAGATGTTGGCAGCACACTTCAGTCAACTTGTAGATATTTTAATTTCATTTCTGTTTTTTTGACATTTTAGCACAGTTATTGAGAACTTTGTTGGATTTTGTTAACAATATCATAAGAATTTGCATGTTCTCACACAGTAGTGACTTAAACAAAGTGCCATGATGTTCTCAACGTGTTCAGTCCAACTCAAGGAAATGGGGCAGTACTGGGCACATGGCAGGACAAAATGGTGCCAGTCCATTGTAGGGCCCACTCATACATACAATACCAGTTTAGAGTTAGCATTTCACGTAACACACGTCTTTGGAAATGTGATAGGATGACAGGACTACCTGGAAAAAAATCTCATTCATGCATGGCAAGAATTAGCAAACTCCACATGGACAGTGGGGAACCACGTCAACTACCACCTATCTGTAGCATCCACTTGGTTGATGCGACAACAGCCATTTTTGGGCCAGTGTGCTCACCACACATTATAAGGTGGTGAAGGAATAAGAAAGAGATAGTTAGCCAGTAAAGAGCAAGGGATGATTTGGCGGCCAGAGTAGACAAGGCCATGATATTCAAATCAGCCAGGATATTGGGGGGTACACCCTAGTCTTTTCAATAGATGCCCAGGGATCTCTTATGACCACAGGGGGTCACGACATAGATTTTACATCTCATCTGAAAGATGGGACTAATTTTCTGTCACAGTCACTTCATCTGGGAATTGGGATCCTCATGAAAACGAAAGAGGAAGCACCCCCTGATGGCCTCAACAACACTTCTTCAAGCAGCCCAAGCTTTTCCTAGATTATCTTCCATCCAACTACTTGCCAGGCACAAACATCCTTAGCATCAGGTGGATCACCTGTTCTGAAGTGCAGGTGGCTTAGCTACAATTAAACAAAATGTAATAATGCTTCAAATAAGTAATGTTTGTTGACAATAGACTGACCTACTTTAATCGTCCTGAACAACAGCCAGTAAAAAAGAACATTACCCAATTTATAAATGAAAGTGTATGTTTATTAAATTGATGTTATATTATTTGTACAAGACTGTATAAGTAAAGGAGAGTTTCTGAAGAATCTCATACTTTAATTTTTGTCATTTATGAAAATTCTATGGCCTCCCTGTTATAATGAAAAGAGTTCAAAATGCACCTCTAACTGTGTTTATGCAGCGGCGGAAATTATTGAAGCTTAATGGACCTCGTAAATAAGCTCTGCCATCTCAAGAGAAAAGAGGTCATACAATAACCACAATGGTGTTTCCATATTATGACAAGTTCTGACTTTGTGTTTCACATTTGCATGCAGATTCACATTCTTGTACTGCACTTATACATTGTGATATAAAAATTTTAAAGACAGTAAATTTTATTTTTCACTCTCTCAAAAAAGCAAATCTGTTTAGCCTTTTTTTCTTTTTTACACTAGTACCTTACAGTTGGTTCATCTAATTCATTATATACCCATAAGATATTATTAAGAATAATTTGCTGTCATTATGTGAAATATGGCTAATCTCATGATTGATGTATTAAGAGATTTTCCTGATCTTTTCATATATGAAATTGCAGTGCATGCTGTAGTACTTTAAAATTTAATTGGATGCAATAAATGTACAATGTAATGAATTTGATGCCATTACTTGGAGTATACTATATATTTCATTTTAAAAGGTACAAGTATCTTAACACCAGGAGCAAATAGCATCCCATTTTGATAATTCATTTGACTAACATGTAAAAATTACAGAAGGAAGAAGGAAACCAATTGACTCTGCAGCCAGGTCAGTAATGATAGAAACAGCCTTGAAGACCTTAATCCTATCTGTCTAGTTTTAATATGCTTTCTCCATCACTAAAAAGATGATTAGGCCTTTATTGGCTGACCTTAAAATGTACAATTATTTGTATATTATAACAAAGTTATACAGGTTCAGTTGTAGGGCAAAGTCTACAGAGTGTCGAAAGTGTAACACCCCGCTTGAAATCTGTATATAAAACAGCTGTTTTTTAGTTTACTGGTAATGATAGAACTCTATATATCAGAGTTTTATGGATTTTAAGTCTAAACAAGAAATTTTATAATAATATGCTTTTGTGGAAAATCAACTCTAAACATTCAAATATAGTGTTAGTAGCAAATGCCTTCTGTATGGAAAGCCAAAGAGAAGGTTTATGGAAGTGGTGAGAGAGGACATGCAGGTGATGGGTGAAATAGAACAAGATGCTGAGGACAGAATGATATGGAATAAGATGATCCGCTGTGGCAACCCCTAACGGGAGCAGCCAAAAGAAGAAGAAGCAAATGTCTGCTGTATGCTGTATGTTTGCCCAAATGCAAAATTTTCAAGATATGTTTTGAACAGTGAAGGCATAAGTGCTGTTGATAGCAGGAGTAGGAATATATTTTTTGTGCTCTCAGAATATGTACTGTTTGTGGATGTAGTCACTAAAAATATGTAAATATATATTCATTATATATCTGACTAGAAATGGGGTAGAGAGCATATATTTTTGAGGTACCTAGAACAAAAATCAGTACATATTTGTAGTACACATATAATGCAACACATAAAAGTGGACTAAATATTCAGATAACAGAAAACACAGAGATCTTATCAATTTATGACAACAATAGTATAATTTTGAAATAAAATCGTGAACATAACATATCCTTTTAAATTTATGTAATTGTGAGATCATAACTTTAGGTTAATGGCAGGAATTCCATGCCCTAAAGAACCTAGAAGACTATGATTTTGGGATCAAATTGGAGTATTGACTTACCAGCGACCTCATCAAACCCATGCTTTCCCAGACTGTCTACTGACTTCATAAGAAGAGTCATCAGACACATAAATGCCGCTGCCGAGGTAAATAAACTTCTCAACAAGGTCAACACTCTCTCCACAGACAGAC
This sequence comes from Polypterus senegalus, assembly GCF_016835505.1. Lineage (NCBI taxonomy): Eukaryota > Metazoa > Chordata > Cladistia > Polypteriformes > Polypteridae > Polypterus > Polypterus senegalus. Next base: position 60,627,844 of record NC_053162.1, on the reverse strand, counting down.
ACACTGCTGATGGCTGTGCCCAAAAGGTCATTAAAGGCCTGCATCTTGGTTTTTATCCAAGACACTTGCAAGCCCATACAATCAGACTCCTCACTCAGTCTCTTGAGAGACACGATCAGAGCCTTGATTGACTCTGCAACGATCACAGCATCATCAGCAAAGTTAAGATCAGTGAATCTGTCTTCATCAACACATGCCCCACAGCTACAGAACCCCACAATCCTGCTCAACACCCAGTCTACGCAAGCACTGAACAGAGTTCAGGAGCAAGAACACACCCCTGACGAACTCCAGAATCAACTGGGAAAAATGCAGAGGTTCTGCCCCAACTCAGCACAGCACTCACACTAACCGGAGTACAGGCTAGCCATGATATCCAGCAATTTCAGGAGGATCCCACTAAGCCTCAGGATGTCGTACAGAGCTGCTCAATCAATGGAGTTGAATGCTTTACAATAATCAACAATGCTTCCAAAGAAACTCTGTCGATATTCGTATTTGGGACTTCAATAGAAAGACACCATCACTTAGATACTGAATGCCATTTCTATGTCTTGACTGGGTGCTGCAATTGTCTAATTAAAGGTCTTTTTACGTGAGATATCTACAATGTATGCCTGAATGCTGCTCCTAAATACTAACTCAAACCAAACAATCTGACTACACTGTGTCCCAATTTTCTTGTCTATACAAGCTTTTTGTATAATAATAAATGAAGTTCAAAACTCAAAGGCTAGGACAATGGCAGATTTTGAGATATTCATATGAGATATGGCTGGATCGCATAAAATTAGGACCAATAAATTAGGGAGCCATTTCAGCACATTTCTGAGTTCTGTTGAGGAAAAAAATTGTTGTCGCTGAATATGCTCCAAATAATAACTCATTATTTTTTTTATAGAGAGTGTTACACTTCAAACAGTCCTCACATGGAGACTTGGAGTGTTTCTTCAGTGACTGACGAAAATACACAGATTGGCACAATTATGTGAAACAACCTAAATAAAGTGATTATGGTGACCTAAATCAAGTGATGAATCAAGTGAAGAATTTATATTTGATTACCATTATGGAATGTCTATAGGAAACAATTGATTTGAACACAGTATTAAGAAATGCTGATAATAATACTGTAACATGATCCAAACGTTGACAATCAACTGTCATAAAGTCACTAAATGAGCGGAAATAAAGTAATCTCTTATTGACCTCCAAATAAAGTGATATACCAAGGAGAAAAGTGATCACTACTTATTGTCTAATTATACTATATCTGATGACAGGAGCCAAGCAAATGTGGGATGAGTTCAACATTCACCTCAAGAATAGCTTCTCCCACATAGCAAAAAAGGTTGAGGACTAGAAATATGAAAGGCCATTGTACTAGATATCAGCAGTGGAAGGAGCCAGAAAATTTCTGGATGTCTGTTGGTGGTTTACACAATGTGTAAATTTTGGTTTGTATTTCATTATATTTTGCTCAAGACAAAACAACAGATGAACTTAAACACAGGACACTTGCAAGGGCAGTTAACATCAAAGGCAATCTATTTTCCTGAATTGTACAGTGCTAGTAATCAAAGCACAGTGACATCTGTTACACCAGGACTAAATTGGTTTACAGCTTGTGAAAGGAAGACATGCCATGAAGCTGTATCTGATTACTTTACAACCTGCTAACAAAAGAAGATGCTGTGGGACTAGAAATTGTCAAACCAGTTTACAGCTTGAGACAGGAGATTGGTAAAACATCAAAAACTGTATTGCTTGGTAAAACGGATGTACTCAAACTGATTAAATAGTCTGAGCGAATTCATTCATCATATTGACAGCCAGCCAATCAGGTACATGTAGCAATCACATCTTGCGAAACTCCCGTAGCATTTTTAAATAAATATGATGGACTAAACAAAGAGAACAGAGCGACAGAAGAACAGAACAGAGCAATGTCTTATTTTCTATTATTCCTTGTTCTATTTGGTATTATAATCCATGTAATAAATGCCATGCTACTTTTAACTTTCTATACTTTGTTTTCATATCTATAGTGATTGAGGTCAGATGTTTACCATACGCTCTGTGCTGCAAGGTTTATTAAGGGCTGAGGGTGTGAGCTCCACCCAATAGTAGGGAACAGTATGTAAAGTAAGGCATTCTTGGTTGATAAATGGCCTATGACATATATTTTAAACATAGTATGTTGTTCGTGCATGTTCGTGTATGTTGTTTAAAATATGTACAGTAAGTCTCTTGAAATGCTAAGAGAGTGACAAGTTTTGTTATTCATAGGGCACTTGTGTGGTTAAAAGTGCTAGAGATTAACTAGCTGTATCTGTGTCATTCACTGGGCACTGTTATGGTTAGGGTCTGTGTGTATATAAGTTTCTTGGAGTGCTAAGAGAGTGAAAAGTTGTGTTATTCATAGGGCACTTGTGTGATTAAAAGTGCTAAATATTAACCAGTTGTGTGTGCTTCGTTCATAGGGCACTGCTGAGGTTCTGTGTGTAAATCTATGTATGTTTGTGTTAATCTTAAGGGGTGACAGTAAACCAACCCGGTAACGAACCTGATGAGTACACTTATTCCTGAAGAAAATAGGTAAAGGGTAAGTAGAGGGAAATATCACGATAACACATCATCTTAGTCAGCATTAGTGATGAAATAAACAATCCAGTAAAAAAGTAAATGTGCCATTTAATGTTAGCAAGGTCTGGCTTAACAGAAATGCTTTGTTGTGTCTGGAATTTAATGAGGCCACAAATGAATGACTTTAGGTTTGCAACAAAGTGATTCTGACAAATGTATCAACCACGAAAGAGCACCAGGTAGGAAGTTGCCAGAGTTGTTTTTGCAAGAGAAAGAAAAAGTTATGGAGATTTAAGAAAAATGTCAGAACTACTCCCCTCAGGGAACCTCATAATAGAGTGTGATCATTTATGCTTGAAACCACACTAATAACACTGTGAATCACAGAATTAATGCTTTCCTAATTAGACTATTATATAAAATCACACAATACTATTGTTTATTTAGATCTCTTTGCCTATAAATAACTATGAACTTATGCTTCTACCTAGTTGACCAAGGCTATGTTAAGCATTTTCTTTTTCAATCGTGTTTACAGTTATTTAGCGTTGTTATGGAATTATATCTAATTCAGGGTTTATTCTTGTCTTCTGAACAATTTGTCTGGAAAATATTTTGACTCCTAACAGCCATACATTATGTTGAATTAAGCAAGTTCAGAAAGGAAATGAATCAATAATTATTAAGTGTTTTTTTCTAAGCATGGAAATCAATGGTGAGCTGGTATTTAATTTCCAAAATTTCATCATTACCCTCTTTATTCAAGTGTGCCTGAAAGGTCTCCTACATATTTTTGATGTTTTTACAACTATATAATTGTAGTAAAATATACAGTATGATGGTCTTATGCTGTGCCAGTAGATTTTCTGAGTCACTCTGAATATAACATAGGTTTGTCCATTTCAAGTGTACACGTAGATCGATAGCATTTGATACAGCAGAATCAAACATTTGGTTAGAAAATGTAATGTTTTGAAGTTTATCATTTGAAAGCTATACAAGGTATTTTCTGTTGCTTTCCTTTGGAGATGCCAGTTTTAATGGTGACGCCATTATTTCATTTATTTTGCACTCGTGTATGATTTTGTTGAGTTTAGAGAATGGCCATATAAAGAGTCCTGCCTCTCTACTGTATTATTTCCTTTGGGCTTTAGTCATAAATGTTGTTGCAAATTATTTGTGATTTTGTATACTGCATTTTGTTACAGAATTTGTGAATGTTAAGACTTCTATTGTAAATTGTTTGTTACACATCTTATGTAATTTATTGACATACACTCAAATAATATTGTAAATACAGCCTAATTATCAAAGGTATTCCATCCACCAAAACAGAAAACTACAACTATACTATTTTTAATTCAAAATTTGATTGGTATATATTAATATTAATTTGACTTTTTTCCTTAGTATGATTCTAAAGCAGGGACATTTTGTTATTCAGTTAAAATGTAACACACATTTTAATTTTCATTTGTTATTCAGTTAAAATAAAATGAACATTTTAATTTTCATTGTTACACTATGAATCCTGATTAAAAAGAAAAAAAAACACAATTGCATTCAATATGCAGCAGGGTTGCTATTTATTATCTTTGATTTAATGTTAGAGAATTAAACCCTTAGGGCCCTGCTTTATCGCATACTGTTCATGACTGCACATCTTGCTGAATCGGAAGGAAGCTGCTCACTTTTATGAAACAAACTGTTGACATCCACACCACAATGAAATGTATCTGCCTCTTTAATTTATATGTAAGAATTTACCCTATGTGACAGAAAGCAGTTAAGCTGAATGAAACCAAAGAAACTCTATTGCAAATAAAAAAAGGTTGTCGCCTATTGTCATAGAACTGATGTTATTGCTGCTGTGTAACTGTTCTCAAGTCCCTTGAAAAGAAAGTAATGCACAATTTCACTGTAGCTACAGGCAAAGCTGCCCCTTTTCCGACACTATAGTATGCTATCAAAACCAACCCTCATTAACACTGTGTCTCATTAACTAGCAACTGTGTGTTTCTGTCGTTTCCACTGCATTTAATGGCTACTGCCTATTAGCTTATTATATGGGTTCTTAAGGTCTGAAGTGAATGGATTGTCTCACAGGACTAAATGGCCAAGTCATTTATTTCATTACAGCAGCTTAGAAGGAGGTTAGCCGAGTGTAATGCAGAAAATGATAAACTTTTGTGTACTATATATATGCACTTATGCCTACATATTGTATTCCTCACTAGCTTATCTTCCAAATGCATATCACTAATTACATTTAACCACTTAATAGAAAAATATTTGTGAATGGGTTTACTGAGAAAAAATATTGTCACTAGAGCTGATAACAATGCACGGACTTACATGCTGAAATATTTCAATTATCCAAAGGTTTTAATGTGTTTTGGTTTGTATTTGCTGTGAACAACATGATCTATTCTTTAGAAGGAAATAATTTACATATTAATGTATTTTTTAAAGCAAGTTTTCACTGTTTAATACGTCTGGAGTGCAACTTGCAAGGCATACATCGTGCAAGATGGAGCAATCACTAGTGAAGGGAAGTGTCTATGGCTTTTAAGTGTCTAAAGAACTATTATTCCTGCGGCAGTCAGTATTATCATTGCAATGCTATACTTAGGAGCTTGTAAGAATAGTAACTTTCAAAAATCAGCATACATAAAACAGGTTTGAGTGTCTATTGCTTGCAGAACTGTGAAGCACAAACAGTGTTTATATGAAGCACAGCTCAATGAATATGACTGCATCTATTTACTTTAGAATACTTTCGGCTACTTTTTAGTAAAAATACAATTCACACAGCAAACACTTGCTACTGGGAAAACTGTCAATTTCTCATACTCCAGCTGTAGTCACTTATTTGTACTATTACTTTAAATTACTTTGCCAATTTGCCACCCAGCAGCACTAGTTAGTTCGCAGTTATATTACACACAATATTTAGGTCAGCCCTTGCCTGCTTTAATGTCACAGGGCAGTTGTTAACAAAATCATCACTTGTCAAAGTCACACATGGAGTGCTCAACATTGGCATTAGCAGACATCGTACCACTCCTTTAAAAAGAAGAACAGTGACTATCACCCTACAGCACACATGACAGTCATCAAGAAGTACATTGAGAGGTTAATCTTGGGCCACCTGAAAGCCACCTGGCCCTGTCCCATCTGGGCAAAACAGACACTGTTTATAGACTTCATCCTTCACAAGTCCATAGGTAAGTTGAGTCTTCTAGTCTACAACACCTCCCTCTGCAACTGGAGCTTGGACTCCATGACAGAAAGACACGAGACAATCTGCATCAGAAACAACATCTCCAACACCATCATGCTGAGCACTGGCGCACCCCAGCGCGGCACACTCTGCTCACTTCTGTTCACTCTATGCCTCCTCTATGCTGTGGGAACAGAAGTGTTTCTGATTACCAAGGATAAGCCTAGAGAGTGATTCTCAGATATATATGTGTGACTATATATATATACTGTATATATATATATATATGTATATATATATATAGAGAGAGAGAGACAGAGAGAAGTAAAATTCCATTACAACAAATATCTTTACAACAAAATTTTCATTCCAATGAAGTATATTTATGTTCCCGACAGTTTCCACATATGACACGAGTCTATAGAAATCATGTTACTACAAAATACATTCAGCAGATACTTTCATTACAGCGAAGTACCCAAAAGACCTTGAAATGCCTGAATGAATCATCCACAGAGCAGTTAGTTCTGTGGTTGTTGTTCAATTGTGTACAACGATCCCCAAAAGAAACACTGTATTTTTTTTTCTTTCTTCAAACTTTCCTTGTACTGTTTTTTTTTTGCTGTTTGATACCTTTTGCTTATTGCTCATCAACATTTGAAAAACATCCATTAGAATTTAACTCGCTGTCACCCTCCTATAGAAATGGCAGATAAAACGACAACAGTTGATATTAGAAAAAAAACTAATTTTTTCCGGTGTCAATTCCGGCAAAAAGAAAAAAGATGTTTTCCGTGAATTTGCTAATTTTGCCATCGACACTGTCAACTTTCTTAAAAGACCGAGCAAAAAAAAGAAGAAAAATCTTGGTTGCAAACATATGCAGACTGCTGCATATGAAGACATCAAAAAAACAGTTATTATGTGGTTCAGTGATGCTCATTCAAGAAACATTCCTATTAATGTGACACTTATTTCAAAAAAATGTGAGGTTTCTAAACTCTTGTGACCAACCCCTACTGGACAACACACCAAATAGCATCCCGTAGTGTGATCACTGCGTCTGTGGAAGACTGTTTATGCGTTGCTGGGGTGAAGCAAACAGAAAAGATCTTGATGGGTGATGCAAGGAACATTATAAATGCAAGGAACAGTATTACTTTGCTACTAACCTAGCCTGACTGCTGTGTCTGTGTATAGGAGAGTGTCAGATCACGCTACAATAAATAACCCTGCTGTTCTTCTTTCAAGCTGAATAAAGCTGGTTTTGCTAAAGTACTGAGACTCAGCCTTGTGTTTTGGGGTGCAAGACAGGGACTTATAGCACGACTACGATCTTTTAAGATTTGCTTCTGTGGCGCCTCACTTCACCGCTGTGAGCCTGCTGTTGCCCTTCCCCAGCAACAGACAAACAACCATACACAGACACAGCAATCAGCGTGTTGTCCTGTTGGGTCAGGGTGGTCCCAAAAAAGTTCAGAAACCTCACCATATGAAGAAGAAGAAGAAAAGGACGATTCAGCTTTTGATTAACTGTGCTGTCCACAAAATGCTTCCACGTTTAGATAATGTTCCCGATGAATTCCTCCCACCCAATTGCACAGCAGTGCTTCAGCCATTGGATTTGGGCATCATTCGCACCCTGAAAGTGTACTATTATTGCAAGGAAATCTGACAAACATTCTAGTCAGCATAACTTGTAGACAGGATGAGATTAAAATTAACACGAAAGAAGCTATTGAAATGATTGCAAAGGCCTGGACGCAAGTTAAAGAAAGCACTATAGCGACAAATACAGAATCTCGTTACTAGGATATTTTAATTACAACAAAATATTTTTTAGGTCCCTGGCAGTTCGTTGTAATGGGATTTTACCTATATATCTATACTAATAAAAGGCAAAGCCCTCACTGACTGACTGACTGACTGACTCACTCACTGACTGACTGACTCACTCATCACTAATTCTCCAACTTACATGTAGGTAGAAGGCTGAAATTTGGCAGGCTCATTCCTTACAACTTACTTACAAAAGTTGGGCAGGTTTCATTTCGAAATTCTACGCGTAATGGTCATAACTGGAACCTATTTTTTCAACCATATACTGTAATAGACTGCAGCTCGATGGCCATGAGAGGCGGAGTTGTGTGTCGCGTCATCACGCCTCCCACGTAATTGAGTGCCTGCCCATATAAGGTAAATATTCGCGCGTCAAGGACTGTGCTTAGCATATTCATAAGTAAAAATATCTGAATCACAAACTGATGTTAATTACATTTTGTCCATGAATACTTATTAAATAATTCCAAATTGTCTGTCCGCTTCCTTTCATAGCTTTTCCGATGGTTGTGCTGCTTCCAGGCACGTATTTTCGTGTTAAAGCATTTAACCAATCACATTTCAGCCATCATTTGTTGCCAGGCAGAGAGGCCTTCACAATCCGTTGTGCTGGTACTCTAACATAGAATAAATGTCGATTAACCTGTTGCTTCAACCAATCAGATTTTGAGTTGGTGTCAGTATATACCCCGATCTACATACCATCAAATAAACGAACCACATGCCGTGGCGCAACACAAGAGGCTTCACCTCTAGCGCTGATGTCCAAGGTTCAATTCCCGAGAGGGGGTGCACTGAGTGTGTACACCTGATGAGCCCAGAATTAGGGTGAAACATGTGCTGCATACTCTTTGCATTATTTGACAGTAAAACTATTTCTATATATATTATATATACACACACACATACATATATATCAGCGCTTCCCGATTTATTTTACATTCGCACCCCCTGTGACGGACTATCCGGTTTTCGCACCCCCTTGGTTTCAGAAGAAGTATGAAAAAATATGAGGTTAACGCAGAAAGACAGATCACCGATTGAAGCTTTATGAATAATGGATACCTTATTCGCCATCAACAATTGTTTTGGTAAAGCCATACTCAGTGTAATCCTCCTTCCATTTTCAAATTTTTTCGCGACTAGTCATGATTAAATGAACGGTAAAAAAGTAAGAGCGAAGCGATGGTGAATTATTGAGGCAGGCAGGCGACAGCACAATAGCAGGCGAGCTCGATGTAGTGCATGTCAAGTTGATCTAAAATGTACGATCAGATTCAAAAAAATATATCTTTTCAAGTTCTATTTGGATATAAGTAGGTTCTATTTAGTCGACAGAAATATCTTTGGTAGGAATGTAAAATGATTTTAGTCCCGCCAAGCCGTCCTTGGAAGAGTTGCTGAGTGTTCTCGCCGCTCAGTGTGAGCAGCTGACGGGGAAGGCGGTCGCGTCGGGAGAGACGGCGCGTGGGACGGAGGATCGGCGCGGCGCTGGAACCGGAGGCCGGCAGAACACATCGGGAGTGGTGAGTGTTGCCGTTCCCGTAAAGCAAGTGGGGGGGTTCGCCGAACATGGCCGTGACCGTTTACAGGACGACCGGCTCCAAGTAGGCAACTTCCCAACAGCGGACGCGGCGGTGCAGCGAGGCTGGGAGGTCGAACACGCAGGAGCTGGTAGGATCAGGGCTGCTGAGTGCCCTGGGTCCTAGCGCCCTGCGCTTCAAGCCCGCAGCTGTCTCTTGTCGCTCTGCCTCGGCTGGGTGCGCGCGTCCGGAGAAGGGCTGTCCTCTGTACGGGCAGAGGAAATCCCCTGGGCGACTGGGCGAGCTGCCTGCGAGAGTGGTGCCGCGGACAAGGAGCGGACGGGCATGGAACCTGCGACGGAGGACTTCAGCAGGCAAGTCAGGGGCTGTCGGAAGGGGGCGGGAGCACTGCGGGTACGGAGACCGGCAGGGCGCTCGGGGTGAGTGCCCTGGCAGTGCTTCTGGCCCTCTTTTTCCTTTTTCCACAGGCCCGAAGCCCCGACGAGCGCTGAGGACGACGTCGTCAGGGACCTGCCCTCCTGAAACGGGCCGCTCCGCGGGAGAGCTCCACGCCGGGAGGCCAATAGTGTCCCAGCTGGGGGGGACAACGGGGGCGAGAGCAGCGGACCAGAGGGGCACGTTTGCGTCGGTGGGGGTGCCGAAGAAAGATGTCCCAGGGTGCCGTGATGGACCCTGGGGACATAGTAGGACCCTCTCCGGGGACGTGCTGCCCTTTCGGGTTGTGCCGTTCGGACCCACGTGTCCTCGCTAGCGGTGGGGCACTGTGGTCGTCGCCCACGAGGACGAGAGGAGGGCTTGTGCCTCCTCCAGACCGCGAGGGGGCGTCCGTCCTGGTTCTGTTGGGGGCCACGGGTGGAGGGCATGGAAGCCCAGCCCTGTAGGGACCCGTGGCCACCGCCAGGCGGCGCCCCAGTCCCTAATTATCCCGGGAGCCCGGCACTTCCGCCACACTGGGGCGTGGCTAAAGAGGGAATGCCGAGAACATCTGGGGCTCATCCAGGAGCCTTATTTAAGGGGCCGCCTCCCTCCAGTCATTGGTGGAAGTCGGGAGGCAGAAGGACTGAGCTTGCGGAAGGACTGGAGGCGGCCAGGAAGGCACAAGAGACTGTGGGCCTGGACATTGGGGAAATCGGTGCGAGAAGGCACTGGGGGTGCACGTGAGCCATTTTGTAAATAATATTGGTGTAAATAAATGGTGTGTGGTGAAACAATGTTGTCCGTCTGTCTGTGCCGGGGCCAGCGTTCACAGTACATATACAGTATATATGTGTGTGTGTGTGTATATATATATATATATATATATATATATATATATATATATATGACAGCAACACTCATAACAGTGACAAAACAATTACATAGACAAACATGTTACATGTTAACCGGCGTCGTCGTTGCGGATGCACAGGGCGGCGGGGCAGCAAGTAGTCAAGAAGACGGGATTCGGGAGGTAAGTCTCGCATCTGATGGTGATACGCTTGGCGAGACTTACCCTGCGGCCCCCTGGTCTTGTTTTTTAGTAGGGGACTGCCTGAATCCGCATCTGTGGCCAAAGCACACCGACCCGTGAAGTGACAATGAGACGGCAACAGGAGACGAAGAGGAGCCGCTGTCGACTGCAAAATGGCTGCGGGGCGGAAGCTGCCCGGAAGACTCTTCCCCGAAGGCGTCTGCTCATAGGGTGGAGGGAGCGTCGAAAGACCAGAAGTTCCTCCCCAAAACAAGTGCGGGATTGGACGGAGTGTGTTGTGTGCCCGCCGATGAGTACAAGAAGGCGGGACCAATGAACGTCAATCCTGAGATGCTCGAAGACCCAAGGGAGCATGCGCAGGAGCTCCGTGGCTCCCAGCCGATGGGTGAGTACGAAAAAAATATAAATTCACCGCCGGCTGGCTTAAGTGACTTGTTGTTGGCTGTACAGGAGTTAGAGAAAGTCTTTCGTCCTGTACAGCCTCTCTTACAGGTACTGCAGAACCTGACGGGTGTGATCAAGACACTGGAGGAGACTGCAGATGCGCCCCTGAAAGCCGTACCGGGGTGGTAAACGCGGCGTGACTTGGGATTCTCCAGCCAGTCCGATGCTTCGGTACAGGTAAGTCACACCGGTACCGAACATGGTCATGGAATCCCTAGCGAAAAGAACCCGGATGTAACGGAAGGGATCCAAGTAGCAAGGGTTCCGACAGTAGATCGGGAGACGAGTACTGAGACCGCAGTACAAGCGGAGACGGGGGGGGCGGTGCCGGAAACTGTGGCGCTCGTAACCGGTCGAGAGGTGTGCAAACACCATGGGGTCCCTCTTTATTTCATAAGGGGATCCAAGCTGTTGCAGCGCTCCAGAGTAACGGGAGGCCCCGGAGGAAAACAGAGGGGTCTCCCAACAGGTGGAAACGAGAGAGCGCAGGTAGTGAGAGAGCTCTCCCCGAGACAATGGAGAGCTGCCCCGAACCAGGCTGAACAGACACAGGCTCAGACGTTCCCGTCCTGTTTTCAGGTCCAGAGAACACCGGAAAGACAGAGGGTGCGCAGGTGTTACAGGTGCCATGGAGTTGGGCATCTATGGAAGCGTTGCCTGGAGTAAAGATGCCATTAGGTGGCGTCGGGAGGACGTCTCCGCAGCCGTTTCCTGTTTTGCAGGTCCTGGACATAGAAGACGGTATGCTGGGACCCCGCCGTGGGAGACTCCTAACCCTCGCGGGATGGGCCGCTTTGCCGGATGGGCTTCAGCTGGTGAGGGGGCAGTGTCACAGATGACCGGGGACACTGCCCGGCCGGGACGCCTGGATAGTCCCCGAGTTGGACAATACATTTCCTCGGCCACTAGAGGGCAGCTGCCCGGGGCTATTTGGGGGCCACAGGGACACAGCTGGGACGCTCTTTATGAGAGGACGTGGCCACCGCCAGGAGGCGACCGGACAGTGAGAGAAGCTTGGATAACAGCAATTCCTCTACACCAGGAAGTGCTGTCGGAAGTGATTCCAAGGTCACCCGGAGGGCTTCCAGGTGCTTTCCTGACACTTCCACCACACCAGGAGGTGACTTCAAGGGGAGCACCTGGGGCTCATACGGGTCATGATAAAAGGGGCCGCCTCCTTCCAGAAGATGAGCCAGAGTTGGGAGGAAGGAGACAATAAATACTAAACAAAGAAAGAGTTCGGGATCCACCCCATATATAGTAAAACAGCACTCTGAAAAAATAACTCCACAGCAGTTTATGGAACAGTGTCCAAAACAGGACATCGTGGTAAAGGAAGGTGGTTGGCTTTTATAGGTGGAGTAGAGGAAGTGGCAGGTCCATAAGGTTCATAGCCAGAAATGAGGTCAGTCAGAGGGTGTAGTTAGGAAAGAAATGCAGGAACTGGTCATGATTTAGATGAGCTTCTGTTCTGGTGATCTGTAGAAGAGGAAGAATGGACATTAGTGCACTTCATCAACCTCTGCCTCTGTGTTTTGCCCATGGTTAAGCCCTTAGTCTGCCTCCCATGAGCATTTGTGCGACTATATATGTATATTTATACAGTATATTGTAAGTAAAAACCAGACACTATACAATTTAAAAACAGTCTGTAATTGGAATTCTGGTAATATTAAATATATTTCAGTTACTTTTTCTACATTTTTTAGTTATACTAAACATATTTGCTATTTCAAGAGTGATTAAAACTCATTAATGAGACTGAGTTTCTTAATTTGGGAGGTAATAACAGAACAAAAAAAGTACAGAAAAATAATTCATATTAAAGAATCATAATTATTTTATATTGTTCATAAATGAAAGCCTTCTTACTGTGGGCCTGTCAGAAAACATCAATAGCAAATCAAACATTCCTAAAGTGAGAAACAAACTATTTTTCCAATCCCCCTAAATTTACATTCTCCCTACAGTTAGAATAATGATAATTACAGTTTATTATAAGGAAGTGAGGACTGAAAAATGCTTAATGGAACATTCAAAACTTATTTTAATCATTTAATCAAATAGTGGCACCAGAAAGAAATCTTCAAAAAAGGTGACATAGTTCAGTGTCTTACAAACACCACAGGGTGACACTGTTTTCTGAATTATACACTATAAGCAAATAAACAAATTAAAAACAAATGAAAGTTCATATTCAACATGTGAAAGAATTGGGAAACTTCCCTTAATTAATAAGGACAAAATAAAGTGAATACTACAGTTGCAAAAAGCAAAAATGACTACACTGTATATGTACTATTATTATCTCATACATTCACCTCTACCTTGCATTTCAGTTTTACTATGGTCTTCAATATCACCAATCTCCTAAATCCCTCCAAAAATCCCTTCTAAATCCCCCAAAAAAGAAAAAGACATCTCCCTCCAAGTGCAAGTAAACACCAGACAACCAAAAGTGTTCAGGAGGTGAACTTGGCTGGTGTAACATTAAATATACTTCCAGCTGTTCTCATCCAACCAATTATTTTGAATGAACAGTCACTTGTCTCAGGTATTTTGGCACACAGGGCTTCTAGATCAACTACTACTTGCTATGTTGGTTAGGGTTAGTGAGGTGTACTGGATAGAGTCTTCTGCTGTCTGAAAGTGTGAAAACAGCAAGATCATAGATTGTCCAAACTAATCTTTCAAACATGGCTGTGGCAGGGAATTTTACACAGGGTGGTGTTGATCTCCTGTATATGCTATCAGGAAGCACTAGAGTTCTTGTTGAAAATTTCTGTAGTAAAGTGATGAAAGGTATAATATGTCTTTTTGAGATTCTATAATGAATGTTCAGCTCCTCCATTCAGTTGCGGCCAGTGTTCTGAGTAGTGCATTGTTGCTCTTCATAATTTCAGAAAGGCCACTGGCAAAAAAGATTTAGTTTTGGGTTGACCGACTTGCAGATTTACTGGAGGCTTTTTCAACCTCTGAACGATGAGTAGTCATCAATGGCAACTATGGTGGTATTACTCACTTCCTGACTGAAAAGATAGGTCCTAATGTATTTTTCTACAATATGTCTCTATCAATGTCTGTATTCCAGACCTTTTTACGGATGGGCTTTTCTGTCTTTGCAATAGAGATTTTCATGGGCCATCTGCATATAACAGATGTGTAATGAGGATGGTATTATGAATGTATTCCTCTTGAGAAGAATGTTAGTAGGTAACAACCCTAAGTTCTTACAGTGTGTGCAGAGGAAAAAAAAATAGTTGGGCTGGAGCCATTTTTCTGTTCCAAATATTGATGAAGAAAAGACAGTAAACTACCTTCACAATGTATTCCTTTAAGAAACTGAAGTTCTGTAGTTTCAACAAGCATTCTTTCATTCTGGGAGGAGGAGAAAAGGAGGGGGAGGTCGGCTTATTGAAAGTTGGTACCAGATGCTTGTAGTCAATGACCACAGTTAAAGAGCTGTTGAGCACACTAAGTACAAAAGAAAATGGAGAAAACCCCAAATCACTAAAAAGGCATGCCATTCCATTTCTCTTATAGTGCTCCAAGCTTCTTTCTTCATTATTGTATTTACATGCCTTGATTCAATTATACTAGTATGACTACAAAACTAACCAGTACCAGTATGGTTTTGGGGCGAGAGTTTTACAGTTAGACTTCTACTACATCATTCTTCTGCATTGCTTGTTACTACTGTGTTAAAATGACCTAGGTATCTGAACTTCATTAGGTGCTTTGCCTTTTTTTTATTTTTGTCATACTATATTCTTGCCCGTGGATTAGTAAAGGATCAGGTCTTTATGTTTGAGGATGCCTTTTTATAGTTAAAGACATCAAGAACACACCTGGTTAGGAGCTGGTAATGCACACATGTTGTTGGGGGGAGTTGTGCTGGCCTCTAGCCAGTCCTCAATGGACTCTGTTAATAATACATGGTCGGGGTTTCCCTTCCTATAGTGTCCATTGAAAGTATTAAAGCTTCCTTCCAGGGTCCATAACCCTCTTGTCCCTCATTTTGTCTATATGGTTTTCCCTACTGGGTATAGACTCTACAATGTCAAGATCTTTGTGGTCCCTATCTATTCATACTGGTGCACAAAGTGCCTGCTGACTGACACTGTTGATTTCTCTACATCCCTTTGAAGACTGTCCCCTCCCCTACATTGTCTTTCCCTAACAATCCCTTGCATGTTGAGTAATTTCCTGGAAAACAAAATATATTTAATGTGTAATAACCCAAGGTAAATGTGCCATTTAAACAGGTAAGGTACTACTTAGATGAAATGTAACAATCTGTAAAAAGAACATGTCTCTGGTTTTTATGGTTTTTTGATTACGGTAATTGTAATTTTATTCGAGATCTCATTAAAGAATTGGGAATCTCAGTTGCATGCTTATAATAATGCAAATAAGTATCAGAGGTTAACTCCAGTATTTTCTGGGGCAGCAGTATAAGTTGCTAAAAGCAATCTAGGAAACAAGAAAGGAAAAGGGCAATGAGTAAGTGTTCCCAATCAGATTATATCAATATATTGCTTAGCAACAAAGGCATAAACCAATATAAGCACAGCACTTCATTTCCTCATAGTACCCTTTATTGTTTTAATTATGTATTAAAAGAATCCAGATTTCTTTTTAACATAAAGGCTGGAATTCTTCTTTACAGAAAAAAACTATATAATGTAAAACCTGCATTGTGTCATTTTATGTATTTTCCTATGAATTTGTTAAAGTAGTACAAGAAAAATAAGACAGCTAATACTCATGTTTATAATCACAAAGTATTATCTCCATCCTCACATACTGAAAGATCAGATTTTACAAAAAGATTATACTGTAATAACATTAACATGTCATTTCTAGTTCACATACTTATTGCATGGTCTCCAAGGGACCTCAGACCACAGTGATATCAATCTCTCAGTCTCTCACACAAAAGGATGACACCTCCTTGATGATGAGGTGAAACACAAGATCTGAGGAAATCAGTTGACAGACCAGGGCATTCAAATGGAAGGCAAGACCTTTCCATTTAAATTTCATGCACTAGACAGATTTATTCCATTTTAAAGTCATTTCAGTTATGAATACTGCATACTTCATACCATTAACTTTTAAGAAAACTGTTCTTTGGTTACATTTAATTAATTCTTTATTGTTATTATCTTTCATTGAGATTTTTTTTCACACTTTGCTAGCTTAATACTAGCATTTTGTATATTATAACTTCTGTATATTTAAATTGTGTAAATGGCCAGAACCTTCTTCAGCCACATCAGATGAAAGGTAGGAAGCAAACCAGGGTTTGTCACCAGCCTATAACTGTGTACATGCATGCATGTACCCACATTCAACAACAAGAATATTTATTTATATGAGTAATTTTGATAAATAAATTTAGCTAAAGTGCTTTACACATAACAATAGACACATTACAACTGAAAAATAGTATCCAACAGTAATAGTGGCAAAAAGCAGTGGCTGATTTGAAAATATATGCAGTGGTCAAATGGTCATGGGTAAAAGAAATAAAAACTCCACATCCTGCAGTGAGTGAAGGGCAGCCAAATTAGATTCAATAAGGAGCCAGACAGGGTGTTTGGTGAATGTTCAATAACAGAATTAAAGGTCAGGACGGGTCACTTTGGTGTTCAATCTGCATCCTATTACAACAGAACATTTAAGGGATGGTCTTTTGCCTTTTCATAAGAATTTAGAAAGCAATGCCTTTACTTCTGACCAGTATCTAATAATAGCTGTAGAAGTAACATAAAGCTGATAAAGTTAAAATGAGGGGCTTTTGAATAATTTTAATATTCATTTTAATAATTGCAAGCCAAAATTTAAAAGCAAGAGAGAGCTTAGACCAACCCTTAACCAAAGGCCCTAGCATCAGTGAGCATGCAGTGATAGTTATGAGAGGCTATGCATGTAAGAGATGTGAAAATATTTATTCCTAAATAGCTGTTCCTGTAGGACAGGGGCAAAGACGGGGGTAGAAGGGCTTGTAAACAGAGATCTTTAAGAGAGAAGTGAGGATTTTGCCAATTTTTTTTAAATATAGATAAAGTTTCAAAAGACTTGAATTTAAGATATCGGAGGGATTCAAAAATAGCCCTGCCTAACTAGAGTAGAAAGTCACCTGCTTATAGGAAGTTATTATTAAGTGGTTTGAACTGTGGACAGTATTGGGAGTAAGCAACATCAAATTATGTATGTCTATGGCTAGAGGCTCAAAAGGTAAACTAAAACAAAAGATCAAACTTGGAATCAAGCAACCAAAAGGGAAATTTGACACCATGGCATCTCATCAGCAAATAAGATTGTACCAACTAATAGATATGCTTTGTCTGAAAAGCATGCAAATACAGTGCATTTAGACCAAGTTAAAGTGAATGAGGGCAGGAAAAAATGAATTAATAGTTGTTAGATACTCCATTTTCCGAAATGCCACCAGGTTGATATGCAGCAGAGATCATGAGTCAACAACAGTGCGCTGCATACAAGGATTGAGGGTTTTCTATATAACCTGAAGTGGGGGCAGGCAGAGGAAAACACAAAAATCAAACAAAATTAACATAAAGAAAATGTGACCAAAAATACAATAAGTAGCTTTCCTTGTTTAAAATGTTTACTCCTTAATCCAGGGAGCATTGGAAAGAAAATGCTTGAAGTAGAAGAAAGTGTATTGACTTGGGACTATGCTACTGTTGGAATTATGGAGTCGTGGCTAAGTGAGACTGATGGAGAGGAATATTATTGGCTATATATGCTTAGGAAAGACTGTCAAGGAGGATAAGAAGATGTGTGGCACTATATGTTAAAAATAATATTCAGCACACAATATATTGGCAGAGGACGAATGCCAGAATTACTTTGGGAGAAGACAGTAAGGAGCACATCCAGATATCTGGTGAGTACTACTGGCCACCAAGTACTAATATTTTGGGCAATAACATGTCATTAAATTAAACTAGACATATCTGTAAAAAGAGGACATAGTGATCATGAATGATTTTAACTTTTCTGACCACAGCATAGTAAAATTTAAGATTATCTTAGAAAACACACAAATGTATACTAAAACAAAGACTTATAGTCTGAGGAAATCTGATTTCCAGTTTGGAAAGTTAGCGTATTTTTAAAAATAATAAAACAAAAGGACTAAGAAATGAGTCAAAATGGATAAAGAAGGGCACTTTCTTTTCAAAAAAATGTAAACTAAAATATCGCTTTACAAGAAAATGTGAAACACAGCCAAATAACTCTAATCTGGGTATATTAATTTGCAGACCACTTCCTGATTCTGGTGTGCTAAGATCTTGTCCAGCAAGTTTTCATTGGCATTCATAAACTACAAAAGTCTAAATCTCTGACAGACTGAAGGGTCTTTATCTTGCTTTATGAAGACAGCTATATTAATAGCCAAGTTTAAACGCCTGAGAGAAATTGGCATCATTAGCAAGAGAGGGCCGGACAACTCTTTCCAAAAAGCAACGGACAGCTCCAGTGGCAAAGACTTGGATCCCTATCAATTTTCATGGAACTTAATGTCTCCCTAGGTTCAGATAATGAGATGGGAGATAAGGAAGAGGAATCATTGTTGCATAGCCAAAAAATGGGGAGACTATCAAGTAGAGGTTTGATGCAGGACGATGAGGAGTTAAGAGTGAATGGAAAGAGTTCAGAATAATAAGTTAGAAATTTTCTTTTGATCACTCAGGGATCGTTAAAAGTGGTGCCAAGCTTGATGTGTATAGAAGGAATTGTTGTAAAGGAGTCATTCGTCTTGAAACTCCATGCATGACACCTACTGGGTCTAGCCACATATACATACATAATTGTGAGCATGGATGCGATGAATTTGAAATTCAGTTCTCTAGATCAGAGGGGAATTTCATTTTGTTCTGGTGGAGTCAGTAAGAAGCTTGTGCTTATTAATAACCAGTTGAGAATGACCCTTTTTATACAGCTGCGAGGTTAGATTCAGCCTCAGCAATTATTTAAAGTTCCGAATGAGCAGGATGTGATCAAATAGAGATTGTAAAGTTACGAATAAAGTCTATAGTGGCTTTCCATATAGCACTAGTATTATCAATAGAGTCTGCATTAAATCTTAAAAAAATGCTTTAGTTCAGAAGTAAACTGTTTACAAAAAAAGTTTGTTATGCAAAAGGGATGATTAAATTTCCACCTTGGTGCATGGGGGTAATAGAGAAGGTATATGGAGGTTTAATTAACACAATCTGTTGCCAGACAGAAGAGCAGGAAGTGAGCAGAGGTTTAACTCAGCTAATTATTATGCTTTACCTTTGGCAATGCCACTAATTAATCAAATAACTCAGCACGGCTCCTACTTTATTTACCTTGCCTTTCTCTGTTGTAGGAGGTGGGTCTGCAGCCATTAAATTTATATTGAGGTAACATTTATTGATAAACACAAAGATTATATAAATATAAATGCATATACAAGGGATGTTCAAAAAGTTTCCACACTTTTATATTTTCGTTGGTAACGAAGAAGGTGGGAGGAGTAGTAATTGGGTATTACAAAGTCGGTACAATGCTGGGAAAATTGCATCGCAAACAAAGGCTACATAGTAGAAAGGTGACGTAATTTGGTTTTGAAATTCTTAGTAAATAGAGTTAAAAAATAGTTTTTGAACATTCCTTGTATATAGATATATAAGACAGGAGAGACAAATATATAACACAGAATAGGCTGGCTGTTTACTTGCTATTTAGAGTTCTAATCCATCTTGAATAGTTTTACAATACCAAGTCTTTAAAGGTGATGCCTGATGTGTGGAGCTGTTGTAACTCCTAGTGTAAGTAGAGGATTTTTCTTGTGTTGGAGTGTGCTCTTTCACTTTGCTGCATTATCTTTTATTTGTAATGTGCAGTGCTTTCGTCTGTTAAGCCCTTTGCTATTTCATCCACAACTTCATAGGGAAAAGCATTACTCTTTCTGGAACAAGAATTTAGATGCTGAAATTCCCTTCTTGAAAAAATAGCTATTTCTTGGCATTTTTACTATTGGCACACAGCTTCAGCTTGGCAGACTAGATCTCAGCTTTCCAAACCACAAAAAGAAGATATTATCATCTTTCAGCTCCCCAAAGACAGAGCGGCTCATCAGATTTTAGTTTCAGAGATTTTCAGTCATTTTGGAGAGTGTGCTCAGAACTGACCCTGGGGCACTCCAGAGAGTCTCATGAAAGTATGTCCTGTGAATGGGCGCAGCTAGTTTTTAAAAAGGTTTTCCAATCTCACATGACTGAATTAAAGCCACTTCTAGTTACAAAATTATGGTATACTCATAGGTGAGTTATTCTTTCCATCCCAGTTGTCATTACTTAAATTATAGGTCTTTGTTCTTGCATGAGTTTTTGTGGCTTTTGACCTAAAAGATTCTGCAAAGACTGGAAAGATGTCAGTTTAACTCGGATTTGCACCTTTGTTATCACAAGAAGAACAGGTAGTTCCTGGTACAAGCCTGAATTTAGTCACTTACTTTGGAATGTAAATGGGGGAAGGCGCAGCTGGAAGTCTGCTAAATCTACTGCCTTAAGAGGCCTGGCATAGCAATGTAGCATAGCAGAATGTACAACATCCACTTTGTTCTACAGAGGAGAAGAAAATAAAGATGAATTGCGAACCAGGGAGGCAGAAGAAAGCAAGACAAAGATATAATCAATATGATACTGTGATTAATGAAATTAAGTTTAGTATGAGAACTCTTTAATCTGAAGGGTTTAGCA
Source organism: Polypterus senegalus (assembly GCF_016835505.1). Lineage (NCBI taxonomy): Eukaryota > Metazoa > Chordata > Cladistia > Polypteriformes > Polypteridae > Polypterus > Polypterus senegalus. The sequence goes on along the minus strand of NC_053162.1, from coordinate 60,606,973 downwards.
ACTCAAAAGAGTCCAACAAGTTATTCATAGTCCAATAATTCTTTTATAATTTTTGTTTCTTGCAAGACATTTTTAGAGTATAGTATATACAGAAATCTACACACAAAAACCAAGACACAACTCAAACCATGAGAAGCTGCAACATCAAACAATGCCGCAAATTATTTTATTAATAACAAACTTTTCTTTTTATTTTGTTTTGTAGTCAAATGACCAAAGAGATAAATTACATCAGTGTGAAATTTGTAGCCTGACACTTCTTGACACTGTGTCCAGTTTGTCCAGTGGAAGAGATCAAATGCTCTTTGACCCTTTTAGATTTGATGCAGCCTGGCTCTCATCACAAATGATAGTTAAAAAAAAAATTAGCTGCTTTTGCAGGGAGATGCATTTATCTTTTATAATGATTTAGTTTTACCATTATTATTCCTGTGAAATGTGTTCCTCATAACACATGGTTAATCTCAGGCTAATTATTGAAACTTCAAAACTAAACCTCTATAATATTTTTTTCAACTTCAATAATATATATTTTTTTGTTTTTATCTGTGAAATCATATATATTTTATTGTGTATTAACTGAATTATTTACTTCTAGTTAGAATGGTTCATCCCCTTAGACAATTTTTATAATTTTCCACAGACAGGTTTTAAGTACGTACTCAACAACAAGTTTACTTGTAAACAAATCTTTTGTTTTTTTCATATATCAGTGTCCCTCTGCAGCTGACAAGTAATCACTTTGCTGTCTGCTCAGTAAAAAGAAACACTAAATTCTGCAGGGGACTGACTGTTTACTAAAAGTTAAAATGTAGATGAGAAAAAAAAAGAAAATGCATCACTATTCAGATATGTTAAAATTTAATTAGCCATTGAAAATTCTACTTTCACAAAGCAATATTAGAAAAATAATATGATTCAGCCTCTTTGAAGATCACATATTAAAAAATGCTATTTAATTTACATATAGTTGGAATAAAAGGGGGCTTAAGAATGTTATGTTACACATTACCAGGTGTAATATCAGACAATGAGGTTTGCCTACACCAATACTGTTCATAATACTCATAAACACAGACAACAAAAAATGAGTTATCTAATTTTGCTCAAATCCAAAATGATACCATAATCTTAAAAAGTTTTTCCTGGAGAAACTAACAACATGCTGAGATCTCTTTATAACTGCTTTATTGCTTATTTGGTTGTTAGTCCTCTAACTCAACTCACTGTGTTTGTTTCTTTAGAATGAAAAAAATATTCAGACCTTAGCTTTCCTTAATTTGACTTTCATTTTGAATACCCATTTAATGTTAAACGTAAGTATTTTAAATAACAAATAACTCTGTAACTCTATAAAGGACCAGTAACCTTATAACCTCATAGTGCACACAAAGGTTAATTCAGGATGTAATTCCAGTATAAAAAGCTCAGCTCAAAGTGCAGGAAACTAAAAGCTCATTCACTGTCCTATTTTTTGTGTTTGGAGGGTCCCATAAGTGCCTTCATGTTTAAGAGGATGTAAAAATGCATTGTCCACATTATAAAAAAGCTGGCACAGTTTATGATTTTTACATAAGCAAAAAAAAAAACAATTTTAGTTAGTTGTGCAAACTGAAATGAAGGTGATGCACAGAGTACTTAAAAAATGCTATTATGTGGGGCACTAAAAATATCTCGCATATTCAACTTCAGATTGTAAAAGTAAAAGGAACAATTTCACAGTACATTACAAGAGGGTGTGTGGAAATGAGCACAGAGGGGCACTGTTTTGATTACTCAAGCGGCACATAGGGAAGGTAAGATAGATCAATTAAATAATTCAAGTCCAATTAAAGGAAATTATTTTATAGCTTCCCTAGGTGTTGATTCTGTTAGTGAACATATAGGATTTAATACTCCGGAGAGAGGACAACAAATATCTGTAAAGATAGATTCTTTGGTTTTGCCCTTGGGAGAGGAGAGTTGTGGAATGGGACAGCATGCGGGTGTAGGATTAGAATTTATTAAATGTGAAAAACAAATTTTTAAGGACATGAAACTAATGAAATCTAGGTGTGAGGCTGATTTGGAGGTGATGGAGGGGGAAGGAGTTGAGGGTAGAAGGGAGGATAATAAACAAATGACAGGTTAAATTTCCCACCCTGTAATATAAAAGACATTTTAGTTGGTATTTTTGAAGGAATATCACAGAAGAGTCCATCATTTCCAGAGTTGGTATGGAGGGATAGTGAGCAGGATCAGAGTGCTGGTTATATAGTGATCTCTCAGATTTCTGATTTACAGTTTTCTTTGCCCTCAGGTTTAAGTAGCCTTTCCAATGAGGTTCCCCCAAGTTTAAATCTTTGTAACTCTCCCAACCTAGAGAGAGGTAGGATGATAGAGGAGCAGATGAACTCAGATTCGGTTTCTGATATGATCTCTCTGTCTGATCCTTCTATATCATTGTCATTTCCCAATCCTGAGACCTCAGCTTCTGGAATTATCATGATTGAGGCAGTGTTTCGCCCCACTAGACATCTTAATGCTGAATGTAAATTAAACAGAATTGATGTTGCAGCCAGTGAAGCCTTTTTTAATAGTGGTGGACTCAAATTTGAGTAAAATCCCCTACTATTATCAGGAACAAATACAGATTGATACCCTTCCTGGAGCAAAAATACAACACTTAATGAGTAATTTTAAAAAATTAAAGCCCAATAATTCAGTTAAAATTATATTATTTTCCATCTGTGTTAATAATGTAATGGCAGGGAACGATTTAAAAACTCTCTAAATAAAAATATTCAATCGGATTACAAAATACTGCAGGCGAAGGTTTATTTCAAACCTACGGACACCCATGCCCTTCTCCATAGAACTAGTTACCATCTGAAACACACCTTCCGAGGTATAATTAAATCACAGATCATCCGTTTTTACAGGATTAACTCAGATCTAGGTGATATCCCGTGCCCTATCCATGTTCTCTTTCAAGCCCTCTATAAAGAAGGATACTCTCCTGGTTTCCTCCATAAAATAGCAGATGAGGTGAGGGAAATTTACCCAGAATATTTACAAAGAAGTATCTCTAATGATGACCAATTTGTAGGTATTCTGGAATTATCCGCTCAGAGTATGGATTTTCTTGCATTGTCTGATCTGTCACTTTCCTTGTCTGATTTTCCACTCTGTCTGATTTGTCACTTTTAACGATCCATAAGACGGATCATTCTGTAGAACAGGAGAATTATTTAATCTCTTTATCTTCTGAATATTGTTTACATCAAGAATGGACAGAATTAAAATATATTTACCTTCCTTATTATCTTTGGCAATCAGATTTTTTTTTTCATTTCTTCCAGCTTCCCTCTTGAATTTTCCTGGGATGGGATGCTGATGTATTTTTGGGATCTGGCCTCTTTTCCTTCTATGTGGGATAAATTCCTAACCCTAAATTTAAAATCTAATTTAATAACCTATATTGTAGGTTTATTGAGGATTATACATGATCTATCCCAACCAAACGCTAATCTTAAAATCAGTGAGGAAAAGTGCTTAAATCAGATTTTAAGTCTAAACCTAAAATTAGATAATCCCCAGGTAGGCCTCATCCCAGATTATTTAACTGGGGTCTGTTCTCTAGAGGATTTATCCCCTAATTACAATAAAGTAAGTCCTTTGGGGGAGATGTTAGGACAGATAAAATCAGGCACTAATGACTAACTCGGCTCTGTTTTGCCTGAGAATAATAGCAAAAAGGATTATACACCTTTAGTATTCACCTTTTTTGGTCAGGCTCAACAAACAGTAAATATCCTCAGACAGAATTTTAATCAGTTACAACAATCTTACAGTCAATTAAAACAAATTAAAATAATTAACTCGTACAGACACAATAAAAATTTAAAAGACATACTAGTACATGTGTCCTATAGTAAGAAAAAACCTCACAAATTGGTCTGGAGTACCCCATTTAAACATAAAAAGGTCTTGTATAATATGTTCTCTCAGAAAGATTGTATTTATGGGATACAATGTAAGACTTGTGGACTTATTTATATTGGGGAAACAAAGAACACGATCAATTTGAGATTTTTCCAGCATCTGTGCCTGATAAAAGAACCAACAGAAAAATACAGCCCTATATTCTCATTTTGCAGATACTCATACTCCCATAATGTTTGGAAACAAACTCAGTAGTGGTTGGAATAAGACGTGGAGGGTCAGGAAGGAGCAGGAGTCATAGAGGCATTAGGAACAATTTTTCCGGATGGTCTCAATAAATAGTGAAGGGTCTGATTTTGGGGACACAATGATTATATAGGAAAATAAATAAATAAATATATGCAGTTGTGTTTATATAGTACATTTGTGCTAAGGATGGACTTGTGTATTAGGCTGCATACACCTTACACCCATACTGAATAGAAAGAAAGTCTAGTCAGTGAACCCATCCATTTTCCCCCAATTAATTGTTGTCTTTAGAAAATTATGAGAAAAACATTAAACTGAAGAATGTTGGCAGGAACAACCATTAAGTATTATGAATTTAGTAAGCAGTGCAGTCACAAATTATGCCTGTTCTATTTCAGTCAAGGGTTTCTTCTCTGGATTGTATTTAGTTTTTGTTGCTTCTGTTTATTTTTTAATCATTTTTAAATTTTTTGTTATTCCTGTTATATTTATATCTGAATTATTGTGTACTGTAACTTTAAATTTCCTAATTTTCCTTGTGTTTTACCTAAGAAGCAGGGCCACCTTAGCATCACTGCTGCTGAGGCCACAGCAGAGATTCCAGTTTTGTTTAGTTTAGTTTCAAGTCTAGTCAAATATAGTTTAGTGATTATTATGTTTAGTGATAACTCTTATTTCTCTTGGATTTTGTGGTTATTTGAATTTATTTGTTGTGTTTTTAGATTGTCATTTTCTGGTTAGGGTATTGGGACTTATTTGGTTGAGGATTGCCTTTTAGGAAACTCTTTTTTACTTTTTTGAACACTTTTTTTTGTTATTCTTGTTTTCATAAATATATATTTGTTTCATTTACAAAGACTGTTGTTGCCTTTTTAGTCACAATCCAAAGTTTTACTTGGCTTTTCCCTCTAGTAAGACATGGAACATTAAGTATATTTTAAATTATGTATAAACCAGTTTTACCTATTTTTTGGTTTAAACAGACCAAAGCCTACTAGTAGTAGTTGGAACTGGCTGGTTTGGAGTGGGGCTACCCTGGGCACATCAGTGAAGGTCCTGACCTGTTTAGTGGGACTTTTTATAGGCCTAACATCCCCTCTAACAATGTTTAAGAGTCCACAATACAACAATTCCATGAAATCAGACTGAAAAATACAAATGTAGATTGGCCACTTAATTTAATTCTCATATCTTTAGAATGCTATGTAAATCTGGAGAAACACTGGACAAAAACCTACTTACAGTACAGATGAGGAGAATATGGAAATTCCATACAAGCATCCACTATGTTGGAATTTTGGAGCTACAAGGTAGCAGTGCTAACCACTCTACCTCTCTGTGATGTATTTCCACTAAATATAAACTCTTCATTTAGAATAATTGTTAGATGGCTTTTCCTTATCAGAATCAGAAAGAACAAACATTGGACAGACATACTGAAGGATAATTGGAAAGGAAATTACTGAATAGCAGTGTTTTAAACATTATAATAAAATATCACATTTTATATTAGGTATATCTTAACAAAAAATGAATGAAAATCAATAAAATTCATTTATTCCTTGTAATTATTTAAACCGAATTTAACAACCCATGAAGTTTAAGAAAAGATGGAGAATTTGCATATATAAAAGTGCAAGGTAAACAAGTGATAAGCTTCATTTGCATCATTTATTTTGTGTTTAACTATAAAATTGGCATCTTTAAATAACTAAATAAACCTGAAAAATACAAAAAGCACTGCCATGTCGGATTTAATACTGTGCAAAATAATCATTCATTCCAAATTCTTTGTTGAAAATATTCTTATTTATTTATTTCTTTATAAATGTAAAAAAAAAAAAAAAAAGAATCCTAAACGCCAGCACCTTCGAAATAAGACCATCAAGTAAATGTGCAATGCAGTACAATCCTTTGAGACATCTTTTGTAAACTGTGTTTTATCATTATGCTCAAGAATTTAGTGCTGGATTGCTGTAAGTTTGTTGTGGTGTTTGTGATATTAGTTGCTTAACAAGGGTCAAAATATCAGCAATGAATCATTGATGCGCTATACACAAATACCATTCAAAGGATGAAACAGGTGTATATAAATTAACTACCCAGGACATGATTCCTTGCATTTATTTCCAGTACTGCAATGCTGTGCAGCTTGAACAGGAAAAATCCATATAAGTTCTCATTTTTCACAAAAACATTTTAATAGGTAAATCAGCTGAACAATAAAAGTGGCTAGTATATATCAGTATATAATACATTCACTATAGTGCCCTTAAGTTCAGTTCTGGGACATGCAGACTGCCAAAATAGGAGTTCATGCGCCACAGGGATCACATTTACATGTATTCCTCATATAGGGACAATTTGGACTAAGCCATTAGTCGAACACTCACACTTTTGGAATGTAGGGAGAATATTGGAATATTCCGAGAAAACTCAGGCAGACAATAGGAAGAATGTCTAAAGTCAACACAGGTAGGATTCTAAAAGTGTGTAGCAGCAGCACTAATAATTTTGCTGCCATGTTGCTCTACTGAGTGAAAAGTAATAACACAGTAGACATCCTGACATGGAAACCTGAAAATCCAGCAGGTGTGAGCTTAATCCCAAGTATTATGGCTCTCACGGATTGCACTTTGAGGGCTTGTACTTTGTTTGAATTGGATTTCTGTATTTTGTTAAATTGTTTGTTTAACTTCTACATAATACTAATTATTTTATCTCACTTATTTTTTGTGTCTTTCCGATTGCCTTTGGTGATGGACAAACAAGATCAGAGTGCTTTAATCAGCCTTAACTTTTGCACCAGGGCACTACAGTGATGCAATAATGTTCTTCTATTCCCTTTTAAATTTTGTATTTAGTTTAGTTTTGCAATCTCTGAACTTTTTTGTTTTGTTATCTTTTGCATTTTTATTTCCTTATGTAACAGGATTTAGGAGTCAGATTTTGCCTGTCTTTTCTGGGATCAATTTCCCAAAAATAATGAACCTTTGCTACTAAGCAGCAACTATACAATATACTTTTGTAACATGTGTGTTACTTTTTTGTGGGTTTCCTACAACTCTTTTAATTGTAAAGAGTTGTAATGTGTTACATGTTGTTTCATACACACAAGTAAGAATTTCACTGTACTCTGTACATTTGTCAGTAAAGACCCTATTAATCTGTGAACCTCTAATTGGACATTTTTACAAATAAAGATAAAGTTCATCTTTGTTTAACCCTTTCCAAAATGTTTTTTTAACAAAAGTCATCACACATCAATTGAAAAATAATTCATTAACAATATTTTCATTATACAGTGACATTTGTGGTCATTTTGTGGAATTAAATAAATCTGTGAAAAGTAATACAATGTAAACATGAATCATTAATTAATAACCAATTAAATTAAACTATATAAATAAAAACAAAATGAGCAACATATTATTTCTTAAAACAAACACAAAGGACACATGCCATAAAACCTTTCTAGAGAAGAGCTCATTCTTATGTTGGATGACAGCAGGGTGTTGTACTAAGGCATGTGGCACAGAAAAACAAAAGTGGAATGACAAGGCTAAGGGAGTGAGGCCTACACAGCATGCCCTACTTCTACTCTTTTCTCAAAAACACAGAGGCTACCTGGACAGCCTTGAAGCCATTTGTGAATTTTGGTGTATATATTTACTTTATATAATGATGCATTTTTTGCCACTAAACTTAAATAAAAACAAATTTAATGCTGTGCACTGGATATTTCTCAAGTATGTAGGAAATAGATAGATAGATAGATAGATAGATAGATAGATAGATACTTTATTAATCCCAAGGGGAAATTCACATAATCCAGCAGCAGTATACTGATACAAAGAAACAATATTAAATTAAATAGTAATAAAAATGAAAAAATAAATAAATAAATAAAAAAAGCGGACAATAACTTTGAGTAATGTTATCATTTACTCCCCTGGGTGGAATTGAAGAGTCGCATAGTGTGGGAGAGGAACGATCTCCTCAGTCTGTCAGTGGAGCAGGACAGTGACAAAAGTCTGTCACTGAAGCTACTCCTCTGCCTGATAACTCAAATAACATGAAATGAAAACACAATCTTAAATAAAAAGCTATGATCAAGACAAAACAGTTATACAAAAACAGTAGTGTTCTCACCCATTCTAGCTTCCAAACTAGCCTGGTATACACCCTTTGCTCAAAGATTATACATTTTGGCATTTGTAACCTTCACACCATATTACTTATCCTCACTTCAGGGGTACTCCTGCTCTCACAGCAATGGTAAGCTATGAAGGCAGTGGAAGTGCATTTTCCATAAACGCATATTGCATTCCACTATGCTGTGAGTTTGCTGAGGTACTATTTTGTATTGTTCTTCGACCTCCATCTAAGAGTTGGTCGCTGGTGTCCATGGGTGTGCATGAAGAGGATACTATACATACTTGTTATCACCCAGTACCCATCCACTGCCAGATTTACCAAATGTTACATCTGGCATATTGCTAAAGAGAAAGGTAGCATGGAAAGTCCCAGGCATATTTGCTGCCATGTCTTCAAGAACGTCTTGAGAATTGCAAATCACCAGGATGTTCAATGCAGAGAACATTTACAGCAGGTGTGACTAGGCACAAAGAGGCTGGCAGAATGAATGGGTATCATCTACAGCCCAGTGATTTGAGAGGTTGGTGGACTGATACAGAGACATACTGTAGAATTCAGCAGACATTCTTCTGTGTAGGCTTTCTTTATTGCAGCTATATTGCCTCTCCCCAAATGTTCCATACCCCAATTCTTGTTCTTCCAGTTTCTTTCTTCCTGTTTTTCACCAGTTGCAAAATTGAACATGTTTGAAAATCTATGCACGGTGTAACATTCAGGTGTATTTGAGGGTTGTGCAGGCACTGTGGCTGTCAATGGACTGAGTTTAGTAGATAGGTTCTAGAACATTCTCAGTCCGTTTCAGGGTTGTGGGGCCCAGAGGCTTTGCCGCCTAGTCTGGGCAAAAGGTTGAAAAAACGCCTGGGCAGGACTCTAGTCTATCACAGGGACCACTGTTGCTCTCTCACACACAAACAATCCACTTCCATTTTCATATACAGTGACAGTTTGCAAGCACATCCCCCACATTCAAACGAGGCATGTTCAAAAAGTTTCCACACTTTTTTTAAACTCTTATTTATTAAGAATTTCAGAAACAAATTGCTTTTCTATATAGTCACCTTCGTTTGCGATGTAATTTTCCCAGTCACGATATACTCAGACACAACCAATTACTACTCCTCCTGCCTTCACCATTTCCAACAAAAATATAGAAGTGCAGAAAGATTTTGAAAGTCCCTCGTATACAGTGAAAATTTGCAAGTGGCAATTAACATAACCTAAATAAATTTTAAAAATTTGTGACATGTTACTTCTGTTCTTGAGAATGTCTAGCCATAGTAATTTTACTGATATGGGGTTTGTAAAGCTACTCAGCAATGGCAAATGTTCGGGAATAACAGAAGTGAAAGGCAAACTTTATTACAGTAAGTGACCATTATGGATATTATGTGATTGTGGCACTCTGATGGTAAATTGTGGGCTAACCTGATTTTCAAAGTTCCAAATCAGGGCACTTCAGTTCATATATGCTCTTGCATAAAGCCCATCCCCACAAGGATCTGGTTTATTTTGTCACCATCAAATAGGAATTAGGGCACGATAAAAAAACACTTTCAGAAATGAACACATAGATGAACACTTCACATTGTGCTAGAAGTAGGAACAAATAAATGCCACTGCTCTGTTTTTGTAAGCTGCTTCTTCCTCATCGAGATGCTTTTTAATTAATTGCTAATCAAGGGAGATTTCCTCTTGGAGTTGCATGCTGTTGTAATTACAGTATATTGTGACGGTTTGTTTCGTTGAAGCAAAGTTTGTGGCATTGAAAAACTTTATTAGAGGGGCAGCGTGTTAAAAAACTGGGGCTTTTTAATAATCTTCAGTTATTTATTGGGATGCATAGACTGAAATTGGGATGCTCTCTGTCACTGGGACATGTGGTCATCCTAGTAAATTATAATGTCAGTGAAACAGTCACACCACAGTGCACTTCATTCATATAGTACCTAGTTAACATTTTGTTTTCCATACATTTACTTTAAAATATTACAGGAGTTACAGTGATTTTCAATCTTTTTGACAAGTGGACTGTTTTCATTTAGACAACCTTCTTATGGATTGAGGGTTCTCAGTGGAGCTTCAAGCGGCTTGTTTGATTAATGTTTGATTGAAGAGTGAGGATCCCCATGGAGTTTTGAGTGGCTCAATTAATAATGGATAGAAGAACAGGCTGCTTCCAGGTTTATTAGTGGTGGACTGCTCTCTGGACTGACGACAATTCACAGTCAGCTCTTTTGGGGACCATCAGTATGCAATAACAGGGTTAATATACATGCCATGCCTGTCCTTTTGCATACCATTACAAAGTCTCTGCAGGCTGGTACCTGGCCATGGGAAACACTGACTTAACACTTCTTTTTGGGTGCATACACCGTCAGCATGGCACTGCCAGATCTAAATACTAGCGTGGAGAGTTGCTCACGTACTGACGTGACTTTAGCTGAAGGTGAAGTCCCATTTTACTTATGGTGCCAAGCAGAGTTGTGTTCCGGTGTAGCAGTCTATTAGCCAGAGAAAGCACTGTAAAGAAGCTATCTGTTGTTATGGTTCTGCCTTTGTCCAGAAATGGCTCCATAAGCTTTATGACCACAGACTTGGAAAGTCTTTGCCCTGAGTTGTAACTCAAAACACAGCTCTCAACAAAATGTTGCCAGATGTTCAAAAATTGTAGCAAGTCTGTCATATTTCACACGTTCTGCACATGTGTCCTTGTTCTCAAAGAGCAAATGCAGCATGATAGTTCTGACCAGGCATCAACCACAGCACAAGCTATGGTCATCGCTGCTCTTGTGAAAACAATGGAGATAAATGCCATCAATTCAGAGAGGGAGAGACAAGTTGATTGTACTATATGAACATCACTAAGAGAATAAAACTGAACAATAAAAAAAAAAACAAAAACTAATTTTTACAAGTAGCATAAATTTACACTGGGTGTTACAGACTCAAATCAAATGTAAATTTTTATTATATAACAGTAATAATAATAGCTGCTCAGTACTCAAAATGGGGAGAGCCCAGGCTCCAACCCACAACCTTTTGATTGCGAGGCACCAGTTCTTACCTCTACACCATCCAAGCAGACATGTCAGCTCGGCGTCAATTAATATTTTTGCTTGGGTTTTTACTCATTAAAAGCAACATGTAAATTGAAAGATTTATTTTTCTTTGGTTATATTCTTCAATAACAGTGCATTTGTTTTGTTATACCATTTGTGAAAATGTTTATAGTAATCCCTCCTCGATCGTGGGGTTGCGTTCCAGAACCCCCCGCGATAGGTGAAAATCCGCGAAGTAGAAACCATATGTTTGTATGGTTATTTTTATATATTTTAAGCCCTTATAAACTCTCCCACACTGTTAACATTATTAGAGCCTTCTAGACATGAAATAACACCCTTTCGTCAAAAGTTTAAACTGTGCTCCATAACAAGACAGAGATGACAGTTCCGCCTCACAATTAAAAGAATGCAAGCATATCTTCCTTTTCAAAGGAGTGCGCATCAGGAGCAGAGAATGTCAGAGAGAGAGAGAGACAGAGAGAGAGAAAAAAGCAAACAATCAAAAATCAATAGGGCTGTTCGGGCTTTTAAGTATGCAAAGCACCGCCGGACAAAGCAGCTGCAAGGAAGGGAGCAATGTGAAGGTAGTCTTTCAGCATTTTTTAAAGGAGCATCCGTATCCACTAGGCCAATGTGCGAACACACACCCTTTCTTTCTTTCTTAACAGCTTTCTTATCTGAGCCTAAAATTCCTGCAATTGTATCTTGTAATTGTTGACCTTGTGGGTAGTCACACAACTGAAACATCTTTAAGTATAGCAGTACATGTTGTAGTGACAATAATTACTTATGAGGTGAACATCGTGCTTATTACCCTGCTATAGACCTGAGTACTGTCAATAAATAAGCCCAAGCAGTTTACAGCAAGATATGTTTGAGGACATATCACTCTGAAACCTGACTTGTGGAATTGAGTTGTTTTATAATAATCTGCATTACAGTACTAAGATGTTAATGTCTATTCTTGAAATTTTCATTACACACAAATACAAACAGGTATTATTCTATTGAAAGCCTTTTAGAAAAAATGGTTGTTTTTCTCTGTCTCTGATTACAAAATTAGGCTGTGGCTAATTGTAAAATGTCTGTTTGCTTCACTCTGTTTTCCACCTGTGTAATTCAATATGTATATAAACATAACACACTCTTCCACATACACTATGCCCAAAAGTCTGTGGACACCGGCTGCCTCATTTATAAACCTTGTGTGGATTTCAGTGTGAAAATATGTGCACGGCAAAAAAAAAAGGAAAATGTGTACACACAAAAAAGAAACATCAAATTTATAAAACCTGGCGTAAGTACCTTTCTACACAATTTACCCTTTATAAATCATAATCACCTTTTGTATATGTGTATGACAAGACTGTCTACATCTCATATATGGCTTGTTGTGCTTTATTCAGTCTGAGTTTTAAGGTCTTCCCAACTTCCTTATACGTAACACATATAAGTATATGAGCAAAAAGGGAAAGTTTTGTGTGCACATGAGTTTTTTCGTAGGCTTTGGTAATTTTAGTGTTAAATGTTACAGGGGAAAATCTCAATGGTCATCATTGAGCAAAAACAGATAAAACTGGGTCCTGAAGTCAAAAATGTTGAGAACCACTGGCCTATGAGACCTGTGTTGGGTTGATTTGTCCTGTGTAGGTGTGAACTTGAGAGACTTCACCAAATTAGCATCAGTAGGGACAAAAATCTTTAAATGCCTATCAGACAGCCTGGGTGTCACAGTCTCTCCTAATCCATTAACAACTGTGTTTGGTGTACTTCCAAATAAGCTTAAAGTGGAGAAGGACAAAACAGGAACAAACTGTAATTGCCTTTACTTCACTATTAGCACTGTAATGAAGCATAAAGAAGGCAGAAAAAGGTTTGGGGAACCATCCCCTGTATTGTACAGTTTACAAATCAAAATTTATCGAACTTTCAAGGGATGGCTCCAGAGCAACATCTGGTTCCGTGTCCAAAACAGGGACAACTAAAGACAAAAGGAGTTGGGCTTTTATAATAGCCAGGGAGGAAGAGGTGGGGCCCAATAATTGAAGCTGGACATGACCTTGGTAGGGTTCACGGTTATGCAAGGGAAGCAGCAAGTACTTTATGTTGGTTTCCCTTTGGGGGATCTGTAGGAGAACGAGAGGAAAGCTTAGTGCACTTCAAAAAAACCTACTCGTTTTCCACCCTCGGTTAAGCCCTTAGTCTGCCTCCCAAGTAATAGACTAATCTTGCTTAACTGGAAGAATCCTAGTCCACCTCTTTTAAGCCCCTGGGTAACTGATGTTATATACTATTTGAAATTGGAAAAAAACAAATTCTCACTTACAGAATCTGTTTAAAACTTTTTTAAAACCTGGCACGATCTAATAAATAATTTTAGAAAAAGCATTTATATTAGGGAGAGGAATTGTCTTCCCTCCTTTCTACTCATTAAAAAATTTTACTCTGGCTGTTGGTCTTTCTTTCTTTTGGGTGAGGGATGAATTGAATTTAGTCTTGTTAAATTTGATTTGATTGAATGGAACATTACTTGTTTTTAATAAAATCAAAATTTGAAAGAGTTCTGTCCTGTGTCTTAATATTATTGGGATGAGCTCTAAGCCCCCTTATAAAACTTTTTTTTGAGAATGGAATAATAGATTTTCCTGCATTTACTTTAACTATATTGTATATTGCTTACTCCATGAAACATGTAAAGCCTTTAAAATTTAATGTAATTTACCCTAGCACTGATATTTATTTCTGTTGAAACCCACGTTTTGTGTGGTACTCACTAGTTGCCAATAATTGTTGCTCTGTTATAGACGATATTATCATCATAACAAAATAAAATTACAATAAGACATTAAATTATAAAATATATTGCAGTAATGTAAAAGTAAAGTAATGTTTATTTTTACTTTTTGTTTTTTGGAATTAAGATTTCCTTTTATAATAAGGCTAGCTACTGTAAATTCACATAAAGACTGCTAATCAATTCTGGAATAAATGGAGTTTCTTACCTATTATTTTCTTTTTCGTTTTTTAATTTTGGGTGAAATTCCCATCATTGCTTTTGTGTATTTAAAAACTAAACTAGTTGTCTATTTGGTTTCAGTGTATAACTATGGCTTACATCATTTTACGGATTACATCCTTTAACATGGACAATTAAAACAAAAAAATTAAACAACAATAAGATTTTGATCCTCCTCCCATACTTAGTGATTATGTAGTAATAACATAAATAACATAACTTAAAATTTGGCACCACTGTAGATTTTCAGAAAAAAAAGAAATACCTGAGGTTTAAGAAAACCTCACGTGTATGATACGGATATATTAAATAAAATATATTTAATATTGTGCCCTATATAATAAAGAGATAAATGCATGCTACCAGACACATTGATCTAAAACAAAATTCTTATTTATCCAGCCATTTAATGTATAAACTTTCTTCTGGTCATCACTCTATAATTCTTAATAATCTGAAGAAATAGGTACAATAGGCATTGCACTAAAAAAATATAAAGAATATATATATATATATAAAGAAAAATATGAGAAAGAAAAGCAACTTGTGAAGAAATGCATATTGTCATAGGCATGAAATCATGAGACATTTTGTAATATAAATAAAAAAATAAAAATCTGTACATGATAGCTGGTAAGCTCAACCTGAAACAGAGTAAACTGGCAAAATTCTAAAATTAAATGTGCAAGCCATTTAACGGTAAAGTGTTTCTTTACCAATAATAATGGTTTTAGAGATTTTTAAATGTCTTTAACCATACTGTCTGTTGAAAGTAATACTGTTATGAAATGGCTTAAAAGAAAACATGTTGAATCTAAGCTCTTTACAGAATGATGGTAATAAAATTTAAAGACCTTGCAAGAGCACGTTTTACAATGCAAATTATGATTTCAATTGATGAAGAACTTGCATCTGAAACGCCAGAAGATAGTGAATAATTTACATTCCTGGTGACCTTGTCAGTCAACAGTCTTTTTCACTTGAGAACAAAAGCCTTTTATGACATAAATCAAAGACTTGTTACCCAGATAGCAAACTTTGCAGAGCACTGTTTTCTAAATTATACCTGCCAAAGCATGAACTTCACACTGATCGACATATGGCAAAGGACGTTCTGAGTACCTATGCATTTCTTTCTTGACAACTGTTATTTGCCACAGAGAATCCTATACTTTGAATTGTACGCAATATGTCTACAACATTTCCTTGGAGACTTTAACATTTGTGAGTCAGTATGAATGAGCATATATTAAAGAATTAACTGTCTATTTTCAATGGAAACCTTACAAAAGTGAAATAATTAAAATTTATTTAAAATAATTAAATTATTGTTCATTTGAGGGTTTTTGGAGGGGTAACGTCTTGAGTATTTACATGGTAAATAAAAGCACATGAAAGAATTGCTTTTTTTTGTCTCTATTATACTTTCAGGCACAGACTGCCATTTCCCTCTGAACAGAACCATGTCCTAGATCTGTGGCTTTCAAAACAAGGAGAAAAAAGTGAAGAATGGCAAGCACTGGCAAAAGAGAAAGGGAGAGAGCAGCTGGGGCTGTTGCAATTACACCTTAAAAAAATCCTTCTGCTTAGAGGGTTGTAAGAATTTTCTCTTAGCGTACTGGGAAAGATCCCATCTCTGATGCTATTGGTAGAGAGTGGATAAGCTATTACTGGACAAGACTCCTGACAATTGAATGAGGGAGGCAGTTGTTCCTTAATTCAAAACTTGATGTTAATTAATATTTTAGAACAAGCATGTATTTTTTTTTTTGTTTTGTTTTTTCGCTGTGTTGATTTTTTTACCTATTTCTTTTGGGTGGGGGTTGCATCTTGTTTTGCTTTGCCATTTTTCTATGTATTATTCTTTTGTATATGTTTGTGTTGTTACTACATGTTTTAGAATGCCACTGTAATGTTCTGTTTTTAGAAAATATAATAAAATGTATTTGGAAAGGTGCATTACATATAACTGGGTACCTGACATTGGGATTATGCAACAAAAGTAATTTAACATTTTTTCATAGACGCTTTAAAAATGTTTACTGCTTAATTTTGTTTCCTTTCAAACCCATTATGTATTGAATTTTGTTGTCTCTGTTTTCCATAAAAATATAAGGTATAGTTATTTTTCTTGAGTCATCACTACAAGCAAAGCAGATATTGAAAAAAAAAAAACTTTTTCTTTTTGTTTTTACATTTATTTTGCATGTGTGGTTATTTGTCTCTATTTTGAAGTGAATTCATATGTAACAGTAGGGTTGAATTTTGGCACAGGATTGCAGGAATTGCACCATTTTATTAAAAATCACGCATGAAGTGAATCTTCTGCATTTTCAGAATGATCATTATTAACAGTTTTATGCATTTATGAAATTGGCTGAAAAAAAATCCTTCTTGATTTTATGGTGCCATAATGTAATTTTAACAGCTGTCAGTTTCAGCTGTTTTAACTTCTAGTGTTTCTAGGATTTGATATGCTAGTGAGATTAATTGCCTTTTAGTATACACTTACCAGGTCTATCGTACATTGATAGTCAGAATTAATAAAAAAAAAAAAGCTTTGCGATTGTCCTCTGATTGTAATGAACATGGCTGCAGTTCTGCATCCATGTAATTATCAAATTTATAACCAGAATATTGAGTTGAGGATTGTTGGGTGCAGGTGCCTATCCTGGCTGCACTAGGTATAAGGCAGGCAACATTGGAGGGGGCATACGGCTCGCACATATTTTTATCAACAACAGTAATGAAATGTGCTGAATATGCTCATAATAAAATGAAATTGATTTATCGGTGTGGCAACATGCATATGTTGCTCAAACATTTATGTGGTTCAGCTCGTGTCTCCAATAATGCATCTTCATTAACACTAGAATTACCAGAGCCTACGAAAAAACTCGTAATTCCGTCCCACCTTAAACTGCTTCTTAAATCCCTTCACACCTCTCCCAGCGTCCTTTGTTCTCTAAATGTGCTGATAAAGAGAAGCTAGGAGCAGCCGGCTATTCCATCCCCCACCAATTTAGAACGTGCACGAACTTCTCTCAGCTCATGCCTTGATTGAGTATCTGGGAGTGAAGTGGAGTTTTAGAGTGGAAATAATAGATCGTTGTTTGGAACACACGCATTTCATGTCTGTTCCGTTTCTACAGTAATCTGTGTCAACACATTGTTAAAACAGAAACTTTTTTATATTCTAGTAGTAGATGACAAAATGTAGGCATAAACTATATAATGTATGAAGCCTGAAGTCCAAATAGCAAAGAAACATTTTCACAAGAATAACACAATTGCACTTTTATTCAAACATATAACTGCAGAAAAAAAAGCCGCCTTAACATGCGACATTGACACCAGTTTACTATAACTGACTCTGTGGTTCAATAGATACAGCCCCCGCTTGGGAATCAAGGGTCATGGGTTCGATCCTGCGCCCTCCCTTTTGAGAAGTAAACTGTTCTTAGTCTTACTGTTTTAGAATAAAAACATACATTTGATTTCAGCCTGTAACAGCCGGTGCAATGTATGATCTTTGTAAAGGTTAGCTTTTTTTTTATTCACTTTTCACTCTCTCAGTCGCGTTCAGAATCAATCCATACAACCCCATCTGACACGGCTGTTTTCACTAAAGACGCGCTATAGCTCTGCAGTGTACCACGATGCATACTAACCCCCCGGTTCTGACACACAAACGCTGGCGAAGCTGCCTTCTTCGTATCTCACCGTCACTTGCTTTTCTTTTATTCAGTTTTATTGAGTGTTCCTGCCAGTCCCGCATGTTGCTGTATGCTTTTCTTTTGTACCCAGGACATGCAGAGGAAAGAATGGTAAAGACCAGTAACTTCGGCGCTATATGCAATCATCAGACACTCCCCATCTGCCCGTGTCGCTCAAACACAGGAACATATATTGGTGTAAAAGTATAACAAAAGTGCACTTTTATTCAAGTGCACTTTTTCCATCGCCTTTTCCTGTAAGAAGCAGTGTACACACTTCTCTCTATGCTGTGGTTTCTATTACACACCTGAAAGAAAGACAATATATGTGAAAATATAATCGCACTAATGCAATATTATTTGAAAACGAACAGCGCCAGATCGGGTGTGAATTTATGCAGGAACTGGAAATTCTCTGATGCGGGACCTTCCCCCAGGGAAGAAAGTACAGTGTCAGGTGCTCATTCAGTGTAATAGAAACCATAGCACAGAGAGGTGTGTACACGGCAACAAGTACACGGTCGTAAATGTAGGAAGGACGGTCCTTGGGTGTGTGGGAACTGTTAATATTTGAATGTGATGATTTTATATAGCACGGAATGAAAATCTTCACTTCTTAGCATTGCACCATGCAAGATGTCGTATCAATCGCCTACTGTAACTTGCTTTCTTTTTTCTTCGGTTATACAGGTAGTTTTGAATAAAAGTGCACTTGTTTTGTTTGCGAAATGAAGTGTCTGCGTGCACTTTTCGTGGCATTACACGTGTATTTTTGAGCATGCCCGTTTGAGCAGTATAAAAGTATTGAAAAGTATAACAAAACAACGGGCAGATGGGAGTGTCTGATGATTGCATATAGCGCCGAACTTACTGCTCTTTACTATTCTCTCCTCTGCGTGCCCTGGAGTACAAAAGAAACAGAATACAGGCGCTATAGCTCTGTTGTACCACGATGCATACTAACGCCCCCCCACCGGTTCTGACACACAGACGCTGGCGAAGCTGTCTTCTTCGTATCTCACCGTCACTTGATTTTCTTTTTATTCAGTTTTATTGAGTGTTCCTGCCAGTCCCCGCATGTTGCTGTATGCTGGATATGTTCATATGTATTGTCTCTTTCTTTCAGGTGTGTAATAGAAACCACAGCATAGAGAGAAGTGTGTACACTGCTTCTTACAGGAAAAGGCGATGGAAAAAGTGCACTTGAATAAAAGTGCACTTTTGTTATACTTTTACACCAATATATGTTCCTGTGTTTGAACGACACGGGCAGATGGGGAGTGTCTGATGATTGCATATAGCGCCGAAGTTGGTCTTTACCATTCTTTCTTCTGCATGTCCTGGGTGCAAAAGAAAAGCATACAGCAACATGCGGGACTGGCAGGAACACTCAATAAAACTGAATAAAAAGAAAAGCAAGTGACGGTGAGATACGAAGAAGGCAGCTTCGCCAGCTTTGTGTGTCAGAACCGGGCGTTAGTATGCATCGTGGTACACTGCAGAGCTATAGCGTCTTTAGTGAAAACAGCCGTGTCAGATGGGGTTGTATGGATTGATTCTGAACGCGACTGAGAGAGTGAAAAGTGAATAAAAAAAAAAGCTAACCTTTACAAAGATCATAAATTGCACCGGCTGTTACAGACTGAAATCAAATGTATGTTTTTATTCTAAAAAAGTAAGACTAAGAACAGTTTACTTCTCAAAAGGGAGGGCGCAGGATCGAACCCGTGACCCTTGATTCCAAGCGGGGCTGTATCTATTGAACCACGGAGTCAGTTATAGTAAACTGGTGTCAATGTCGCATGTTAAGGCGGCTTTTTCTTTCTGCAGTTATATGTTTGAATAAAAGTGCAATTGTGTTATTCTTGTGAAAATGTTTCTTTGCTATTTGGACTTCAGGCTTCATACATTATATAGTTTATGCCTACATTTTGTCATCTACTACTAGAATATAAAAAAAGTTTCTGTTTTAACAATGTGTTGACACAGATTACTGTAGAAACGGAACAGACATGAAATGCGTGTGTTCCAAACAACGATCTATTATTTCACTCTAAAACTCCACTTCACTCCCAGATACTCAATCAAGGCATGAGCTGAGAGAAGTTCGTGCACTTCTAAATTGGTGGGGGGATGGAATAGCCGGCTTCTCTTTATCAGCACATTTAGAAGACAAAGGGCGCTGGCGGAGAGGTGTGAAGGGATTTAAGAAGCAGTTTAAGGTGGGACGGAATTACGAGTTTTTTCGTAGGCTCTGGTAATTCTAGTGTTAAAGGAAACACAGAAACGAAGCACATAAGAGAACACTAAGTTTGTGTCATTTGTTATGTTTTTGAAATGAGAGTAGTGCTTGTTAGCATCACAACTAAAATGTACCAAATGTGGTAAAAGTGCAAACAATTCATATTGAGATGGTACGTGAGTGGATGGGGCGCAGGCTACAATTGCAAGTAATTATTCTGAATTAGAACAAAAGTAATAACAAAGACTAATCAGTTACGTGGGACCGTTTAAAATTACAAATAAACGCTGTTCTATTGAAAGTTTAAAATGATCTTATGTTGTCAAGTTTAACATTATAATAACAGTAATACATTGTTGTTGTCAGCCAGGAACAGTCTCACCCTAATCCAGCTAGTCCCCCATCTGTTATCTACAGGCTTTGGCCTAAGCAGGCCTCTTAGATAGCTAGGACTGATTTTGGATTTAGATTTTAGCATGACATTACAAATTTGTTTCTTTTCTTGGTCTCTTAATAAAATTTAGGAAGCTTTTTCCAGCAGGTATAACACTTAAAGTATTTTTTATAATGAAGAATGTTATACTTACTATCTAATTTCTCATTATTCCTTTCATTTACAGATTCCTTTTAATATTTTAGGTTTACAAGAAATTGGAACTCAACAGGGCAACATCCTGAGAAAAGTAACTACCAGAACTGGACTATCTGGTTTTAAAGAGGTAACCATGTGATTTTGAAATTGTTTTCACTGTTAAATGCTTTCATTGACTGTACAACTTGTTGCTTAAAGTTTGGCAGTAAAAAATGTTCTGTTAGCTGCTGTTATTTTGCAGGCACGTTTACAATGCATCTGACAATTGCAATGTGGTGATCATATAGCTAATTATTTTTGATTAAGAATTTCCATATCGCTATTTGATTATTCCTCAGGAGACACTCTCTGCCCTAGCCCTAATGTTCTCTAAAAATAAATTTGCCAGACAAGTCAATTTTAATTAGATTGTCTGCCATTTTGCATCCTTCAAAGCTGTATGTGCTTGAATTTGACTTTGTAATACTCATTTTTTTTCTCTGCACTTTTTTAAGGATAACTTTTGAAAAATACTAATATATTGTACTATGCATAACACCATGTTTTTTCATTTAAATGTATGACTCATTTGAGCAGTGAAACATAACGATAAACACACAAACTATGTTAACTGGAGACAAAGGCAACTTTTATTTTAGCAGAAAACGTATTTATCATTATCTGCTACCAAAATAAATACATTGCCCCAATTCTGAAACAGGGCAACTAGAGCCTTTAAAGTCTCTTTAAATTAAATTACTTTGTTTCATTTTATTATTGCTGTTATTTGTTTTTCTTTTTTCCTGTCAACTTTAACATACTGTATAGTGTTATTGAAAAGTAAGGCATTGTGAACAAGCATGATCTTTTCCAGTAATTCACATTATAAAATATTAACATACAAATATTTGGTACTCTAGTTTTTCAGAGTCAGTGCCAATAATTGCATATATTTATTCCAATGAGCAACTGAGGTACACTTACAAGCTACAACCCATCTATCTATTATTGTATTATTCAACCCACTTAATTGTAATCCTGGATCATGGGAGCTATAGCCAATTCTAGCTGATTTTTTTTTTTTGTTGCTGTTATAGGAAATTTATCAAGAATTTGGATGGTTGAGTGGACATAGACACAACAGAAAACTAAACTTTTAATATTAGGTTATTTTAGCATTAGACTGAAAAAAATATAATTATAGAAATTGAAGAAACAAGATAACACTATAAAACATTTTAGTAGTCAAACATTGCAGGCAATAAGGAAAAAAATATGCCACACTGAAACTCTCATTATCAGGCAGAAATAAGCCAGAAACAAGAAACTTGCATGGAATTTTGCAACCATTTAATTTTTAATAAATTTAAGATACAGAAAATAAAGTAATGTTGAATTAATACACTGCATAAATCAATACACTGCAGACATATAATTCCATTTTGCTGTCACACAAGAAGTCTTGTTTTCTTTTCGTTGTTATTTTATATTGTTACCTTAATTATGCTCCATGGTTTATTTTATTTTTTACATTGTGTGCTTAGCCTTGACTAAACTTTGATTGAAGCATGATGAACTTTTTAGTATTCTACGTTTTTGCTGACATGCTTAATTATTTATTTATTTTTCTTATAACCTGAACATGTTTTATTTTGTTGCTGTTGTTTTATTTTTTGGTAAGCTGAAGAATTGCTGGATACAGTTTCAGGTTGCTGAGTACATACTGTTCCAAACTAAAGTAAGCCATTCATCCAAGTTTTTTTTTTATGCATACCCTGCTCAAGTTCCTGGATACCAGAGCTTATCCTGGCTGCATTAGGGTCAAGACAGTAACCAGACTTGTAACTTATGAATTACATACTATACATTGAAGTGTATTTCCTTCTACATAACATACTAAACTTTGGTCATTACAGTCCTGCTTGTATTATTGGTATGAGATAGTATCAGTTTATTTCCAAAGATTGTTCTGTATTTTTACTGAAATAGGCAAATGAGTGTCCTAGTAAGAGCTCTGATCAGTCACTAGTTTAATGCAGGAGATCAAAATGTGTACATTTTTACTGGACCAATTTAGAGTTGCTATGAATGAATTGCCTGCTCATATTTCTGTAGCATAATTTCTGTTGTCATTTTTAATTCCATATTAACTACATTCTGTGCATTTAATAATCTAAAAGGGAAAACAAGTTAAGAGTTAAATGACAGTGCTTCATTTTACAACAACAACAACATTTATTTATATAGTACATTTTATTACAAATAATGGAGCTCAAAGTTTTTAACATGATGAAGAAAGAGACAAAAAACAAAATAAATAATTAAAATAAGGGCACATTAATTTAACATAGAATAAAAGTAAGGTTTGATGGCCAGGGAGGACAAAAAAAAACAAAAAAATAAAATCTGTAGGGGTTCCAGGCCATGAGACCGTCCAGCCCCCTCTTGGCATTCTGCCTAACATAAATAACCTCAATCAGTCCTCATGGTATTCAGGGTTCTCATGGAAGAATTTGATGATGACGGTCATGTGGACTTCTGGCCTTTAATCCATCAATGTATGGACATCACACTGCTTTGATCAGGTAGTGGTGGCGCAGGTCGCCACCCCAGAAAAAACGGAAAAAGAACAGAACGTAGGGGTTTGTACGGATTTTGAATAGGAGTACCATGAATAATAATGATAATTGATTGAATATACAAAGCATCAGGATTAAAATAAAATGAAGTTATGAGAAAGCCATGTTAGAGTAATGTGTTTTCAGCAGTTTTAGCCTGGCGAATTCCTATTAGCAAGCTATTCCAGATTTTAGGTGCATAACAGCAGAAAGCCGCCTCATCACTTCTTTTAAGTTTAGCTCTTGAAATTCTAAGCAGACACTCATATGAAGATCTATGGTTACGATTTGGAGTATAAGGCAATCCGAAATATAAGATGGAGTGAGATTATTTAAGGCTTTGTAAACTATAAGCAGGATTTTAAAGTCAATTCTAAATGACACAGGTAAACAATGTAACCAATTTTAGTATATTTATACACTGTATGTATTTAACCTTCAGCACTAGACTTCTCATACCTATATGTAAACTGAAAAACAGCATTGTCACTGTAATAAGAAGAGGGCAAGAGGATAGTAATGAAAGGTGTACCTTTTTTTCAGGAATAGAAAAGCACTGTTGCACAAATTCATTTCGAAGTTGTAGACATGATGATATAGCTAACTGCACACTTAAGTAAGTTATTCATGCATAGAGTTCTCAACCTTTTTTTGTTTTTCTATTCCAGAAAATCAGGGTGCTAAAGCCCAATTGTTCAGTTGGAACAAAAGCGGGACCACTTCTGGAAAGGACACCAGCCTAATTTGAATTTGAAACGCAAAACAAGGAGAAGATGATAAAAAAATTGTGAAATTGTTGAGAAAATTTGATCAAAATAATGACGGTTTTGTAAAGTTTGAAATGACTCTGGTTATACAAGTACTTTAAATCACTTTGAAAACTGCGACAGAAGAGCAACTTTGCTGCGATGGTTACTGCTGGGAGGTATACCAGTTTATACCGAAAACCATTTTTTATTTTTGTGTTGATATGGATTTTTCTTATACCGCAACACTGGTTTAAATAGCCTAAATAATGTTCGGAACCTGGCACAGCGGAAAACTGTTTAAGGGGGGACCTTTTTCACTGCTACACCGCTAAACACACATGCAACAGAGTGCATGCGTTAGTGGAGGTATTGAGCAGTGAAAATGGACAGAGAACATTCCAAAACTGAAGCTGTAGCAGACGATAAAGTTGAACATGATGACACAGAAGACCTTTTGCTTATAAAAGGAGCCGTGTCTGTTGTCTGGAGATATTTTGGTTTTAAAAGGACAGATGTGGACCAAACAACTATTCACTGCAAATGCTGTCGAGCTAAAGTTGTCTCCAGAGGTGGCTACATGAGCAATTTGCTGCACCACCTTAGCCTCAAACATGCTTTGGAGTACCAGTGCTTTGGACACAGGCTTCACACAGTCACAGGTATATAGTAGTTATTAAAATAATAAACTATTTTAAGTAAAGGTAGTAAAAACATACCATAGTAGTAAGAAATGTACAATGAATTTGTATATAATCAATTTTCTGTTATCCCTATTATCAGTCAGTACAGGTAGTCCTCTACTTACGATAGTTCAACTTAGATTTTTCAAAGTTACGATATCGAAAGCAAGACAATAATTTAAATAAAATTGTGTAAAACGTCAATTTTCAAGTTGCCGCAGCAAGCGAACATTTCTTTGGGCTGAGCAATCCAAGCGACGCAGTACGATAAATTGCCAGAAACTACCATTTTGTGAGATGCCTCAGTGTAGTCAGTGATCGATAAGAGATCAGTGATCTTGTGGTTGCAGTGCTTTTCGATACGCTTTTGCTAGAAGGAAAGTTAGCTTTGTTGATCTGATCTCAATTCCCTGTGCTTGTATGAGTAGCAAAGAGCAAACAGCTTTTAAAATGGCATGTGGAGAGATACCAAAGTGAATGCTCAAAGCAAAATAATCCATGCATGACTTTTTGCGTATTATCGCTGAATCAAAATGTGACTTGTCAGACTCCGATTTTGATGCAAGTGATCTGGAGATGGAGATCTAAAATGAAAGTGAGGTACTTGAATCAGCTGATCGGTCCCCAGCTGATCATGGTGCTGAACATGTTTGTATAGCTGATGCACAGATGGCAACATTCGCCTGGGATGACTGACACTTACAATGACATGAGGTACAAACCATATTGCGTCCAACTGCAACTGCCACCCCAACAATTCGCCTTAATGATGGTTCAGTTGGTAAAGATTTCATCACCAAGTTGCACTTGTTTTATTTTATTTTTATTTGGTGAATACTGTATAATGTACCTGGGCTTGAAGCCTTAAAATAATAGTATTATTACTGTAAGTTGCACTCTTATTTATTTTATTGTTATTATTTATTAGTTTAAATATTATGCAGTTTAATGATGGTAAAGCTGTTTAAAAAGTCACTTTAAGTCTAAATGCCTCTTTGGATGGTTGAAAATATGTTGTCAAAATTATAGTTTAAGCTGTTTGCAAAATTTATTCATTAAAAAGGTTCTATATTTTGATTGCAACTGTCATGCGATGTGATTCATTCTCTTCATTAGTGCCACCCCCTTGAAAACTTATCACTTTATGGGGCCATACAAACCTATATTAATACATTAATGTGCACATTAAAATGTTTTTCGTACAATGTACAATTCTCATGACAGTGGAATAGGTTATTCTTAGCCAGTCTACTGTAGTAATTGCAGTGGAAAATGAGGTTAACATCCAGTCATGCGTGGGAAAAAAATACAGTTGAATATCGTGAAACCGGTATAATTTTCAAAGTTACCATGATATAGAATTTTGTTCATACCGCCCAACACTAGCAATGGTGTGTATTTTTTACCTACTTGGTACATGTCAGAGTCTTCCTTAAGTTAAGTAAGCCTTCGAACACAGAAATAAAAAGCACTTTATTTTCTGCAGGGGGATGTTGCAGTATCATAGAAGTCCAGTTCTAACCAAATTGTATTTATTGTGGGGTTATTTGAAACGCATTGTCAACACTGAAAAATTGCTGTCAGATGTAATGAACTGGACAAAAAGAGTAATATGTTGATATCTGCATCACTTTTATATTTGCCTTGCTGTCTTCAAAAAGTGTTTACACTGGTACTTACTAAAGTATGTAGAAAAAATAATCTTTCGTTATTTTCTTAAACAAATTATATTTTTAAATATTTACAAAGCTATCTTGTGTACAAAGGTTTCAGTTCAATCCTGGTAAAGTTTGGCATAATTATACAATCCAGTCCTTAGTATAGAATCAATGAAAGCAGTTAAGTATGAATGGTATATAGTGAAAAGTCAAGCAAAATGACACATTTTATTGGCTAATGTATGAATAATATGTAAGACATACAGGAAGAACAGGATTGAGAATCTAAATAAATATTAAATAAGTTAAAAACACGTAAAAAGGAGTTGATGTGTTTTGTAGTATTTCATATTGCACTGTTAGGTTTTACATAACGTTTTCTGGTGTGGAATGACTTCATTGTTCATTTTGTAATGGAGCTGACGTTTGCATCAGTAGGTAAAGCAGGAAGAACAGCAGCAGCATAGAGTCAGCAAAATAAAGCAATATGAGCTGGCATCTTATTATTCAAATGAGAAGCTTCAGTGCCAACTTTGGGGGAGCCTAATTAAAAGGCAACAATTGTGTAATCCTCCTTTTTGCAAAGCAAAAGCAAACAGCGCTTCTAAAGATAGTAAGCTACTTAAAAGGTCACTAAACTGAGCTGCAGCCCTTTGGGTCAGCACTGGAAAACTCTGTGCAGTGGTGTCAGAAGTGTGGCAAGTAGAAGACCCACAGTACTGTCAGGCTCAGCACATCTGATTGACCCTGTAGTGCCCCAAATGAACTTATTGGCATTTTGCAGGGAGCTGCTGGAAAATCCTGAGGCACAAATCCTGAACATCAAACACCAGTTACAAATTTGATACAGTGAGGAAGACCACCAAGAAACTACTATACAGTACACCCCGAATTGTGAAAAACTGCAAATTTTGGAGGTGGTTAAAAAAATGCCTATTTTTATTGTTTAAACCCTAAATATGCCCCAAAACACTTGAATTTCAAATTCAGCTTAATACATTACCTAAAAAAAATAATGTAAAGGTAAATCTGCATAGTGTACAGTACTGTACTGATATGTCACCCACAGTGCTAGAATGTAAAATACCGATGTTACTGCTATATGTACTGTAATTCATGCAAGCACGTTTTCATTGCCTGAAGCCTTAGAATCTGTAGAAGTTGCAGGGCATATCTTGGCATCTTGGGGCTTTTACCCTTAAACTGCCACATACTTGGGGGTTAATGCATCCCTGGATGCCAAATACTTTTTTGCTGCACTTTAAGTAAATGTCACAATTCACAACAAAAAAGTGAAATATTAATGGAACACATTTTTTTCATGCAAAGAGCATCACAATTATTGCAACACTGATCATTTCACACACTGCTAATGAACTGTAAAAACTATTTTAAACATGACTGGAACAATATGTACAAAGTGCAACTGACGTCATGGATGAAGCTCAGTAAATCACTGAGCCAACTGCGCTTGAACTGGCTGCACTCAAGCACACAGAGGTAAACGTTGATGCTGGCAGGCTAGTCTAGTGCAGCGGCTCAATCCCAGGGACAATGAGGCTGCAGTGCAGCAGGGTGTCACGCTTGGGTCACAGAATTGAACAGAAACACAGGAGATTGTAGAGACAGGAACTTTATTCAAACACTTCAAACAAACATGTCTCTTTCAGAAGTAAAACGAGCTCAGTATGCAGTTAGTTCTCGATTAAAGAATAGACAAACATCATAGGGGAGCACAACGGGAATGGGACCCCCAACAGGAGCAGAGGAGATCTTGGGGAGGAGAGAGAAACAAAACAATCAACCAAAAAGGAAAGGTGCTGTTCAGGCTTTTAAGTAAGCATAGCGTTGTGCGAGAAGCATATCACACGACAGAGCAGCCACAAGTAAGCCCAGCAAGTAAGGGAGCAATGTGAAATTAGTCTATCACCATTTTTTAAGAGTGGTTCTTTGAGGAGCGTCCATGTCTTCTAGGGGTGCTTCAGCCCTCCTGCTCACAAGGGGCTGGCATTGGTCATGAGCTGGCTGCTCAACGAATATAGGGCACTGACAGATCAGCTCCTGCATGCTCGCAAATGGCACTGGGAAATGACTATAGTCGGTGGTGGAGGTTTAAGTGTTAAGAGGAACAAAACGGAAAACACAAGAACACTCAGCTGGAGATGCCTCACCGTCAATCAGCAGCACGGCCAGAGCATCCTCTTCACCAGACAATGGAAAGGCAGACATCTTATCACTTACCTGCCAGAGTTACTCTGATGTCCTAAAAGATCTGCAGAAAAAGCTGCCTGTTCCAGTGTTTCATCAAGCTCTGACACCACTGAAGATCCAGCAGCATGTTTGCCATATGTTTGATATTCTCGATTGCTGGCACCGTCTTCTTGGACACCGTAGCCACTGTGCCAAACCCAAACAACATCAGGCCACCATCACTTTGTGAAGTGCAATAGAAAAGAAACTTAAAGAGATGATTGCACTCCAATCCTTAGAGTCATGGCGGACAAACACCATGAAGAACTGTAATAACTTAAATTTTTTTGCTATTTTTAAACAATCTTATTTCAGATCAAATTTAGATATTTTTGGAGAGAACACAAAATGACAAAAATAATTTAAAATGTCAATGTTGTAAAACAAACAATAGTCAGAGCTTTTCTCTCTGCAACTTGAAGCTGAACTGTGGGCAATTGTCTGGGCATGTCGTAAGGATGCCCCCATCGTTGCTCTGGGCATGTCCCTCTAGGCAGTAACCCTAAGGCAGACCCTGAACATGCTGGATTGGTTATATCTCTTCAATGACTTTGGAACACCTGGGAATTGCTCGAAAATACCAGTTATCTATAGCCGGGGACAGGGAAGTCTGGGTTGATCTACTTAGTCTACTGCCACTGCGACCATCACTGTGAAAGGGGTTTGAAAAGATGCAATGAGATGAGACAATGTTGTAAACTAGGTGATGAATAGCCTCATTTCAGAGAAGTGTTAAAAGAAATACATTAGACCTGAAGTTCAATAGTAAAATCCATTAAAATCTCTCAGGTTTTAACAGATATCGGGAGCTGTAATAAACAGTATATTTTTATGTTTGTTTTCCTTCAGGAACATATAGAAAAATATCAGTTAACCATGAAGTAAAGTTTGTCAACTCAAGGAAGCTTTTGCCAAGATCCAGTGGTTCATTTAGTTCTGTCCTAGTAAGGGTGAGAAACACCAAGGTAAAAATACTTTTAACAAAATAATATGCCAATTTAATTCATCCTTGGGTTCAAACATAGTGTGGCTTATTATGCTGAAGGCTCTGTTTACATTTTAAATCAGACTTGGAGATTTTCACAGCAGCTTGTGATGTATATTGTTGACAAAAGCACACACAGACTTGCTAGATCACTCTCAAAGAGAATTAGTGCCCTTTTATCTATTAACACTAGAATTACCAGAGCCTACGAAAAAACTTGCAGATCCTTTCCACCTTAAAACGCTTCACACCTCTCCGTCACGTCTTTCGTCTTCTAAATTTGTGGCTAAGCAGCAAACAGCAAGCAGCCTACTATCAATCCCCAACAATGCACAGTTTTCTCAGTTCAAGTCTGTTTACCTGCGTGTCAGTTTCTTGGACTTGTATAGAGTGAGAACTCAAGCAAAATGACCCCTTTTATGCATGCTATATTGTTATTTGGAACACTTGCATTTCATGTGTGTTCCGTGTCTACATAGATCTATGTACACACATCGTTAAAACGAAACGTTTTTCATGTTTTAGTCATAATTGACAAACTGTAGACATGAAGTTTATAATGTGTGAAGCCTGTCCAAATATCAAAGAAACAGTTTTAGAAAAAGTACAAATATAATAGAACAAGTACGCTTTTATTCAAAAATATAACTACAGAAAAACAACCCACTTTAGAATGCGATATTGACACACAATTGCTAAGAGCGCTGTGGTGTTGCAACGGAATCAGGTCCAGATTATTAGTCTGAACTTTACGGGTTCGATTCCAGATGAGTCCATTTTGAAAAGTGAGCTGCACGTATTCTTACTATTTCAAAATAAAAACATACATTTGATTCCAGTCCGTAACAGCCGGTGTAATTTATGATACTTGTAAAGGTTAGCTTTTTTTTTTTATTCTGTTATTCTCTCAGCCGCATTCACGATCCCAACTCAAACCACCCCACCTTGCCGCATTTGACACTGCTGTTTTCTCAGACGTGCTATAACAGAGGCAAACTCAAATCATGATGACAGTTCTACATTGGATCAATAATGCACTTTTGCCATCGCTGTACTTTGTATATGTACATGGGAAGCACTGCACTCGCGACTTTACGCTGTAGGAAGTAAGTAAATAAATAATATCTATATAGTAATAACAGTAATTTTATTATTATATAGCAGTTTTCCTGTCTGCCTATCATATAGTACCTTTCCTTCCTATCTATCTATATATCTATCCACTTAGCTGTTTTTTTATATATCTATTATACAGTGCCCTATGGGGTGCCAAACAGGCAATTACAATGTTTTTCAGAATATATAAAGTCATTTCTGAATATCTGCGGTGGGTTGGCACTCTGCCCAGGATTGGTTCCTGCCTTGTGCCCTGTGTTGGCTGGGATTGGCTCCAGCAGACCCCCGTGACCCTGAGTTTGGATTCAATGGGTTGGAAAATGGATGGATGGATGGATTTCTGAATATATAAAATCAAAACTTGAATATATAAAGTCGGTGTCAGAATATATAAAGTCATTACTGAATATATAATGTCAGAGTTAGAATATATAAAGTCATTACCGAATATATAAAGTCAGCTTTGGAATATATAAAATCATTCCCGACAGGGAAGCGGCTATATAATGATAAAATTACTGTTATTACTATATAGATAGACAGGGAGTTCAGGCAGGCAGAATGACGAAGGTTAAAAAAAAAGAAAAAACATTTTCTCCCCAGCAGGGAATCAAACTCTGGTCTCTGAGGTACAGCATGTTGGCTGCACTGTGAGTGATGAAATCTTACCGGTACACCACATAAGCTGTTGTGACATTCTTGAAAATTTTGTGAAAGTGTTTATTTGATCTTTGGCCTTCAGGCTTCACACATTTTATAGTTTATGCCTACATTTTGTAACATTTATTACTAAAATATGAAAAAGTTTCTGTTTTAACAATGTGTTTACACAGATTACTGTAGAAACGGAACAGACATGAAATGAGTGTGTTCCAAATAACGATCTATTATTTCCACTCTAA
Organism: Polypterus senegalus; assembly: GCF_016835505.1. Lineage (NCBI taxonomy): Eukaryota > Metazoa > Chordata > Cladistia > Polypteriformes > Polypteridae > Polypterus > Polypterus senegalus. The sequence goes on along the minus strand of NC_053162.1, from coordinate 60,575,077 downwards.
AACTCCACTTCACTCCCAGATAATCAATCAAGGCATGAGCTGAGAGAAGTTCGTGCACGTTCTAAGTCGGTGGGGGGATGGAATAGCCGGCTGCTTGCAGCCTGATGTTTATCAGCACATTTAGATGAACAAAAGACGCTGACGGAGAGGTGAGAACGGTTTTAAGAAGCGATTTAAGGTGGGACGGATCTACGAGTGTTTTCGTAGGCTCTGGTATTTCTAGTGTTAAAGACCACAGATATGTTTTAAAACAGCTAGAAATCAGGGAAACAAACATCTGCTAGCTGGCAGAATATTTTCCTTATTCCATGCTTTTTATTTTTCTGTACCATATAATATTTAGTACATCTTGACAGTAAATATAATTACATTATCTTTCTTAACAGCTTTCTTATCTGAGCCTGAAATTCCTGCAATTGTGTCTTGTAATTGTTGACCTTGTGGGTAGTCACACAACTGAAACATCTTTAAGTGTAGCAGTACATGTTGTAGTGACAATAATTACTTATGAGGTGAACATCGTGCTTGTTACCCTGCTATAGACCTGAGTACTGTCAATAAATAAGCCCAAGCAGTTTACAGCAAGATATGTTTGAGGACATATCACTCTGCAACCTGACTTGTGGTATTGAGTTGTTTTATGATAATCTGCATTACAGTACTAAGATGTTAATGTGTATTCTTGAAATTTTCATTACACACAAATACAAACAGGTATTATTCTATTGAAAGCCTTTTAGAAAAAATGGTTGTTTTTCTCTGTCTCTGATTACAAAATTAGGCTGTGGCTAATTGTAAAATGTCTGTTTGCTTCACTCTGTTTTCCACCTGTGTAATTCAATATGTATATAAACATAACACACTCTTCCACATACACTATGGCCAAAAGTCTGTGGACACTGGCTGCCTCATTTATAAACCTTGCGTGGATTTCAGTGTGAAAATATGTGCACGGCAAAAAAAAAAAGGAAAATGTGTACACACAAAAAAGAAACATCAAATTTATAAAACCTTGCGTAAGTACCTTTCTACACAATTTACCCTTTATAAATCATAATCACCTTTTGTATATGTGTATGACAAGACTGTCTACATCTCATATATGGCTTGTTATGCTTTATTCAGTCTGAGTTTTAAGGTCTTCCCAACTTCCTTATACGTAACACATATAAGTATATGAGCAAAAAGGGAAAGTTTTGTGTGCACATATCTTTTTTTTTTTTGTGCTTATGTGCATTTAGTAGCATTTCCTGGATATACATATACCTTTAGGGGCTACATATGTTTCAAGTAGACCCCCTCTGCTTCCAACCTTGTTTTATTATGCAGCCTATCGGAAAGTTGTGCGCACACAGAAAGGATCTCATGAGCATGTGAATATAGTTGTTATTTAGAGCTGCAGTGTATGAGCAATTCAGAACAAAATATGAAGACAGTTTCCAGATAGTCAAATGAACAGACCTTGTTTTTGTCACATAACATGAATATGATGATGGGCTGAAGACCTGCTATTATCAAAGACTTTTCTTAGGATTATGTAAGGCTAAAGATCTATTTCATTTTCTGTGTTAACCAAACTTGAGTTCAGCAGTCCTTGACCAAAATAAAATTGGGTCAATGTTATTCAACAACAACCATTAAATCAGTAATAAATTAAAAATGTAAAATGCAGTTTTGAACAGGGTGAATGGGTGCCATGCTTGCAAGGGCTTGTCAGGAACATGAGCACCACTAACATGGCTCAGGAAAGCTTTAACTCCTGCATAAACTTTGAAGAAGAGAAAGAGATCCAAACCAGCAGTAGAAGGGTTGAACATGCCACTCTGGTAACTGAGGTATACGCAGTAGGGTGGGCTTGTTTACTGCCTTGCACCCTGTGTTGGCTGGGATTGGCTCCAGCAGACCCCTGTGACCCTGTCGTTAGGATATAGCGGGTTGGTAATGGATGGATGGATGTTACTGCTAGTGTGAAAAACATCTAAAATACTTCAAAATTAATCAGATAACATTAGATCGTTAATTGTCAATTTCCCATTGCATAAACAATAATATTGATTACAAGACAAGTCGTCAGCAGAATGTCATTCTTCTCCCTCAAAAATAATGGGAGTCCTTGAAGAGCTGTGTGTTTTCCATGTACAAGAACATCAGTGGTCTGGTTAGTCAATAAAAAAAGGAACTAAATAATAGCTAATTTTTTTTTACAGTTTTGCAATAGCACAACAATGTATAAGATATGTACCTTACAATACTGAAAATTTTTTAAGTCAATGAATGTATTTCAGCTCTTGGTTAGAGAATACAAAAATATTACATGTTCATCAAGTCTGTCCAAAAGGATTTGAATATCCTCGCCAAGTACTCCCTTTCTTGCTCTGTACAACTTAATCAGTTTTGCCAAATGTATATCCAAAGATGAGAAGAAAGTTTTCTTTAGCTCAGTTCTTGTGACTGTAAAACTCTGCACATATCTATTAGTAAAACATGTTACAGTTAGTTAAAGGGTATCTCACAGTTTTATGCAACTTTAAATATGACGTTATGTGGCTAAAGTATGTACCTGGTTTATAGACATCTTTTAAGTCACACAACTGACAATAACATGTGGCATTATCTTCAAACTGAACATTGCTTGAATGTGATCTTGAAAGGTGGAACTTCAATGTCCCAGTGGTTTTTAAGGAGCAAATGCAATCTGTATAAAGGCAGGGAAATGGCCACTATCTACCTTGACAGTTTCAGAGTCTGTAGTGTTTTAAAAGAACTTCTCTTGTGGGTTGTGAATATTTGCGCAACTTGCACCACATTCTAATGCTTTTCAAGAGAAAAGAACAACTTAATTACTATGACTATAATAATAATAATACATCTTATTTATATAGCACCTTCTCCATGCTCAAGGTTCTTACAGATTTTCATACTGTATCTATTACATACTATGTATATATATATATATATATATATATATATATATATATATATATATATATATATATATATATATATATATATATATATATATATATATATATATATATATATATATATATATATATATAAGTCTTCATTGTATATTAGACACAATCTGAGGAATTAATATATTCACAATAATGTAATGAGACACGGATCAGCCCACCACTGTGTATTACAAAGGATTCCAAACCTAACAAAACAATCTATAAACAGTTTTCTTGACAATACATATACAGTAGCTGGTAAGACAGGCAAAATATCTGGCAAACTTTTTTAGGAGCCAAAAGCCTAGCATTCTGGAAAAAGTTTGTCTTGTACTAATTAATACTGTCAAAAGTGACTCCCTACAGAAATGTAACAAAAATGGCTTTGAATCTTTTTATCACAGTTTATCTTAAAGACCTATAAAATGTACCTTTTCCCCTTAATTACATATTAGAATTTTGAGTATATTTCCTCTCTATCTTAATTACTTTGCAAAACACATATCATTTCATAAAGTACTTATAGTATGTATAAACTGCTCCCTTAGCACTGATATGGTTTAACAACTTAAAAAGGAAGTAATTTGCACAAATGTTAAATTTTCTTAGAAATCAAAAGCGAAATGTACAAATATGTGCAACAGAACAACTGCACATATTGCAACTGTATGAAAACACAAGGTTTTCACACCATAGTAAAGTTAGTTTGACATTCGGACTATTAGGCTTCATATCTCCAAAACGAAAAGAGCAATAGCATTAAAACCAACTATGAGAATTTGTTTACAAGCATTCCTTTTTTACAGAAATGTATCTGTTTTAGTAAAAATCAAAAATAGTTTTCAAAACACAGTAAAAGTCTGAAAACGGTCAGAAATGGGTGCCACACAAAGTCGGCACGAATATATAGAATAGCATTTGTGAATTTTCTGACAGCCTTTACATTTTTTGTGACCATTACTGCTTTTTAAAATAAATTTTAAAATAATGCATAACTTATACCAATGCAAAGTCAACTGTGTTAAAGATAAAACAGACACAAATCAATTTTGTTTGAAGTTCAGTATTTGAAATACAACATTTCACAACTCATATTTTGCCTTTTTATTCAAACAAAGACCTTTAAAATGACATGCAATACTGACATGTTATATCCATCCATCCATTTTCTAACTCGCTGAATCCGAATACAGGGTCACGGGGCCAATCCCAGCCAACACAGGGCACAAGGCAGGAAGCCAACCCCCCACAGGACACACACAAACACCAAGCACACACTAGGGCCAATTTAGAATCGCCAGTCCATCTAACCTGCATGTCTTTGGATTGTGGGAGGAAACCAGAGCGCCTGGAGGAAACCCCCGCAGACACGGGGAGAACATGCAAACTCCACGCAGGGAGGACCCGGGAAGCGAACCCGGGTCTCCTAACTGCGAGGCAGCAGCACCACCGTGCTGCCCCATGTTATATTTGGGGTCTTTTATTTTTGAAATGCATACCTACCATTAGAGAAGCTGTAGTGCCAGGCTACTGAAATCGGGGGTCTTTTTATACGTCTTTCTAAGGGTCTTTGATTGAACAAAAAAGCAAAATATGATACGTAAAATGCACATTAGGCATTAACCTTCAAAAGAATCAATGTTGGGTTGCTGTCTGTCTTAAATTTTACGCAGTTGACTTTACACTGGTGTAAGTTATACTGTATGTTATTTTAAACATGAAAAAGTAAAAATGTATTTATAAAGCGCCTCACAGACAAAAGTCACAAAGCACTGTAAAATATGGAATAAAATGAAATATTAAAAAGATAGTAAAAACATAACCCTCAGATGACAGCGCTACACAAAAGTCAGTCCAGAAACAGATGCATCCCACTTTGACACTCGAAGATTCTGCCAATCTCAATGACAGTGGAAAACTGTTCCATAACCTTGGAATATGCTAGCTCTGAGACCATCCGGAGACAACAAAGTGACGATCCGATCTGAATTTGGCCAAAATGCCATTGGGATTCATTCCAGAAAATAAAGCCAGATGAAATCTATTTTACTAAGAAAACCACTTTTTTCCACATCTGGTACCTTTTTCATCTTCTCCGAGGTGTACTGTACAAACCGGAGCATGCATTTCCGATAGAAGCAGAGACGTTTTCTGTTCACCCAGGTCACATTTCATCATTCTTTCGTCATCAAGTCGAATCTTAAAGAGTGCTAGGTGATTTAAAAATAATAAGTAACATTCACAAAATTCACAACTTGTATTCTATACATTGGTGCCGATTTTATGTGTATTTTGCTCAATTTTTGTACTTTTATTGTATTTTGAGAACTACTGTTGATTTTTCCAAAAATAGGTATATTTCTGGAAAAAGTAACGCTTGTAAATAAGTTCTGGGAAAATGTCGATATGTCTACAGTTGGTTTTAATAACACTATTCTTTTTAGTTCGGAGATATGAAACTTCAAAGTCCGAATTTCAAACCGACTAGACAAGTTCTTGGGAACCCAGGTTTTCTACAAGAGAACTTTACGTCTTTCAAGAGTGCTCACACTCGAACACCCTTAGAAGTGATAAATAACACTGTACTAAATAGGAGAAATTCAACATTTGTAAAACAAACTGGAGCTAAAACTTCATACACAGGGAAAACCTCATGAAACAGACCAAACCCTCGACATGTAGAATACTTTTACTTTAGTCTTTATTAAATCCTAAATATATATTCATCAAAATTGTTTATATAATGCATGACTTATGCAGATTCATGTAACTTTACCTTATTAAGCCTAAAGATATTGCCTTGTCATTTCAATCTGATAAAGAATTTGTGGAGCGCTTTTCTTTCGGAGAAACTGAAGAAAACGACGATGGATAAAGGAACAATGCTTACTTTAGTGGGAAATTACCCTAACACAAAATGGCTCCTAACATGAGAGCATCAAAGAATGCAATGAGCATGTGCAATATCGTGGAGTATCAAAACCAGTTATAAACGTAAATTCTTAAGTTCCCCAAACTTTCTTTTTCACTTGCCCATAACACAAAGCTAAAAACACTGCATTTAATTATTTTTTAAAGTTGACTCAACATTTTAATGAACTGCTACTTCATTTAACTTTTAAAGTCGAGCTCAATTAACATTTTTGAAGTTGTTTTTTTTACAGTGATTACTTGGTTACTGTGTGGATATATTGTTTTGTTGTGTAAGCTTGTTAAATTGCTACTTTTGTCATTAATTCTACTTGTTCTATAGTGGCAAGAAAATGTGTGTGAACTCTTTGTAAATAACCGTATTTATGTAAAAAATGTATCTTGAAATATGTTCTGATCTTCAATAAAGTTAAAGTTATGATAATAAACAAACATAATCTGCTTTAATTAACAACACTTAGATATATACACATACAGTATATAAATATATTTTTCGTGTTATATTGATTACATTATTCAAACATTCACAGGTGTATACTGGAAAAGAATGTGAACCCCTAGTTTACTGACTTCAACAGAAGCTAATTGGAGTCAGGTGTTGGCAAACCAGGACTCAAATCAGTGGAATGAGATTGGAGGTGTAGTTTAAAGATACTTTGACGTAAAACAAAAGACTCAAACACTTTGAATATGCCATTTACCAGAAGTATCTGCTGATGTAAAGCATGCCTCTCAAAAAGGAGATCTCATAAGATCTACGATCAAGAATTCTTGATTTGCATAAAGCAGAGTTACAAAATAATTTTAAAGAGTTTAAATGTTCATCTGTACCAGGTTAGATAAGCTGTGTCTATAAATGGACTGCTCTTTCTAGAAATGGATGTCCAGCCAAGATGACTCAAAAGTTACAAAGCAAAATGCTCATCAAGGATAAAAACCCTAGAGTAACTGCTTAAAATTTGAAGGATTTGTTGGAATAGGTTAACATATTTGTTTATGAAACTACCATACATAAAATGTCGAATAGACATGGTATCAATGGTAGGACACCAAGGAGGAAGCTACTGCTCTCTTTAAAAAAACTTCACAGCATGCCTGAAATCTGCTAAAGATCATCTTGATGCTCCACAGTGCCATTGGGATATGGTTTTTTGGACTGATGGAAACTTGTTCATGAGGAATGTGCAGCAGTATGTATGGCTTAAAAAGGGCACTGCTTACCAACATGAAACATCATTCCAACTGTGAAGTACGATGGAAGGAGCATTATCATTTGGGGCTACCTTGGGGCTTGGACAGCTTGCCATCATCATAGCAAAAATTAATTCTCAAGTTTAACCAGGTATCCTGTCTATCAGCTGAAGGTCATCAGAAGGTGGATGATGCAGCAGGACAATGACCATAAACATAAAAGTAAATCTGCTATGGAAGGAAAATCTTCCTTTTGAAGTGGCTGTGGAACAACCTCAAGAGTGCTGTTCACACCAGACCCAACCCTAACCCTAAGAATACGGGTGAGCTGAAGCGGTACTTTAACAAGGAGTGGTCTAAAATTCCTCCAGATCATTGTACAGGTCTCATCTGAATCTAAAAGAAGCTCTTGTAAGAGGGGATTCTTTTGCTGCCAGGGGAGATTCAGCCAGCTATTAGATCAAAGGGTTCACTTACTTTTTCTACAGGACATTGTGTATGTTTCAGCAGTGTGTTCAATAAATAAAGGAAAGATTATAATTGCTTATAAATTACTAGCATAAACATATGTTGGCTATGCATGTGGCTTAGATGAAAATCACTACATTTTTATGACCAACTAATTCAGAAAACCAGGTTATTCCAAAGAGTTCACATACTTTTTCTAGCCAAAACATTTTTTTAAACCCTATCTCTCTCTCATTATATATGAGGGATAGAAAGTCTGCTATCTGTCATCCACATGTTGAAGGGGATGTCCAAAGGCAAATGGTTGGTGTAAGATGTTAAACAGTGTGGTTTACAACCATGCATGTGCCATCCACAACAGGGCTATAATGTCTGAAGAAAAAAGGTAGCAAGACACACACAGAAAGAGGGATGTTAAGCAAAGCCAGTAAATACAGGTTCATAAATGCATGATATGATCGAAACACCAATTGTACAATTAAGCTAATTTTAACAAAAGGATATGTTTATATGGTAGAAGTATATATTTGCATATAGATACTACTTGTGAGTAATAACAATCTGATCTTTAAGTCTGCTATCATTTTTGTGATAGTTATTTTGTATTTTTGTTATAGTTTTCTTCAAACAGATTTAACTTGCAAAGAAATTATCAGTTTACAAGCTACTTTTTTCCTTATGGACTTTATTTTAAGCAAAGATTATATTTGGCATTGCACATTTTTGAGAATATCTTTAGATATTTTAAACTTGCATCCATGTGTTGTAAATATCATTTCCCAATTTACAATTTTCTACCTACTTACTGTAATTTTTCATGAGTAATACAAGATACATTGCGATAAAAATAAGACTCCTCTAGAAAATGCAAACATACTAAATATTTGAAAAAAGTGTGATTAAATGTAATGGTTATGGGAGCTAGATAAATTAGCTTACAGTCATTCAGTGGTGAAATGTTTTAATTAATGTTAAAAAAGCACAAATGTACTTTATAAAGAGTTTAATAACACTGAAAATAGTTAATTAAATTAATTTCAATATATTGCATTTGTTAACAAGGATTTTAATTGGTAAATTTATGTTTTGATTATCCTTTGTGACTAATTTCACCTAAATAATTCAGTTAATTTATCATTAATGTTTAATAGTATGTGCTAATTTTATGCATTTACTTGTGTACTCAGTCAGCAATAAATTAATATTTTTTTAATTAGATTTTCAGCACCCAAGCTGATAACATCAGTCTTGAATAACATGCATTTCTGTAAACACTGGAGAAGTTTTCTAGATGTTTATATTTTGAGAGGGTCTTGTTAATGTTCTGTAAACTGTTATTATAATCTTCCCTAAAGTTAGTTTATCAACAGTGTTTCATATCATATGGTGACATCTTATATACAGTGGTGTGAAAAACTATTTGCCCCCTTCCTGATTTCTTATTCTTTTGCATGTTTGTCACACAAAATGTTTCTGATCTTTAAACACATTTAACCATTAGTCAAATATAACACAAGTAAACACAAAATGCAGTTTTTAAATGATGGTTTTATTATTTAGGGAGAAAAAAAATCCAAACCTACATGGCCCCGTGTGAAAAAGTAATTGCCCCTTGTTAAAAAATAACCTAACTGTGGTGTATCACACCTGAGTTCAATTTCCGTAGCCACCCCCAGGCCTGATTACTGCCACACCTGGGACTGGGCAAAAACGGCCTGCATGGCAGATTTCCAAGACGCAAACCACTGTTAAGCAAAAAGAACATTAGGGCTCGTCTCAGTTTTGCTAAGAAATATATGAATGATTGCCAAGACTTTTGAGAAAATACCTTGTGGACTGATGAGACAAAAGTTGAACTTTTTGGAAGGCAAATGTCCCGTTACATCTGGCATAAAAGGAACACAGCATTTCAGAAAAAGAACATCATACCAACAGTAAAATATGGTGGTGGTAGTGTGATGATCTGGGGTTGTTTTACTGCTTCAGGACCTGGAAGGCTTGCTGTGATAGATGGAACCATGAATTCTACTGTCTACCAAAAAATCCTGAAGGAGAATGTCCGGACATCTGTTTGTCAACTCAAGCTGAAGTGATCTTGGGTGCTGCAACAGGACAATGACCCAAAACACACCAGCAAATCCACCTCTGAATGGCTGAAGAAAAACAAAATGAAGACTTTGGAGTGGCCTAGTCAAAGTCCTGACCTGAATCCAACTGAGATGATATGGCATGACCTTAAAAAGGCGGTTCATGCTAAAAAACCCTCAAATAAAGCTGAATTACAACAATTCTGCAAAGATGAGTGGGCCAAAATTCCTCCAGAGCACTGTAAAAGATTGCAAGTTATCGCAAACGCTTGATTGCAGTTATTGCTGCTAAGGGTGGCCCAACCAGTTATAAAACATAAGTAACATGATAATTATATTTGAATACTAACCCTCACCTATTCTGTTTCTTTTCTCGGTACTCAAATGTGGCAATTGGTGCCACGGCCCACCTTCCAAGTTGTTTGCCTGCCTATGGTAAAGTCATCCCTGATGGAGGATCACAGGAATCATGGGAAAGAGGGGTCCTTTCATCGGAGCAACGTTTCAGCCGTGGCATGGCCAAATGGGGAGGCAGCTAGATGGATGAGGTCTCCAGGACTCTAAAAATATCCAAACCTAATTATGTCATATCATCTACTGTTAAACCGTACTTTTAAAAATTTTATTATTATGCTGTATTAAGGAATTGTTCTGTTCTGTGTATTGTATTGTATTGACCCCCTATGTTTGACACCCACTGCACGCCCAACCTACCTGGAAAGGGGTCTCTCTTTGAACTGCCTTTCCCGAGGTTTCTTCCATTTATCCCTACAAGGTTTTTATTGGGAGTTTTTCCTTGTCTTCTCAGAGAGTCAAGGCTGGGGGGCTGTCAGAAGGCAGGGCCTGTTAAAGCCCATTGCGGCACTTCCTGTGTGATTTTGGGCTATACAAAAATAAACTTTATTGTATTGTATTGTATTATTAGGTTCAGGGGGCAATTACTTTTTCACACAGGGCCATGTAGGTTTGGATTTTTTTTCTCCCTAAATAATAAAAACCATCATTTAAAAACTGCATTTTGTGTTTACTTGTGTTATATTTGACTAATGTTTAAATGTGTTTGATGATCAGAAACATTTTGTGTGCCAAACATGCAAAAGAATAAGAAATCAGGAAGGGAGCAAGTAGTTTTTCATACCACTGTATATATTTAGTTTGTAACTCTATGTTTTGGACTGCATAAATATAATTTAATATTAATAGAAAATCTTGCATCATAGAGTTGCTATCAGCTACATATTACATGAGGCTCAAATACATAAAATATTACAGGAAAACCCTAAAATGCACAACAAAAATTAGTTTAGTATTGAAAAGTCAAGTGTGTGTATATAATAAAACTGTAACAGCCTCTGTCTGTCTATTGAATTTTTTGGGTTTATTTGATGTTATATACACTAAGGACCTCATTTCAAACCTCAGAATGCATAGTGTACATTTATTGTGATAGCTTAGCTATTAACTAAAGAAATGGGCTTGATGGACTGAATGGTCTTCTCACGTTTCTCAATTTATTATGCTTTTAAGATTGTTTGCCAATCATGCAACAATGGATAAACCAATTTTTATGTAAGTTGCCATGAATTTATTTAATACAAATTATACAGTGTTTCAGAAATTTAATTGGGATGTGTGGGAGTAATGTTTGAGGGCAAAAAACAAATCACTGTAAAATGGCTTAGTCGAAGGTCATCAAATTATGCATACACATTACTGTTGACACAGCTTAAAATCTAGCCTTTAATGCCTTTGAAAAGTTCCATCAAGAAAGTGGGGATGTGGGGAATGGAGGTGTAAAACCATAACTATGTTATCATGCCAGAACAGTTTGGCCAATGGAAATGAATTTGGAATATTGTTTAGTTTTACCCGTACTTAGGGTGAAAGCTACATTTCGCATAAGTGAGTCAATGGAAATAACAGCGATGGGGGTGGATGCAGTGTGATGGTAGACCAACACAAAAATTCTGCAATACTCTAAAATGGCTATGTTTACTTTCACAAAATGTAAAAAGTAATTTTAAATATAGACCTCATAGAGTTGTAAGAATTTCATTGAGGAATTATAAGGGTAGGGCCATAACCACAAAAATCAAACATTACCCCGAAACAATGGAGCGGGTATTCATTACATTTTTAATATGTTTTACAGTTAACCCAAATTATGATGGAGGGTTTATGGAGTTTCAAAAGTTTCATCATGAATAGGAGATCAGTGGAGGGAACAACAAAAAACAAGTAGTTTTTCTCATCTTACATTCTGCATTAGTAATGCAGTTGAAGGCCATCCAGCTTATTAATGTGGGATTAAACATTGTGAGGGATGGCCGGGAGCCTGGCCCTCAACCTGGAAGGATGGGGGAGACATCTTACACAAGCTTTTGTCTCCCCAGGGTTTTGTCTAGGACATTAGTTGGCAGCCAGCACAGGCTGGGATCCCTGCATGAGTGTCCACGAGGCACGTCGGGTATTGTAGTCCGGGGGGACAGACCTGTTGGGCCCCGTGATGTCCGTTAGGGGAAGCTGCGGGATTTGTGAGTCCCTACTCTGTAGGGCTCCAACCTTACCTGGAAGTTTTTCAGAGCTGCAACTTCATATTACCGGAAGTACTTCCAGGGATTGGATAAACGAGCCATCCTGACACAGCTCAATGAGCTCTCGACTCATGAAAAAGGAGGACAATGCTTACATGGAGGAATGGAAGCAGTGACAAAGAGATAGAAGTCACAGAAAAGGAAAGCATTGCTGTGTGCTTGCTGGGTTTATTGTACTTGTGGCTGTGGTGGAAAACATGTTTGGGAAGAGTTTCCCACAATAAAACTCATTCCTTTTATATTTGTGTCTGAGCCTTTATGTTGGGTGTTTGGGTACTTGAAGCCCCCCCTGGTGTCCATAACATCTATTCATGAAACCACACTGAAATAGGAAATACAAAAGTGTAGCATTCATGGTTCCAACTTAGCAAGGAGTTACGACAATTATAGAATCCAATCATACACAAACAAAAAAATTATCCATTCATGAGAACAGGGGGGATAATAACTATCACACAGGAAATATAGGTCATAGATGGGACACTTGTATTTTGGCAAGAAATGAAAAAAAGGGTCAATATTAAAACACACACACACATAAATGTTTGGTTTCTTTCCTGAACCCATCATTCAGATTGCTAGGGCAGCAGTCTGAGCAAACATACCCAGATTCCCTTTTTCCTGCTAATTCCTTCAGCTCAGCCAGCTAGAAGATGTATTCTCTCCATGTCCTGTGTTTTCCCAAGGTTTTCTCTGTTGGACAAGCCTGAAACACCTCCATGGGGAGGCTTCCAGGAGGCATTGTAATCAGATGCCTGAACCACTTTAACTGGCTCTTTTCAATGCAGAGGAGCAGCAGCTCTAGTTTGATCTTCTCCTGAATGACTATGTTTCTCCAAGGATGTTCTAAGACATCTGCTGCTTGTATCTGCTCATGACCATAGGTAAGGGCAGGAACGTACTGTAGATCAACTGGTAAATTGTGAGCTTTGTCTTTTGGTTCACTGCACCAATCTGCCCGTTGACCTCTTGCTTCCCTTCTTCCATCACTCCTGATAAAGACCGTAAGCTTAAACTCCGATGCTTGAGGCAGCACCTCATCTCCAACCTGGAGAGGGCACGTCACCCTTTGCTAGCTGAGAAACGGAGCTTTGGGGGAAGTTTGTTGATGAGGGCCTGGTGGTTGGGCCTTTACCCATGGCACCCACTTGTGCACAGCTGAAAGAATCAGCATAGGGCCACCTTTCAGTGAACTCATCACTTGCAGGAGGAGTCATAAGGGTATGGTGCATTGTGGTTTGGGTGGCAGTCAAAGATAAGTGCCTTAGCAGACTGATCCCTGGATATCAAAACTGTCTTTATTTAAGGTGTAATTTGATTGTCAAAGAAGATTTTTAGGCAAAACTTTCAAGCAAAACTATGAATAATTTTCACAAGAGAGGTTCATGACATTATTCAGATGTAAAAGCAAATATTTTTCAGTAGTTATTTTATGTACACAATGTACAATTTCTTTATTATAAAGATAAACATAGTTTATATCATTCCTACATGTTGCACTGCTGATTTTCTTCACTGAGGATTTTAAATGTCTTACTAAAAAACTTAAAAAGTGCCCTTACCAATATAACCATCCAAATACAACCCTATGTTGAAATATATTCGAAATGATATAGTAATTATATTGTTGTTGAAGCAATAGTGGAGGTTTCAGTGTTAGCCCATAGGTCACATTACAAAAGTGGCTTTAATAAAGGTGAAAAGCAAGGGTTCAAAGGGCAATGAACCCAAACATGTGCTTTAGTAATAACGTCCATTAAACCATTTTACTTGAAAAAATGAACACTGCCATTGTTCTAAGTTCATTTGTCAAATTGTCTTTTATTTAAATTCAGGTTTTAAATAGTTTTAAAGACATCAACAATGCACACGGCACTGCATATTTGCCTTGCCCAGAATGTCTTTATTGTCTCCTTGAAGAACTGAAACGTTGCCATTCTGTGAGATTCATGCAACCTCCTGAAAACAAACCTAAATAGGATGTACTGACCATTCTGGGAGAGGCATTGCTAGCTCAGTTGGAAAGAAAAGCAACCCTGCTATTGTACATGGATAGTACAAAGAAACCAACCTGCTTCTACTTAGCAAGGCAGCCCACTGAACATAGACAACAAAAAAACATTTGGAAAAAAAAAACACTTGAGCTTTTTCAACTGTTTTTTGGAAACAAAACAGTAGCAAAAGCACCAGGCAGAGGCCAAATTTATAATGTGCTGCTAATGATATCCTCTGTAAATGCAAGGTAAGGCTAATGATGACATACAGTATATGTACACCAAGGCAAAAAAAGCCCTGAATTCCTGGCATGATGACATATACCATGATTTGATTTCTCCATCTCTGCTTTTTAAAGTGATTCAGATCTAAAGCTTGAATATCTAGATGTATCCCTGTTTCCCCTGGTAAACTATTTAATGCATGTTAGATGCGTTACTGGTTACACTCATTCCTTTGTTTATGACAGGAATTTTGAGTAGTGTCTAGGTCAGCAATACTGTATCAAATCCCAGTTCTGGAGCAACCCTGTAGCTGCAGGTTTTATTTTCCAACCACTTTCACCTCTGATATATTTGGTCCTTTCACTTCTCTTATTCTACATTTATCAAAGAACAGCAGTAGGACATCTACATTCATAAGGAACATAGAAATATTTGTAACATTCTTAATTTTTTTTGTCAATCTCCTATTATTTCTCTTTTTTCTGTGCAGTTTGCTGTCATAATTATTATATACTAATAATAATTAACAGTGAATGAAGTGCCAACTGGGGCAAGCAATTGCATGATGAAATTCTTGAAACTAGAAATTTCAAAACAAGTTTTATTAATTTTTCAGAATGTAGCAAGCATTTATGTATGTGAGATAGAGATACCTTACTTATTATATCGTGGTTTTCATGATTTTTATCATTATAATTATCATCATTTGTTGCAGAAGCTGTATTATTTTCATTCCACTATTCCATGTGTTCTGGTTATTTAATCCATTATTTACCAGTGGCCTTGCTAGTGGGTCTAACACCAAAGTAGCTGAAGCCTTTCATCATTGGTCCAAGTGTCTTAAACATTGGTATCAATTGGAAGTAAAATTACTTGTTGATTGTGAAATTGGTTGAAACAAAAACCTGCAGCCACTGGCTTCTGATTAAGTACTTAACATTTTCCTCTGACAAATAAAATGAATCACCTAAGATTTCATTTTTCTTGAATCATAATACATTAAGCTCAAGTTAATCAAGACTATGCACTTTGTGTATACCACTATTATCTACTACAAATTAGATGGGTTGGAGTCATCTGAGCTACCCTTGTGGAAGACACTAGAGGCTTTAGTTCAGCAATAGAAAAATGTTAATATCTGATTGACTACAAGAAATAAATACTGAAACAAAGTTTTTACAGATGTATCTATTAAAAATTTGTTTTCCATACTCACCATCCCATTCCAGCTCAGATTATGTATCACATCTTCACTGGTTTTGTTTAAATATTCATCCTGCTTCACCATTAAATCAGTTAAAATAAAACATTAATGCCTGTTAATCATCGTAAAGGTAGATTATACATTAGTTTAAGAATTATTACAAAATAAATATTTTACAATTGACTTTTTTAAATACTGATTTAACAAACTTGAAAAGATATTTCAGTTCCTTGCATAGAAAAACTGCAACTTCCTCTGTTTTGTAAAGGATTTTCAGTTGTATGTGAAGTAGATCACCTTTGTGTTTGGAACAAAAAGAATAAACACACTATCTTCAGATAATAATTACATTGATTGTCTGGCACTTACATTTGAAACAATCTGGAATTAGAAGCAAAGGGAAGTAATTAAAATGATTGCTATTATGCATAATGCATCATATAGTGCTTTAATAAATGAAACAAGTAGAATAATTGGTAATTAGCTTACACATTCAACAAAGATGGCAAATAGCGAAGGGAAGAAGTTGATTGGTTGAGTTTCTTTAAAAGGGAACAAAAAGGAGCACAAGGAATATGCTTGTTCAAAGGCAACATAAAGACATTCCTTATATGTTGCCTTTAAGCTGCAAAATAATGTTTATGTTTAAAACAGCAGAAATTTAAAAAAATGTATGCAGTGATCTATACAATACTTCCTTGTAAATGACATTTTAGTAATACTGGAGAAAATTATTCAGCTGAACATTTTACAATACAATACACCCAACAAATACAGTATTATTGTACTCTACATTAATATAAGATAAATTACAATTATAACAATAAATTATTGCTTATATAGTATTTATTATGAACACAAATAAATGTAAATTAAAATGAACAGGAAATTGAATAAAGTGAGCAACTTTAGTAATATCCAGCCATTATCCAACCCACTATATCCAAACTACAGGGTCACGGGGGTCTGCTGGAGCCAATCCCAGCCAACCAGGGTGCCAGTCCAACGCAGACTTTAGTAATATTTAATTTTAAAACTAAACACTGTAAAAGAACAGACAAAAAGAGTCCATAAAGGTTTAGGGCATCAAAGTGATCCCTGTATATTATGATGATGTTCTTTAAATAAAAAATTACAAAACAAGTCGTCTTCAGATGTTTGTCGTCTGACTGTCCCAAGATGGCGGTTTATACAGGAAACTCAGAGGAAGAGGCAGGTTTGGTAGGTCATAAACCAAAACTGACATCATTCTTTCTGCAGATGGAGGTAGAAGAGAATCATTAGATAACAGCTCCAACCTCTGGCACGGAGGGCAATTACTACCATCTGAGTCATGAGGTTGTCTCTCAGTCGCACGTGTGTGACAACACATAGGGTCAAATGAAGTAAACAAGATGCATAGATAAGCAGATTTGTATAGGGGTGACTTAATGCCTCTGTCCACTTCGATCTTAACACATCTACTAAAATGCCAAGAAATCAACTAAGTTTGTTTACTTACACCCATAAGAATTCAAGGTGCTATTTTATATGTAAATCTTATCAGAAGCAATGCGCAATGGAAGGCATTAATATTATGAAGTTAATTAGTAATACAACATAAATTGCAAAAAAGAACACTTTTGACGCCATTACCAAACTGCTGTTTTCCTCAATTACAAATGGCTTTGGAAATTGTAATACACATACATAACTTGATCATGAACCAATATCCACCCCAGGGCAAATTTAGCAGGGGGCATTGAATTTTCATAGACAGGTAGGCTATGCAGTGCATGATTATAATACAAATAAAGCCCACAAAATTTTCTCTTACCCCAGTTAAAATGAGTGCTCAACAGCAAAAATATTTACAAGTAAAAAGCCATCATTGGTTATTACATCAAGGAAGTTATCTTTTCAGTCATATTATAATAATGTCTAGTTAATATTTATAAGATTGGGAAAAGTCACACTGTTTACAGTTATCAGTGGTGAGCTGCCCTGAATTTCCTTTTATACACTGCTGGTACCTCTTGACCAGAATTGGAGGTTGCTGGTGGGTCTCCTTGTTGACCTTTGTATAGTGAAATATCTATGATAGTTCCTGGGAATTTCTGAACTGAAGCAAAAGAGAAGAGACTTTGAGGCATCTTCTGTTTTTTAGTAATTAACGTGTTCACAAGCCTTATTTGCACATGAAGTTAGAATGGTCTTGAATATATAGAGCAGACAGCTCACTGTAGCCTCTGTACTATGAGCTCCATCAAGCTTTCATGCTTAGTCCACTTCTGTTTGTTCATGAAATATCTGATTCATCAGTACTCAGATCTTTGGCAGTTATATGTCAACTTCAGTCAGAACATTTTTCCTCACCTTTTCACCATTGTCTGCAACTCTCTTTTTATTGGCCTGATAGCTTAAAGCGTTAACATACTATAATAAGTTTAAATGCTACTGCCAGATGCTGTTGTCAGCATCCTGACTCTTACTAAACATAATCAACTTACAGTGTAGTGTAGTAATCTTAATACACTATCTCAGCTATAATGCTGTGTTTATCTGAAACATCAGATCTGACAGTGAACCTCACAATACTATATATGTGAATGTTGAAATCATACCTGAAAATGTGTTTTTCTTCTCTTGTATGTTAGTAGCTATATCGTTTACTAGCTGTATTGATGTTGACTCAGCTGTGCAATGTATCACCCCTCACTATTGAAAGACACATATGTATGTATTATACATTAATTTGTCCTTTTAAATCTTTTTCCTAGTATTTGTTTATCATGCACTTGATAGATCTTCAGTTGCACTGAGCTATCTTACATCCGTTCGTCCAACAAATTTTGAATCCATAATTCAATTCAGGATCACTGTTTTTTCTGACAGCTTTGGGCGTAATGCAGAAACTAAAGTTGCTTTAAATTGTATACCAGTGCTCTTTGTACACCTTTTGATGATGTTCTCTGTGAAAGATGTTGTATCAAATAAAGACTGACAATAAATGGACAGATTTCAGTTGGAATTGCATCCTTTTAAGTCTTGAAAGTTTCCTAGATAGTAGAAAGTCAAAATCATTTCTACAGCTTTCGGATATGTCCCAGATATGTGAAAATATAAGCAATACCATGTTTTGTAACCTGTCTGTGATGCCCAGGTTGCTCACAGCTGGCATTCCCTTGTTAAATCTGGGACATCAATCGATGTAGACCAAGGATGGATTGGGAAATAAGGGCACACGCAAAGAGCTGGTGCTAGGAACTTAGTACTTTTATTTTCATAGCAAAGTGTTCCAAAATCAAACATAGTTCAATACAGACTCTGAAGATGCTATCTAATGAAACATTTTCAAAAGATAAATATTTTATGTATCTCTTCAGTGTAACATGATTCAATGTGTAAAACGCAATAGCGATTCTTTATAGCTCCAGGAAATTGGGTTCAAAGCTTCATTCTCTGCATGGAGTGTGCATGGTTACCACAAACCGGTGGCAGTTATTTTCTAGGCACTATATGTTTCCTACAGCATGCCAAATTATTGGCTCAGTTTTTTAAGTAAGTCTGCTATAAAAGTGTGCCCTGTGATAAACCACATCAAGAATTAGTTACTGACTTACAGACGATGGTACCTTGACAGTGTTTGATCCACTGCATCCCTATTATTGTACTGAGCAGTTTTAGAAGTTTTGTGATTTGATTTCAAAATTACTGAGAATGATAGGACAATTTGTTAAAGGATATTATACTACAGATTGACCTCCTCACCACAGATATGAATATATTTGTTAAATAGTAATAAGTCATAGGTTATACTTGTGAGCACTCTTTGTCAGATAAAAGTCCAACATAAAACTAGTACTGATGGTCAATTAATTTCTGTTTCTTCATTGAATACAAATCTTGGGGTTAAATTTGATTCTATACATTCATTTCAAAATCATATTGCATCCTTGTCCTGATCTTCATTCTGTCACTATATACCAAGAAGTAGACATTTGTTACGAATGCATAACACTGAGATGTTAGTTCATGACTTCATTACATCTCTTCACGATTGCTATATCTTCAAGACGCACTTATCACACAGTATAAACCAGCCAGTTCTTTGCACTGTGGGTCCTGTAACCTTCTGGCTGCTCTACAGGCAAGGCTGTGCATAATGGGAGACCGAGCCTAATGTTCTATCAGACCTCATTATGGAACAAACTCCCGCAGTCTGTCCAAAGCTCTGCTGCAGTGTCTAATTTTTAGAAGAATTTAAAGACTTATTTTAATGTGCTTTTAATAATCTATTATAAGTAGTATTTACTTCTATTATTGTATAATTCTATATTAAAGTGTAAAGTTTTCAATAGTATTCCTATTTGTTTATTATTCTTAATTTGTAAATCACCTAGGGATGACTGTTATCTTAGTGTACCATATAAATAAAAATTATTAGGCACCCTGCCCAGGATTGGTTCCTGCCTTGTGCCCTGTTTTGGCTGGGATTGGCTCCGGCAGACCCCCGTGACCCTGTATTCAGATTCAGTGGGTTAGAAAATGGATGGATGGATTATTATTATATATTTAAGTATATTTTATCACAATCAAGTTAGTTCTTGTCAAGTTCATCCTATGGAGTTACTAGAAATGGAATAATATAATCCTTTTGTAGTATCTTTTATGTTATATATCTACCTAAAATATTGCAGAATGCAGAATAATACTTGTATGGTTTTCTGTATGTTTTAATAAAAAGGGAAACATGAATACTAGGATCCTAGCAACAGCAAATAGTGTTGCCCATGGTGCATATTAATTGCAGTTGAGCACACCTAAGTAATCAATGCTGCATGATTAGAATTAGAATTTGCAAATGATATATTACACAAATTAAAATTTGTTAGCTTGACTTAAAGGTTATTTTATTGTATTTTTGGGGTGAACAGATAGTTTATTTAAACATTCTACAGATCACTGATTTTCTGTGTGGTATACTGATTAAATTGTTCACACTTTACATAAAAAAACTTAAAGGTTGCTTACTATGGAGGATAACAGGAGTTTTCTATTCTGCCTTACGTCTGAGAGCAAAGGAAGCTGAAAACAGCAGCCCTGCACATTTATGCACTGTATACAGACATGAACAAATTTGAAGTTTTCATTACAGCAATTGTCCCATGTATAACTGCATGCCTTTGATATGTCATGATTTTTGTCTATGCTATTTTTTATTTGTGGTATTTGAAATATTCTGAGTTGTGTTAAATATGCAGAAAACACTGATGGGTGCTAATTATTTTTGTCAGTTTCAAGTTATTTCAGAGACAGTTGGGTGTTCTTCTTTTTTTGTGGAGGGGTGCCAACAAATTTGTCTTTGTCTGTATAAAATGACAAAAAAGGGCTGGAACAGTACAAGAATACAACTCCAAAGGTGTTTGGTCTTTTACAATATTTTAGAATATCACTATATATATTTATTTAAAACAAAAAAGAGCATAAAATAACTGCTATATTAGTTTATTTAAACATTCTACAGATCACTGATTTTCTGTGTGGTATACTGATTAAATTGTTCACACTTTACATAAAAAAAAACTTAAAGGTTGCTTACTATGGAGGATAACAGGAGTTTTCTATTCTGCCTTACGTCTAAGAGCAAAGGAAGCTGAAAACAGCAGCCCTGCACATTTATGCACTGTATACAGACATGAACAAATTTGAAGTTTTCATTACAGCTCATTAAGAAAGTGATTGTAATGTAAGTGATTAAATGAAAAGCAATTGTCCCATGTATAACTGCATGCCTTTGATATGTCATTGAGTAAAGCAAAGCATGTGTGAAAAGAGATAAAGTATTGCTTATTCTGCAATAGAATCTAATATATACTGAAAGCATTTGTTGGTACCCCTAGAAAAGATCATAAATAATTGGATTAGAGTCAATCTAGCTGTTTTCTTTAATTAGTATCACAAATGTCTCCAAATTGTGCAATCAGTCATTGGTATCATCGTTTGTCCCACACTGAACACAGACCATAGCAAGAAAAGGAGAGAGTAGTCTGAGATGATCAGAAACAAAATTGTAGACAATCGTGTTAAAGGCAAAGGCTATAACACTATCTCCTTGCAGCTTGATGTTTCTGTGACAACAGTTGCAAATATAATTAGTTAATAACTTGAAGGTCCATGGGACTGTAGATGACCTCCATGGCCATGCCCGCAGGAGAAGATCAACACCAGAATTGGCAGACGGATAGCCAAACGCCCAAGGACAACCTCCAAAGAGATACAAGCTGAAGTCCAAGGTCAAGGTTCATAAATGTCTGATCGTACCATCTTGCCACTTTTTGAGTGATAGTGGGCTCAATGGAAGAAGACCCGGGAGGATTCCACTGATGAAAGAAAAACATAAAAATGCTAGACTAGAATTTGCTAATATGCATATTGACAAGCCACAATGCTTCTGGGAGTATGTCCCTTGCACAGATGAGACAAACCACATGCTTTTTGGCATGTTACAGCAGCTTGATTTCCACAGACAAAAAATAAAGCTTTCAAAGAAAAAAACGGCATACCTACTGTCAAAGATGGAAAAGGCTCAGATAGGTTTTAAGGCTACTTTGCTGTGCCTGGCACAGGCTGCCTTGATTCTGTGCAAGGAACAATGAAATCTCAAAACTAAAAAGAAATTCTCATGCGAAACATAATGCCGAGTGTCAGAAAGCTCTGTCTCAGTTGTAGGTCATGGATCCTCCAACAGTTTAATGACCCAAACGTTTCTATGAGCCCTGATTTGAACCCTACTGAATATCTATGGAAAGAACTGAAATATGAAGTCTGGAGAAGGCCCCCTTCAAACCTGAAGCTGCTGGAACAGTTTGCATAGAAAGAGAAGGCTGAACTACCTGTTGACATTGAGAGTTACAAGAATCGCTTGTTTGCAATGCTGGTCTCTAAAGGATGTGCAACAAAATATTTGATTAAGGGTCACATCATTTTTGTCCATGCTATTTTCATTTGTGGTATTTGAAATATTCTGAGTTTAGTTAAATATGCAGAAAACACTGATGCATGCTAATTATTTTTGTCAGTTTCAAGTTATTTCAGAGACAGTTGGTTTTTTTTTTTTTTGTGGAGGGGTGCCAACAAATTTGTCTTTTTTTGTATAAAATGACAAAAAAGGGCTGGAACAGTACAAGAATACAACTCCAAAGATGTTTGGTCTTTTACAATATTTTAGAATATCACTATATATATTTATTTAAAACAAAAAAGAGCATAAAACAAATCTAACTGCTATATTAATTGTGAACAATTAAATGCTGCTGAAATCAATGAGCAGATAATTTACCATTAAGTTTGAATCTTATTTTTAACTGAATGTCCATCCATCCATCATGAAACATGCTGTGAACATTTACATATAATTGAAGAAAATAATCTGTTTGCATTATTATTTTAACAAAGTCATGTAGTTTTGTTTTAATCATTTAAATGTTAATGAATCAGAAATCAGAAATGTCTGAAATAATAAAAATAATCACCAAAAGCAATTTTCTTCATTTTAGGTGATCAAGCAGTCATAATGTCCCAACTGAAATGATGCATAGAAGACAATTTATTTAATTGTGTTTTAGAAAAGGTGCATTCACTATTAAACTCTATAGTGCTTTATCTAATGCTGAACCAGAATTTATATTTTTCTGTTCTTTGTGGAATAATGGGAGATCACTTGTAACAGGTTCAAGAAATCCATCAAATGCAGCAATTAGTATTCAAAAACATTTGCATTTTTAAGCAGTTAACTACTAAAATCATTATACATTGTTAAAGTCGTAGAAAGACAAAGAAAGATAAAACAGAAACACAGCCATTTCAGTCCTAATTTTTTGCCTCATTAACAAATTCCAACAAATCAGAACATAAATTATCAATGGAGAGCATACATATATGCCATATGTATAAAATCACTGATGCATGTACAGTATATTCCACAATTTATCACATTCCTCATCTGAGTTACTTTTAATAGGTTTCCAAGTCATCTCTCTCCTGAAGCAGTAGTTAATATGCTTCTTAACTGAACTCCAATACAGTTGTTATCTTCTTGTAGATTTTAGCAATCTCTCTGCAGTTTAAGGTACAGCATGTGCTATTTTAGCACACATTTGTTGTACAAAGAGTAGATTCTATATTAAACCTTTTTTCATTTGTACCACAAATGACAAGGTGGCCAGAGGCTGTGTAGGTGGATTGATAAATTGGTGATAAGGGAATGGGTCACAGTAGTGAATTTGAACCATTCATCATTACAGAGAGCATTAGGAAAGACAGCAATCCACATAATGACAGACCACAGGGGTCATCTTAACGTATGTGATGCAAGAGTTGCTGAAAAACATTCTATTGCAGAAAGTGGACTAGAGTAAAATGAATTTGCAGCTTGGAGACAGTCTTCTTATAGTGGAGCCACACAAGTACCCAAGGCACATATACTTATAAATTAAACATCCTCCATCATTTTAACTTTCAAAATGTATACAGTATAATATCAGCAAACAATATTGAGCTGGCTACAAGTGTAATAGATATTTTTCTTTAGTAGCCTGTAAAATAGAAAAAAAATATTCTTTCTAACAAATGTGCCCAGAATGGGGTTGATTTCTAGCTTTAGTTTAATGAACTCTGGCCTACCACAGCATGTTAATTTCGATTAGAAGACTTTGACAGTTATATCCAGAAGTGAATCGATGAATGCATCGCAGTATAAACCTCTATGCATATACATAACATAATGTTCTTAAACCTGCTTAATCCAACTCAAGGTCACAAGGGACCAGACACTATCCTGGCAGTACTAAGAGCATGGCAGCAAACAGTCCTGGACAGGGCAATGGTCCTACACAGGACCCAGTCTTGCACACACCCAAACTCACACAGGGTGGTTAATTTAGAACTAACAGTTAACCTAACATATACATGCCCATCAGAGGAGCACCTGCAGGGCTCATCTGAGTTACGAAATATCACTCTGAGACGAGAGGGTTCACTGGTGCTAATCATGTCCACTTCCTTTCCTTCCACATTTCAGAGAAGAAGGCCAGTTAGTACCACTGTCTCCATCCTTTCCAGTCCCCAGCCTATATATGTCAATCCTTCCCGAAAGAGGCGTTGTTCTGTGATGAACAGAACTCTATCCCTTTGACCCACATTCACAGGACATAAGCCCTAAAGAGGCTGTTAGAAATTCTTTTTGTTTCTTATTTTGTGCCCCAGAGCACCTGTTTGTTTAAGTTTGAAGAAAAGACCAATTGAATTAAATGGGTAGAGCTGCCTTGGCACCCCAACATTTATTCTTTTCAACTTCTTGTTCCTCACACAACAACGATATATTTGAGGATGTCAGAGTAAACTTAAAGTACCATATTGGAATGCCATATGGAACTCACACAGACACAATAACAGCATGCAGACATTCACACAAACATTTGACGAGCCCTGTTCTTCCCTTTTCCCCCTTGCTATTTCCCAGGGAGCAAGCTCTCCATGTTGGATGTAATGGATAATAGGATAAAAATGAGGCTAGTTCATGTAGTCACATGAAAAAAAAAATAATAGCACTGACATGGTTTTATATAAAGTTCTAGTATATATATGCACATACCAAATACATAAAGTAAGGCAAATTTCATTATTTAAAGAGGACTGTTTCATTTATGTTAGGTAGAATGCCCAGAGGGGACTGGGGGGTCTCGTGCTCTGGAATCCCTGCAGATTTTATTTTTTTCTCCAGCCGTCTGGAGTTTTTTTTTTTTTTTGTGTCCTCCCTGGCCATCGTACCTTACTCTTATTCTATGTTAATTAATGTTGACTTATTTTATTTTCTTACTGTGTCTTCCATTTTTCTATTCTTCATTATGTAAAGCACTTTGAGCTACATTTTTGTATGAAAATGTGCTACAGTATATAAATAAATGTTGTTGTTGATGTTGTCTTGTTGAGAAAAAGACAATCATAGCATTTGACACTGAGCTTTTCTTCTATTGCTGAGTAAAGAACAAGAGCAACACATTAATTAGGAAGGTTCTTAATCTCAATCTGAGATTATTTTCATTTTAATCAGAAATCAGACATGGTCAGGGAAGTCAGAAGTTATTGACAAAGAAAATTAAAAAGCTCATAAGCGTTGAAGGTTCACCAACTCTGGTTTTAATAGTACTAAAAATGTTCGGCCTGTATATTGCATTTTTGATGTGTATGTACATGTTGCATCCCATTAACAATCAAGTGAAAGAATGAGCTAATGGTCTAAGAAACATTTGGCAGGTATGTGAAGAAGGCACTACAACTACTAGCACTAGCTCTCTAATGAAATACCTACATGACTTACAGGAAATTCAGAAATCCCTTCAGACAATGCTGAAAAAATGCATAACAGCGAGCTGCTTTTCTTTTAGAATGAATGTTTTGTTTATTGTTTAAGTGCAACATGATACAATGTCTTTTTAAAAGGAGGTTTTTAATCTGTTGAATTAGAGAAGCTTCGCATATACAAAAGGTATGCATTATAGAATAGTAAAAAATGATAATTTTATAAGGACCAACTACTAATCACTATGAAATAAGCTGGTCAGGCAAATGAATTCTATGTACTTTTAATAAAATGTTCAATATTAAATTACATGACTAATAAGTGACAGCAATTAAACTGTTTTAAGTCTGGTGGTGGTTCCAAAGCCTCCTTATGTCCTGAGACTGGTACCAAAAGAAACCTGACCGGACAAGTGACAGAAGGGCCCAACAAGACTGATGACGGATGAAGGCCAAACATCTGAGAAGGAGTCTTCGCCATGCAAGACAGCAGGTGACGGGGAAGATACCCAGTATGACCCAGTGGACCTAGTGCATGATGAAGAGTTGCTGGAGCCGGAAAAAGATCCAAACCCCTTATTACAGGTCATCACAGGTGCTGTGGAAGCCGCTGCTGATACCCTCGCTTCTGTACTGTGTCATTTTCAGCAACTGACCAACTTATTTAAGCACAAGCACTGGAACAACGATTTGTTGAAACACACCAGGAATGCAGTCATGGTTGTTAACGGACACCCCACCAATAATTCCACACCTCCTATGACCCACTTCATACTTGAAAATGATCTGTTGTACTGGGTGATGGAGACCCAGGACAGGTTTAGGAATAAGCTTCTTGTTCCCCAGCCATATTGGTGGGAAGTATGTGATTTGGCTCACACTCATTTAGTCAGGGGTGTTTGGGCCTTGAAAAGACTTTAGAGTGCATAACAGCTTGCTTCTACTGGCCAGGCGTGCATGAGGACGTACAGCAATGTTGTAGATCCTGTCTGGATTGCCATCTTTGCCAGATTCCCTAGCAGGATCCTGCCCCTCTTGTGCTCTTGCTCATTATTGATACTGGGCATGTACCTAGTAGGCCAATTGAGCTATCCACCAGGTGGCACAAATATATCCTAGTCCTGGTCGATTATGCCACCTGAAGCTATACCCCTACAGATGGCTACTCCAAGGTAATAGCTTGGGAGGTTATAAGGGTCTTCTCACATGCTGGCATCCCCAAAGAGTTTTCTCACGGATTCAGGGGACGTCTTTCGTTTCCTGCAGCTTCAAGGAGCTCACCAGGGTCCTCCCCCTACATCACCTCTATTATCAACTGCAAACAGATGGATTAGTAGAGCGATTCAATCAGATGCTCAAACAGATATTGAGGAATATAGTGCAGAGAGACAGGAAAGACTGGAACCAGCTCCTCCCCTTGGTCTTACCTGTCTTGCAGGAAGTACTGCAGGAATCCACCAGGTTTTCACCTTGTGTGAGAGGGGTGGGAGGAGGAGAAGACTCCCTCTTTCACAATGTGGTCAAGTATGTCGCTGAGCTCAAAAAGTGCCTCAAACAATTGCAACCGGTTGTGAGATGCATTAAGAAGGTGCACAGACCTGGCTGTACAATTGGAGCTACCGTCTCCTTGAGTTCCGCCTAGGATGTCAGGTGTTGGTACTTATTCCCACAAGCCATTCCAAACTTCTCATGAACTGGCAAAGTACATATGAGATTCGAGAGAGAAAAGGACTTGTAGACTCTTTAGTGTATCAGGCTAACTGGCATCCAAGGGAATGAGTTTACCATGGTGGGTGGCAAGTGTGTTGCCTGGCCACACGACACTCATATCTCACAACATCAACATGAAACAACAGATTCATTCATGATCAACGTTTTGTCTAAGCTGTGCAGCCGTACACATGGTAAAAAATTGCCATGCAGTGGTTGCAAAGTGCCACGCACCAAATGGTGTGTCTGCTCAACTTTGTCATGATATTCCACACTTGTTCAAACAATACTGTGTCGTTCACCGGGAATACCTCACCATTGATGATGCCTGCAAACACAGTCAGTTAATGCGGGACATTGAGATGTTACTGCGAACAGTGTATACAAT
The DNA here is from genome assembly GCF_016835505.1 of Polypterus senegalus. Taxonomy (NCBI): domain Eukaryota; kingdom Metazoa; phylum Chordata; class Cladistia; order Polypteriformes; family Polypteridae; genus Polypterus; species Polypterus senegalus. The sequence goes on along the minus strand of NC_053162.1, from coordinate 60,546,987 downwards.
GTTTAGCAGGTCATCGGTAAAACAAACAGAATTCACAGAACTGGCGGCTGTTCTAGGAAATAACTCAGTTTCATTTCGGCCATTGAATGAAGTGCAATGGCTTTCTAGGCATTTTGTACTAAGAGCTTTCATCAGAAATATTCCCATGATCGAATCTGTAAGAAACAGGTCAAACAATGTAATGATCCAATCAGCAAATACTGCATTAGGCAGCTGTCCAACCTGCAGATTCGAGCTGCACTAATAATATTCGACGATGAGGTTAGTGAATTAGCCGAATTGAACAGATTATTACAGCGAAGCAACTTGACACCAATTAAAGAATTTCAGCTTGTGAAGGTGAGAATATTAAAGTTGCGCTCTCAGCACTTGGGCAAGAACATGCACTGGAGTGAGGAAGCAAAAGCCTTTATGAATGACAATAAGGAAGTCAATGTGGCACCTATTGTCTGGTTTGTTGAATGTATCTGTTTGCACATGGTGGCTCACTTTCCAGAAAATGAATTGAAAGACTGGAGGTTGTTGAAAGGCACTGTTATTTCCAACACAGCTGACTTTGATAATGGAGAAACAGAAATCACAAAGCTGGCTGAAACGTACCCTCATTTCCTTCCCCAGTCAACTGAGCTGAATGAACTGTCAAAAACAGTGATGATGCAATATCACAATTCATCGTGTCTGAAAAACTCAAAATAGGACTGCTTAGGACATTTGCCGATATATTTGAATATGTACTCAAAGAAGAAGAATTTGTGATGCTGGCTTTTCTCGCGGATATCTGTGCAACGTTTAAAGCGTCGAGTGCCAATTGTGAATGCGGTTTCAGTCTCTTGAATGCCATCAAGACAAAATCTCATAACTTGGATCATGTTTATCAGCATTGGTGTGTGCACAAGGACAGGCATCAAAAACTGTAACAGTATAGGTTGTAACTTGTTGATTGTCCATATTTGAAATTTTGGTGTCAGTTAATACAATACAATACAATACAATTTATTTTTGCATAGCCCAAAATCACACAAGAAGTGCCGCAATGGGCTTTAACAGGCCCTGCCTCTTGACAGTCCCCCAGCCTTGACTCTCTAAGAAGACAAGGAAAAACTCCCAAAAAAACCCTTGTAGGGAAAAAATGGAAGAAACCTTGGGAAAGGCAGTTCAAAAAGAGACCCCTTTTCAGGTAGGTTGGGCGTGCAGTGGATGTCAAATACATTTCAATTCCTATTCCATGCCAAGAGTGGACGATCTCACAGAGTGACTCAGTTAACACAAGGTATCTGTCTACTCTCGACATAATGAAAGGCTACTGGCAAATCCTTTTGACAGATGTGGAAAAAGAAAAATCACCCAGTGGTTTCTGAGCCTCCAATCTAATAGGTTTATACTTGCTGCACTCATTTCTCTTTTCTTCTGACTTGATTGTTGCATGTGGATAGAAAAGACATTTGCAAGCCCACTTGTGTCAAATTTGATTTCTACTCTTTTCTGACTAAGTCCAAATATGATTTGTGTGATCCATCACCAGCACATTTACACCCAGTTTCTTAATGTGGTCAAGTACCATACAATCATGACACACATTACTGCAGGGGTAAATATATGTACTTTATTTTACCTGCAAATTCTTGCATGTGTCCTGACTAGCACTCCCACTTGACTTTATAGGCTGGCCTAGTTTTTTGATTTAATGGTGATTTTAGTCCTGTGGCCACTGTTAGCTTTCCTGAACCTATTGAAATGTCCAAGAGAACAAAGATATAGAGTCGATCATACAGTAGTGATGACCAGAGGTGTACCTGTGTGTCATGAGTTACTGTGTATTCTGACTCACGTTAAGTGTACATATAGTGTTATTTTTGGCCCGCAATAAAGTTGAGTTTGACATCTCTGGGTTAGGTGCATGTTTAAGAAGTATTATATGCTGGGTATTGTAGAAACCCTTACCAAAATTGCAAAATATTAAAACAAATGAAAAGAAAATGAAATTAAAGTAATATAATGTTGTCTGCAGAAAGGCTTTTTTCAGGCATCTATTCCTAGCATTTGGATGGGAAAATTTAGTTTAAACACCAGAAGCAAAACAGGTTCTGATGAAAAGTGACAATGCCACTGTGTTTTACACATGTATTTAAATATATTTTTGTAACAAATACCAGATTATGGGCACTGAACTGTGTACACATAAAACAGCTTTGAGTGAGCGTAACATGTATATCACAGTATGATAGTGGCTGTTTAGTAGCAGGCATTTTATGCTGTATGGAATTTATTTAGGTTTTGTAAGTCATCTGTTTTATATTTTATGCAGCCATTAATTTTGCATGAATGTTACTGTCTCTACTCCACAGCAAGTGGAAGTCTGTTTTTTTCCTCCTTGATGATTTATTTGACATGCATAGTGTTTAGAAATATTTTTGTGAAGCCAACAAAAAAGGCCTGCCTAAGTGGAATAGCTAAGACAAATAAAAGGATGCTGTATAAGATACACTGTATATGTGTAGCATATTAATGTATTGCAATGTTTTTAAGATACAAAAATGTTTTCTTTAGGGAAGGCATTTGAATCTTCCTTATTGTATGAGCATCTTTCTCTTGATGCCTTGGGATGAAGAATGCATTAAAAAACTAACTGGGGCATCTTTAGCCTTGTATAGATAGCCACACTATGCGTGATATAAAAAAAAAAATGCATGAATAAATTATAGACTACAAATACACACCCTTTCCTTGCAAATGCTCCACATAATGGGACTTAAGCAGCTATTCGGAAATTGGCTTAAAAATCAGTTTTTAAAAGATGGAACTATTAATGAACTGGTATCATTTGCAGCAATACCTTAGTTTCATATGTAGTTTTCTTTTAATCTGTAAGGTTTAGTTACAATACCAGAAATATTCACTAACATAACATAATATTCTCAAACTCACATCATCTAAGCCAGGGTCATTTTGGGCTGTAGCCAATCCCAGTTGTACTGGGCGTAAGGCAGAAAACAGCCCCCGGACAGGATGGCATACAATGCATGGCTCACTCATACACAAGTATTACCAATTAACCTAAAATGCACATCTCTGCGGATGTTGGCATACTCATAAAAATTCCAAATGGGCAACAACCAGGTGTGGGATTCAAATCCAGGATGCTGGTCCCAGAAGGCTGCAGTGTTAACCACTGTGCCAGCATAGATATGTTCACATAATAATAAAAACATATCTTAAGGATTGTTGGAATATCATTTAAAAAAAAGGCACACATTGCTTATGATGCTTCTGTTTTGTGTTCTATAAAGGGTTATTTCCCCAAAATACATCACTTCAGGTTAATGAACTGTAATTTCAAATGCAGAAACAAAAAGAAGCTGTCTTATTTATAGACAGAAAATATGCAGATAGAAATAACTGGTTGATAATGTGCTGGGTTGTAGTATCAGATTCTTAGATTCAAATATTGGCCCAATACAATACCTGTGTGAAGTTACCATTATTTTTCTGGATGTTTTAAAGATGTGCCGGTCTGATTAATCTGCAGCTCTAAACTGACTCTGTGTGTGTGTGTGTGTGTGTGTGTGTGTGTGTGTGTATACCTGAGATGGACCAGTACCCCATCCAGAATAATTATATCCAGTTCCGACTCCCACCCCCATAAAGATGAACTGGTTTAAATGGATCAGATAACGGATGGCTCAATGGGAATAACTATCATGAATAATGTAGTTTTTGCATCAGCTAACTGTGTGCAAGTATAGTTACATTATATTCTCAAAAGAAAACTGTATTTTATAATTGGGATGGCATTAAATTAGTGGGAATATGGTAATTAAAGAAAATACTGTTTTGCTTTTCTGCAAACATTCATTCAGAAGTCCTTAGTGCAACTGACAAGTGCACCACAATGTGACTTTGAACATTAGCATGCAAGAAATAAGCAAAGCATGAAGAATTCGTTTAACCATTAATTTTTTTAAACTATTTTACTTCAGGGCAGTGGGAGAACCACAAAATATTTTCATCCAAATAAAGTAGCCGCTTCATTTGTGTATTTTATATATTCTTTTTTCAGGGTTCTTGGTCTAAAAAAGTGCATTTATATATATCTCCTATAAGTCAGTAAAAAAGCTGCAAAAGAACACAGATGAAGAGGTGTACTCAATATTTTACACATATTTTTTCATAAATTGAAATATTTACATTATTTTCCTCGATGGATCATATTATTTATTTAAGTAAGTAGGTGATACCTAAGAAAAATACATTAATGGAAATATAGGTATATTTACTTTTGCTACTGTCAATCAATCAATTTTTGTTTTATATAACATAATGCATCACTACAAGGTTATTGTGCAGACCAACCCTTATTATTATTATTATAATTATTATAATTATTATTATTATTATTATTGTGCAGGGTGCATTATCTGAAAAAATCTACAGATAGACAGATTGATATTTTTATTTAAATTAACACAGTGACACTATTGTTTATAATTCATGCTTTTATTACAGCTATATCTGGATTTATATGACTCGAATAGACCATCAGTCTTAATTTTTGTCTATCTGTGCTTTAAGCAGAACTTGCATCTTTCCACACTAATGCTTGATTAGTGCATAATCAAAGTCTATATATATTCTTTACTGCTGGCAGCATACATCATTATAGTCTGCAAAACATGGACATTCAGGGGGACTTGCCGTGGAATCTTTTCCCTTCTTTTATTTCAAACAATGTGTCTACTGCCAAGTGCTCTCTCTACTTCAGACTTAGCTGCCTTCTGTATCAGATAAAAGACATAGCTATCATTTTGTGCCACAGCATATTTATCTCCTATTTTCTTTTTGCTTTTATCATTTAAATTGCTTTCAGCATGTACTTCTCTTTTCTTTTACCATTAGACTGTACATGCAGTGTTTTTCATTCTAAGTATGGAGGACATGTAGTATTGAGATTTCTGTTTTGGTTTCTTCTGTTCTTTTCACTGCTGAAACCAAGTAAGTATGTGCTTCAGTGTTTATAATTCCTTTTGGGTCATGTGCTTTATTCATTACATGAGAAGTTCATAAGATACACTTGAAATTTTAAAGGCGCTTTACCGGAGTGTTAAATATACCATCATTTTTCAATATGCTTACTCTGTTAGACTAATGGCCTCTATAACCTTATGTTTCCTTTACATTATTACAGAATAATGCTTCTACTATTAGATCTCAGGAAGCAGTTACATTGCTTACAATAAAATATGAAATACATAGCTGAAACATGACCCAATACATACTATTGACCTCTTTAAGTACATGTTGTGGTCCTATAGAGTGGTACAGTAAGTGTTTGACAATTACCAGATTTGAGGATGCTTTGAAATACAGTATAAATTAAATGTTTGGTCTCATGCTGCTTTTTTTGCCCCGGCATGGGAGTACAAAAAGCTGCCACATAAATTCTAATCTTGATGGTTTCACTTCACATTATGACATAGCAGTCCTTAACTTGCAATGTTAAAAAAGTTGGTGAACTTGCTGTTTAAGTTGCCCAATTTACTCATACATTTTACTATTTTGCTTGCCGATACAATTTTTGTTCATGTTGATTGAGACTAATTCACTAGTTTGGCATTCTTATTCCAGTTTTGTTTGCAAGGGACTGAACTCTCATCTGGTTGTTAAAGTTTGTGCTACCACAAAATTATAAATTAAGTATAACTGATTCTATCCCAAACACACCGACTTAAACACACCCATCCATGCCTTTATATATTTTAGTTATATTGTGAAATGCCCAAATTTTTTTTTGTTGTTCTTATAAGTGATTTCTTCCCCAGTCAGACAACTGAAATCTTCTGGCCTAGAACTGAACAGCTGTTTATCCCTCCACTCTCTGCTTTGATAAATACCAAGTCAATGTTCCTTTGCTAAACCTAAAATGAATTGTTAAACCCCAAGATTCTCTTTTTACAAATGGGTCATGCACATTTTTTAATTTCTCCTTCGTACTGATCTCATCACTTTGTAATAACATTGACTTGATTTGTGTTGCATCAATCAAGCACTATATTTATTATCATCAGTTTTTAACACTGCAAGTCCTATGAGTATTGCTTTCTTGATATATCCTGTTTGATTAGAAGTGTTGGCGGCTCGGTTGTTATATTTAAATATTTTTCTAAAGTTAATTCTTTCTTAACCATATTTCCTAATTCCCTTCTACCTTCAGTTTCTTATGTGTGATCAACTTCCCTTATTTACTCTTTTTCTGCATGTGTACTAAAAGATAAAATGTTCTGATGCTGTGAGATTTCTTTGTTTGTATCAACAGCCCTTTCTCAGCCAATTTTCCATACTCCTCATCTGTATAGGATTCAATCTGTTGGTTCACTGTCCTGTATAAGCTGCTGGCAACACTCTATTTATCAAGGAACTGCCTCAGTTGGCATCTTTCTACCTGATCATTTCCTCATTCATACTTCTTATCTTATGCTACCACCATGTACAGTTCCAAGGGACTTCTCTAATCCCCACCCATTTACAACTTAATTTCCACTTCACCACTTGTCTCCTTACTATCAAGTATAAAGAAAGCTATCCAATTATACAACCCCAGTGTGAGGCATATCACCAAACTGACAGTGACATTTATGACTAGACATGAGTTAGTCTTCTATCTGGTCATAAAAATGCTGGCCTTTTAACCTCTAAAACCACTGATATTTACCTTCTGTATATTTAAAATGCTTTTATCAATAAGGGTCAAAGTAGACTTATTACCTCATTCAGAATTCTTCGCTTATCCTGCACTCTAAAAAAACATAGATTCTGTGACATTAACTTGCCAGAATGTTGCCTCATTCTTTCCAGGTAAGGTTACTGTTCCCTGTTGGTAGTCTGCAAGGGCACCTAGGCTTTCTTTTCTCCAAGAGTTAATTACAGATACTTGGTATAAGACACCCTGCTTTACCCTGTTTTCCATTAACTGTATAATACTAATTATTTTGTAACAGTATCTCATTAGATACTTTCTTCCCAAGAAATACATTGCTGACACAGGAAAATGATGAAAACATTTTGTAGTAGAACATTTGTTTTGTGAATATACATTTGTAAAAAAAATGTAAGGATGACTAAGATGGGCCTGGCAAATGAGGACACACTCATGCAGCAAAAATTACGTGCATCACATATCAGTGCTTTTATTAAAGACAATCAAAAATCAAATATCAAAGTGCAATTAGTGTAGTGCATACCATTCTTCAACAAATAAATAATCAGTAAAATCCATGTGCAAGTGGCGATTAAAATATCTATATAAATATTCCCAATAAAATTGAGGTTAAAATTATGCAGCAATAATTTTATCCTTAAAACCTTTACAAGACCTGGTGTTTCCCTTTCTAAAACCGATGTCTCCTCTGTTCACCCCACACGGGATCCAGCACACAGAGGAGAAGTCCTGCCAACAGGCACAATCAACCTTTTTCTCATAGGCTTGGGTACCTACTATCCCATTGGCTCCCAGCAGGGTACTGCCCTAAGCCTCACTCCTCCCTACTCTCACTGCCACTCCCCTGCATTATGCAGGAGAGAGCAAAAAATAATCAAACGAATGGCCCTCTTCAGCCCCCAACTATCAGCCCCTACGCCTTCTTCCCTCTTCTTACCAATGGCCTCCAAGTTTTTTCCATCAATCTTCCTTTTAATGTCCGGGTCTCTTTTCTGTTCTCGTTCTGTCCCGATCTTTCATTCCTTTCTCTCCGTCTGTAGCTCACTGTTGTACAGGATCCTTTTAAGTTGGCCTGATTGAATGCAACTGTGACCCTCCGCTCACACAGAGGCATCAATGCAGCACCTGAGTTATCCATTTGGTTTTGTACGTGAGTGCATGATCAGTCAAGCACCACAATGAACCCCAGAGCAGTGCTGTCATGCATGCATTTGTACCCACTCTCAGGCTGCACACTCTCGGGACATTAATTATTTATTTAAAACCTGGCCCATGTCACAGACCACTTATCACACAAATACCAATACATTTAGATTTTATACACAGTGTGATGCATGTAGCAAAGAAACCTGAGCTTTTGTTTTCTAGAGATTAGTTACAATGAAAACACACTTGCTGGAGGACCTGAATATCAACTATCTTAACACGCAAGTCTTATATCTCACAATGATAAATGTCTTTATAAGTGCTTCATCCTTAATGAAAGAAGTCTTTCCCTGGCTGTGATGTTTCTGTCTTTCAGATCTGTCTGGAAGGTAACGTATCCAACCCTCTTGAGTAGAGCAGTTTTGAAGAATATGCCTTTGAATTTTGTTAAATCTGAGATGAGAGAAATAGAGTTGAGTTTGGTTGAAGATTAATTAAGCTTTCTTTTGTGTTTTTACCTGTTGTTGAAAGATTCCGAAATTGTTTCTACAAGTTTAAGAATAAAATGTATGTTTGGCAATGACATACTTATTGATTTTACTTTGCAACACACAGCCCAGAATATGACAGGAGCTCCCCACTTTGAATCAGTGCTGCTGCATTGAATTGCAAATGCAAATGCAGATGTAAATTCTGGTAATTACATTCATTACTCCACCTCTCTTTTAATTAAAAGACAGCCCACCTCAAAGCCTCTAGCCACAAACAACAAGACTCTTCATTTTCTCAGGGCAAAAAACAAAATTACTTAACTGTCATTAATTAACTGAAATGTATTTATGTTTTACATTCATGAATTTGCTGACATCTTTGAATTTCATGTTAAAAAGTTTACTGACACTCAGTCCACTTGCATAATTTTCCATTATTCCTAATAAAAGAAACAGACCTTCTAAATGACATTGTTTTTTGGTACATTTTAGTGTTTTATAATGGGTACATTTACTTACATCCGATAATGCAGTACACTATATATCTGTGTAAGTAAATTTCATGGCTACCATACGGGCTATACAGTCAGTCTGTTATTATTCAACCCGCTATAGCCTAACTACAGGGTCATGGGGGTCTGCTGGAGCCAATCCCAGCCAACACAGGGCACAAGGCAGGAACAAATCCCAGGGCAGGGCACACACCCACACACCAAGTACACACTAGGGATAATTTAGGAACGCCAATCCACCTAACCTGCATGTCTTTGGACTGTGGGAGGAAACTGGAGCACCCAGAGAAAACCCACGCAGACACGGGGAGAACATGCAAACTCCACGCAGGGAGGACCCGGGAAGCGAACCCAGGTCTTATGTAGAAGGGAAAATTTTTTTTTTAGCATAAAATAGCAAATTAACATAAAGATTCATAAAAAGTAACTAAAAACTTCTAAAACATTAAGATTAAGCATAAATTAGAATGTTAAGAAAATAAGATAGGTCAAGTATAAGATATAAGTATAAGATGGGTCCGCTGTTATTCTCAATCTACATGCTTCCGTTAGGTCAGATTATCTCAGGTTACAACGTGAGCTACCACAGCTATGCTGATGACATACAGCTGTACTTATCTATAGCACCTGATGACTCCGACTCTTTCGATACACTAACACAATGTCTTACTGGTATTTCTGAATGGATGAATAGTAATTTTCTCAAACTAAATAAAGAGAAAACTGAAATTTTGGTAATTGGCAATAATGGATTCAGCGAGGTTATCAGAAATAAACTTAATGCACTAGGATTAAAAGTTAAGACGGAAGTAAAAAATTTAGGGGTAACCGTTGACTGTAATCTGAATTTTAAATCGCATATTCATCAGACCACTAGGACAGCATTTTTTCACTTAAGAAACATAGCTAAAGTTAGACCTCTTATATCATTGAAAGATGCTGAGAAATTAATTCACGCTTTTGTTTTCAGTAGACTAGATTACTGTAACGCACTCCTCTCAGGACTACCCAAAAAAGACATCAATCATTTGCAACGAGTGCAGAATGCAGCTGCTAGAATCCTAACTGGGAAAAGAAAATCCGAACACATTTCTCCAGTTTTGATGTCACTACACTGGTTGCCTGTGTCATTCAGGATTGACTTTAAAATACTGCTTATGGTTTATAAAGCCTTAAATAATCTCGCTCCATCTTATATATCGGAATGCCTGACACGTTATATTCCAAATCGTAACCTTAGATCTTCAAATGAGTGTCTCCTTATAATTCCAAAAGCTAAACTTAAAAGAAGTGGTGAGGCGGCCTTCTGCTGTTATGCACCCAAAATCTGGAATAGCCTGCCAATAGGAATTCGCCAGGCAAATACAGTAGAGCACTTTAAAACACTGCTGAAAACACATTACTTTAACATGGCCTTTTATAACTTCACTTTAACTTAATACTGATACTCTGTATGTTCAATTCTTCATAATAACTATTCATGGTGGCTCTAAAATCCGTACTGACCCCTACTCTCTCTTCTGTTTCTTTTTCCGGTTTCTTTGTGGTGGCGGCCTGCGCCACCACCACCTACTCAAAGCATCATGATGCACCAACATTGATGGACTGAAAGCCAGAAATCTACGTGACCATCATCATCAGGTCCTTCGATGAAAACGCTAAATACAAAGAGGACTGTTTGATTTATGTTAGGTAGATTGCCCAGAGGGGACTGGGCGGTCTCTTGGTCTGGAACCCCTACAGATTTTATTTTTTCTCCAGCCTTTGGAGTTTTTTTTGTTTTTTCTGTCCACCCTGGCCATCGGACCTTACTCTTATTCTATGTTAATTAATGTTGACTTATGTTTATCTTTTATTGTGTCTTCTATTTCTCTATTCATTCTGTAAAGCACTTTGAGCTACATTTTTTTGTATGAATATGTGCTATATAAATAAATGTTGATTGATTGATTGATTGAAGTAAATAGTTAACTAAAAAATTAGTCATTTTGTGTTATTTTTTAAGCTTAAAGCAGAATTGCTAGTATGGGAAAAGAACTAAACGAGAACAAAAATGATGTGTAGAAACCAGCTTAAAACAAGAAAAGAAGATTGAAAACACCTGTGTCCAAGGCTGGGAAGCTAAAGGAACTATACCACAGAGAGAAAGTGGCTCTGGTAAGCATGTAAAGAAACCAGCTGGACTGGTGAATCAGCAGAAAGGCAACAAAAGGCTTTTGCTGTAAGCAGGGTCACGATGATGTAATGCATGAAAGAAACATTAGTAAATTCAGGCATTAGCAATAAATATAGAAGAATATATTAGAAATTAACTTTAGCGTAGAAATTAAGGAAGGTCAGGACTGCCACGCAATGATTAAATAAAAGCACATACCATATTTCTTTTTAATCAAAGCTTAGCTTTAGGCCATCATTATAGCATAGCTTAAAAGTCCGAGAAATAGGAAGTGATGAGAGGAAAACCCATATAAGGAATGTCTGTACTGGCCTTGGCCAGTGAAAGAAATCCACAAAAACAGAAGCTAGAATTGAACAATAGACAGTGAAATACCAGGGGCCCAGCTGCAGGGAGATGAGAAATTGGGTAGAAGGGAGTCAGAGGAAAACAGTAAATGAGCTAAATGAACGAGGTCAAAGTGATAAGAAATTGTTATATAAACTTCGATTGCTGAACCGTTCGGGGTTCAACTCAATTTGGTTGTATTGGGTTGAGTCCATGTTATTATTTGTGTTGTTTTATTGTAATAAAGGTTTAAAACTTTGTCTGTCTATCTCGAGTCCTAATAGCCTTCATTTTTAGGTAAAAAGCCTTCTGGTGACGAATTTTTCGCCACGACACTTACTGCGAGGCAGCAGCGTTACCACTGCGCCACAGTGCCACCCTATGGCTATACGTTTGCCCAAAAAATTACTACAATATAGAAAACACTGTATGTTCCTGACAAAAAAATACCATAATAAAGTATTACTTTTTTTCCCTCGAAGTGGCCTAACATGCACCCATCAGTTTGATTAATGACTCTAAAAATTGGCCTCCCAGTCAGACCTCCTAAATATTGACACTAATTCAGACCTGGCAGTGTGGTGCATAGCTTAATGTTATCACCTCACAGTGTTTCCATCTTGGTTCAGTTTGCAGCTGGGAGAGTGGTACATAGCAAATTTTTACATCTGGTCCCAAATGTTTGATGAGGTTAAATGCAGGTCTGTGACTGGACCATTCAAGGACATCATTATTATTCATCTTAAGAAACTCTGCTGTTGCTGTGGCAATGTTCTTGGGGTCACTCTCCAGTTAAAAGACAAACTTACTCCCCATTTAAAGCTTTCTAGCAGAGCGAGGGAGGGGTTTACTCCAGGATATGTCTTTAGTGTCCAGTATTCATCTTCTTAACAATCCTGATCAGATTGCCAGTCCCTTCTGCTGAAAAGCATCCTCACAACATAATGCTGCCACCACCACATTTTACAGTGGAGACAGGGTTACATGCCTGATGTACACTGTTAGATTTACACAACACACAATGTTTAAGCCCAAAAGTTACACCTTAGTCTCATCAGACCACATTACTTTCTGCCACATCTTTACAGAATCTTCCAAGTGATGTGCCAATTCTTTACAGGCAAGGATCTGTTTTTTTTTCAGCCTGGACTTCTTCATTGCCCTCTTTTATAAATATGCAATACTTTGGAGATTATTGAACCATGAGCAACCACTCCATCCGATATCACTAACTTCTACAGCTCAATCAGAGTCATAATTGGCAACACAGGAAATCATTCTGAAAAGTGTCATTCCTGTTCAGCAACTACATTTAGAAGGGCAGTCTGACCTAAGTGGTATGAACGTAGTATTAGATTATTTCAATGAGAAGGACTACACTGAATGCTCCTTTGTTTCCTTTTTGGTTTGCTTTATGAATTATCTCTACTATTCTACTGGACCTTCGTGAAAGAAGGGTGATCATCCTCATTAATTAACTAAGACCTGGTGATCCACCTATTTTCTTACACAGCAAACTGGGTGAGTTGGTAAGGTAGAAGGTAACACACCACACAAAAAAGGGTAAGAATACTTTTTAAATCTCCCAATTTTGATTTCCCTTCAAAATACAATTTGGAAAGGCAAAAAAAAAAAAAAATTTTAATATTAGTCTTCCTGCATTGTCACTTTTCTCTCACCTCCATTCTGGCAAACAATTCAGCACTATGCGGTCTCACACAAACAAATTCTGGGACAGTTTTCATCCTCGGGTCATAAGGTTACTAAATAGCTGCTTTCACTGACAATCACATGATTGTTTCTTATATATATCATCTGATGGTGATAAGGTATAATAGTGTTAGTAGAGGCTGTGCAGTATCATTATTGTTAGTGTTTTGCTTTTTTTCTCCATTACATCTGAGGAGACATGTCAATAAGGAGTGAAAGAAGCTTTGTGTGATATGGCGGACTTATGAAATTGTATTTCCAACCTGCTTTAAATCTATTTTGGCATCAACTGAAGTCATGATGACTCTGAGTAATCTGAAATGAGCAATGGGTTTTCAGCAGCTTTGCAAGCACATGCAAAAATGAGCCAAGCCTTTGGGCAGTGTCATCTTTTTTGCAGCCTGAGTGGTGCCTCCAATCTTAGCATCTGTGAAAGGCGCTAATTTGCTGCAAAATGCACTGTGCTAAAAAAGCTGGTGTTTATAGAGAACCCTCTAGGTGACTGACAACAGCTATTTAATCTCATCCACATTAAATGATGTATGAATGTCATTTGTTGTTTTTCTCATGCTCCCAAATGGCAAATGCACTTCAAAAAGAAAGAATCATATGCATACCAGGCTTTTCATGTGTATATATTTGGCAACAGGAACTGTCTTTCCATAAAATTCACCAAATAAATGCCAAAAAATGGATTCAAGTCCATTTAATGAAAACATTAAGCATATTTGCAAAATAATGTACAAAAAGAAATGAGTACGTTGTCAAAATATGACAGAGATATTTGACTTGCTTTCACACACATAACTGATCTAAAATTCAAAAAAACCTTTCAAGTCCTTTGTAAATTGAAAATAAAAAAGAATCTTTACTCTGGCGCAGCATTCTTTCATCTGTTGAAACAAAGTTAAGTTCTAATGGGTTATGTGCTAAATTCAGTATTTGTGGATAATGGAATAGCTTTATTTCACCTAAGCCTTTGAAACACATTGAGAAAAACACTGACTTATTACAGAATAAGGAGAGGCAGTAGATATTCAAAGATATTATGTTATATAAAGATTCCAATTAGCAAAATAAATCACTTACAAAAATAGTGCTTTGTAATTAATTACTTTTTTACATAATTTAGACTTCGTTTTTTTCTTCCTTCTGTAATTGTTTGCAATTTACATGAAAAGAATAATTTAACTCTTGTACAGGAGCATTAACATAGAAAAAAGAAAAGCAAAAATGATACCAACTGATGTTAAAAAATAAAACACATCATAGGTGACCAATAAAAACAGATACAGAATTATATGACTAAAATATCTATGCAGAAATCTATTAATTATTAAATGAATGAACAAGGAAATCCTTTTTTGTGTGTATTTGCTCTTTGGCCATTACATTCCTGTTTCTCGACATTACACTCATTGCAAACCATTGCAGCATATCTTTCAAAATATCTATTTAAATATTTATTATTATGCTACACTTCCTACCCCTTTATTAAAAAATCTAATTTGTCTAGGATATAAGGTTAAGTCTTGAGCCATAGGCCAAATTAATAATGGAATGACTTACTGTATTGAAAATATTTGACAAGTCTGTGTTAGCGGTAGGCATACTAGATTAAAGTGCTTCTTAAAAAGAAAAACAAGCATAAGCAAACTTATTTAGCATTTTGCTACTTGTAGAGTAATATAAACTCAATGCAAAAAATATGAAAAGACAGCAGAAGAAAGTGTGTTACTAATCCACAACATGTTTAAAAAAGGATTTTTTTTATAAACAGTGCAAGAAGCATTTCAAATTTTAATATTAATCAGAAAATAAATACTGCACTCCGATAATAAAACAGGATATCAAAACCATTTCCACTACTGTAATAGATTTAGATAATTATTGTTTGAAACATCGCGAGATGAAGGGTTGTCACGTGGTACTTACCGGAATCTCTTCTCTCCACAGAAAAGGCGAGGAAAAAAAGTTACCAACATTTCCAGGTTCCAAAACAGCCACCACAACATCACTTCCAGTCACACGAGCTGACATCACTTCCAACTAGGTTTGCCACCCGTCCTTTAAAATACGGAATCGTCCCGTATTTGAGAATGAAATTGCGCGTCCCATTTTGAATCAATATGGGACGGGTTTTGCCCAGTATTTTTTTTATCATTTTTTTTAAAGCAGCGTCTTATGCAAATCATCCCACACGCATTTTATGAAGATGCCTCCTTTCCTACTTTTGATTGGGTAATACTTGATGTCATCGTTAGTTTGATTAGTCTTTTTAACTGTCCAGTGAGGAGGGCGGGTCTTTTAAGTAGAGTCTGCAAAGTGTTGGCAGAGAGTAATATTTAAAAAATGGCAGATGCTTCTCCAGGTAACCCCCCGCGTCTTAAAGTTTCAGAGCTTAAACGCAAGCGGCTGCAAAAATACCGCAGAGAGTGGGAGGAAACAAATACTTGGCTGCAGAGTGTTAGAGGAAATTGTTATCAAGCCAACTGCACAATTTGTCGGAGAGCGTTCTCTGTGGCACATGGGTTAGGGTTGCCACCCGTCCTTTAAAATACAGAATCGTCCCGTATTTGAGAATGAAATTGTATTAAAAGTGGTAACCGTACTTCCGACGCTCCAAAAAGACATAATTACCGGTTTCATCAAACGACGTTGTTTCCGCTTCCTGTTGCCACGTCACCTCCTGCCAACCATTTCCTGTTCCCATAATTCATCTCTGTATATAAACGCCATTTTGTCTGATAAACATTGTCAATTGTTACCTCTTTGGTTTTTTTTTTATCACATATTTTGCTACTTTGTCCACAGGACAAAATACGGGGACGGTCCCCAACACTTTGTTTTTGTGAAACGTCTTTCTTTATTGGGAAAATCTCCACACAGTCTTCATTTCTATCACCGACTACAGAAATTATTGCAGAGCAGGGCAGCTGTTTATAAAATGAACAAATGAGATCATGGCTCTTAACTGGGAACAAGGAGAAATGTATAAAAATACCATACACCATTTTCAGAATGCGGTCATTTGTATGTCAGTCATGCATCTTATCTTATGTTATCTTTTGATCACCTTATGTTTGCCCAGCAGTGCATTCTTGTGTAATTGAAAGGGTTGAAATTATATGTATTTTATGTTTTGTTGTTTTTGTTAATTTTGAATAATTACTGTTCACATCTTTTCTTTTTCTATTGATTTCATATGTGATATTATAATTACATACTGCCACTTTAAATGTAATTATGTTTCTTGTTCTTTCTTGATGGAGCCCCAGGAGGCGGGTCCATCCTGACACCACCAATCCTGAGCCCTCCATCAGGTTATTTATACAATTTATGATGGGGTTTAGTTATTGTGAATATTGCTGTTTTGGGTATTGGATTTTATTTTCTCAAGGATTGTGATTACTTAACTGTGATTTGGACTTTGTTTACTATGGATTGTCATTTAGACAATGCCATTGTGCCTCTTTTTTGCTTAATTGAGATTTTCTTTGAACTTTTGATGTTCTTGTAGTAAATATTTGATTTATACAGATTGTTTCTTGCACTTTTTGTACCCAAGCCAGAGGTTGACAGTTTCCCTTCCCCTTTAGAACAGTAGAAGAGTCTAGACAAGAATGGGCCATTCAGTCCTATCCACTTAATTTCTCTAAAATAGGATCAAATTTAGTTTTGAAAGTCTGTGAAGACCTATTGTCTACCACACTACTTGGTATCTTATTCCATGTGTCTGTGGTTCTCTGTGTAAAGAATAACTTCCTAATGTTTGAGTGAAATTTGCCATGAACAAGTTTCCAACTGTTTCCCAGTGTTCTTGATGAACTAATTTTAAAATAACAGCCTTGATCCACTGTACTAATAATCTTCTTAATTTTAAACACTTCAGTCATGTCTCCTCTTAATCTTCTTTTGCTTAAAGTGAAAAGGCACAGCTCTTTTAATCTTTCCTAATAACTCACCCCCGTAGTCCTGGAATCAGCCTAGTCACTCTTCTCTGGAGTTTTGCCAGTGCTTCTATGTCCTTTTCGTAGTAGCCTGGGGACCAAAAATGTATAGTGTTGCAGGTGAAGCACCACCAGTGAGTTATAAAGCTTGAGCATAAAAACGCCTTGTGGAGCATTTGTTGTAGATTTTGACAATTTTACAGTTGTTTTGCCAGCTTCCCATTTTTGAAGCCTGCTGTAGTTGTAACCAACAAAACCCTGGTTGAAGTCTGGTAAGGCTATCCTAGGAAGAACAGGCAGGTTTCTGGCCTGCTCTCTGGCTTGTTTTTTGAGGCCTAACCTTTTTTGACTTTGGAGGAAACTCCATATCATAAGAAAGACTGCTTGTGCAAGGTGACGGCAGTTTGTGAGAGAATATGTAATCAGAAGATGTCATTGTGAAGTCAGAATAAATACAAGGATCACAATTGGGAAGACTATAATTAAAACAACAAAGCTCAGAACGTGTAGCCAGAATCGTACTCAAACAACATAGCGGTGGTAAATCATAAGCTAAAATGGGTACAAATTACGCCCCAAGAAATACAAGAGTCTAGAAAAAATGTACCAGTAAATTCAACACTAACAATATGAAATGACACAAAGTTGTTTTTTTCTTTCATAAACCCAATCTTGTACAACCAGGGACAAGTGGTGCTGGCTGTTTAAACATTGTGTGAACGCCTGGATCTGTTTTCCAGCACAAGGGTGTTACAACCGAGCAATCAATCTCCAACATGACAGCATCCATAAGGAACACAGCACAGGATAGCACAGCGAGAGAATGTGAATCAGTTTTTAACAATGTTATAAGCACAAGGAAGCATAAAATTAATATATTTGTTGCCTCAGAAACCCCAACAATAATTAGAGGCAAAACAATTTAATGATTATATTCATTCAGACACCAAAAAATAATTGAAAAAATGTTTAAATTGTAAGTCAGATCGTATTAGTAGGTAAACTGAAAAATCAGATAAAGGTCAGAATGGGAAGCAGACAATTGAAAGTCCAAAGCACAAAACAAAAATTGTAGGCATAACAAATAAGCAAAAATTACTAACACAGATGTCTTCTTGAAGTGCCTTTTAAATTCTGCTATTATAATAAAGTTTGACGAAAAACAATCATTTTAATCCAACACTAGGAAACTGTGGTTGTCATACAACAATCTTCAATTGGGGAGCCATGATGATATTATACAAGCCCCAGTTCCACCCAGAGGTGTCTGGCAAAAGGGCTCACGATTCAAAGCAAAAAAATAAAAAGAACCTGCAACAAGGACAAAACAGGATTTACAATACGATACCATCCCAGGAGGTGTTACTGTATGTATCTCCAGGACATCTTTTCAGACTATAGTCACAATGATGAACAGAAAAGGAAGACATACAGAAATAAAAAAAGAAAATTTATAAATTATCAACAATGAGTAGGAACTAAGTTTTATTTGGCAGCAGTAGTATGTTTATACTAATATTCTTTTAGAATGCATTTTAAAATATTTTCATTAATGAAAACTGCTAAATGAAGGCTCTAAAAAGCATTGAACTATTAAAAGTGGCAAAAGACAAAATTAATTTATCGTGTTGACTCTTAACAATATTTATTTTATATGGAATATTTTAAAAAGTGTGCCTATTATAAGACATGTCAGCCAGAGGTCCACCTTTTTTGCACTGTTGATTGTTTATTTGTTTGCATTTATAATTTCCTCATGCGGCTCGCAGTCTTACATTGATTTCTGAAATCCAAGATGGAAACAGCATTATGATGTTATTAAAGTATGACCACAGTGAGTGGAAACCAGCTTGTGACCATTATGGTGGTCATTTCCTGCCTTATAAAAGGAAACATAAAAAAAGATTCCTTTATATATTTTGCATATTAATTTTCTTCTTGTATTGCATATATTTAGTATTTTTGATTAAGATTTGTTTGTATTTTTAAGCACAGTTATTTTTACTTTGCTCTTTCGGAGGTAATTTATTTTATGCAACCACTAAGACACCCCCTTTTTGAGACACCCCTTTTTTGTTATAACCATATTAGGGACTATTAGAAGTTTTAAGCACATTCACATGTTCCATTTATTTAGGATTTCTGTTTCTGCTAAAATAAATGAGATTAGTGACAGGTTTTGCAAACTTTTTTTTTGTACCAGGTAAGTCATTGCACTGGTGAATCAGGTTTATTGCTTTCTTAATCTAAAACATACTTCAATGTTTGTTAAATAAGCGGTTTCATACAAGTAATGTTTACCACAATTTTGTAAGAATGATTAATAATGTGTGGGTCAAGAAATAATAGATCTGTCCATAACTAATTTGCTGTAATTCCTGCATTTCTATCGCAATGTGCAATAATTATCTTGATAAATATAGCAAACAAATATACTGTAAAAAAAAGTACAAAAAAAACTTGAAAAGAAAACACTTGACGACCTTTCCACACTAATATTCGTTACAAAAAAATCTGAAGCTCAGGTTAATAGAAAGACCAATTTCATACATTTTAATAAAGAAATTAAAATTCAGTAATTGTTACTTCGTTTTGCTCAGTTTGATTTCAGTTTTAAATAAGCTGCTTGATACTATTGTTTGTATATCTTTATCATATTAATACAATGCACACTACTCTCTTTGTACGTATTCATTTGTTATTAATATTTATAGAGTTGTGTAATTATTGCTTATTGTCTTTTGTATTCTTGGACTATTAGAGTCTTAGAGTGGCAACTAAGCATTCAGTACATATTGTACTCTGTGTATAATTGTATGTTATAAATACATTTTGATTTTGTTATTTTGTGTATTGCCCATACTGCACCTACTGTAGTGGCAAGGTTGTAGCTGTGTTGTATTTAGATCAAGCACACTAGCACTATGGTGATACACAAGCCATCATAAGAGAAATAAAAATGATTTTTAAGAGAACATCTGAGACAAATTAGCCAGAGCAAATTGTATACAAGCTGGAAATAAAACAGGTAAAATACTTGCTTATGTAAAAGAGTGATGACATGAAAAAGAGAAGTACAGTCTACAGTTTAATATTATACACGTCTTTAATTATTCATTTCAGTAAGAACTTATGCCAGCTGAGCCTCACATGTTGAGGATGAATTTACATATGGCGTTCTTATATTATAATGAATTTTTGTTTACATAGAAAAATATTGTACAAAACATTTAGAATGTTTTCTTATTCCTGTAGAAGTGCTATGTCAACATCTGTGCATTTACATTTCTATACTTTTTTTTACAAGGACATGCATTCCCAGACTTCTGGCACCTTGCCTCATTTTCTAACAAAGTTTTAAAATTTTAAAACTTATAAAAACTGCCTTCATATTTAATGTTAGACATGAGGTTAGATTGTTCATAAAAAGTAAAACTTTCTTACCTTCATAATGCATTTTTAAAAAGTGTTAAAACTTATATTTTACATTTCGGTCCAAAGTTCCTGAACTGCGTGTTAAATGATGTCTTCATATGCATGGCTTATTTCATTCATCGAGGGATTCCAAAGCTTCTTAGAGTGTCTAATGGATATAGTAATTGCCTTAAATTGCAGTCAGTGAAACATTCTATATACAGTATGCTTTTTTACATAAATAGAAGACAATCCATTTGCAAAAGATTACCCATTACTGAACCACAGTGCAGTTACTGAACTAATTCTGCTTCACACATGGACAGAAAAACAGGCCCATTTTCTAGTTTAAAAAGAATACCTAGGAACGAGACGACATCTAGAACAGGATAAGAGCTGTATTTAAGTATGTAATTTCACATTATTGAGGAAAAAATTGATCTACATAACATTCTGAACTAAAAGTCTATAACTGAGATCAGAAAGCTCCAGGTAGTTAAAAATATAGAAGTGGATTTAAAAAGGGTGATGGTGTAATCACTGGTATCGTCCCTTTACAAAAAGAGCATTGGCACACATTTGGCTTCAATGCAGAGCCACTTTCTCATTATAAAATGAGTACCTGGTCTTAGTAACTGCAACAATGTTAGTCAACCAGAATCTGTTTTCCTTAAGTTATTACACAGAAATAAGAATAAACAAATATATTGCACTAAAGACAGTTGTGACGCACTTACACAGAAAGAAAGAAAGAAAGAAAGAAAGAAAGAAAGAAAGAAAGAAAGAAAGAAATATTCTACACTCTTGACAATGTTTTCTGTATGTTGGTGAATCTTAAAAAATGACACAGATGTTGTGCATAATAAGTAATAAGCTTCCCTCATTAATTTATTATTAAGATGTTTATTATAACCTTGATTTTTATTTTTTAAGTGTTTTTTTTCCTTTTTCCAATTTTCTCCCATATGTTCAATGTAATTACATACCTAGAAAAATATTGCTTTATTTTATCTATTTATTTATTTTATTTTGAGGAAAATAACACTCTGTATGATCAAATCTAACTATATAATGAAGAAAATAACATTACAATCAAGTCAAACTTTACAAAACAGAATTTAGCTCCCCTCCATCCCCAAGAGAAAGAGAGGTGAGCCAACAGCAACAGAAAATCTTTAAAAACAACAAAGAAGGGAGAATGTCCATTACCCTGATATAAATGCTTATTCTAAAATTAAATTAATTAGATCTTGCCATATTTTTAAAAAGGTTTTGAACTGATCCTTTAAGGAAGAATTTGATTTTTACCAATTTCAAACAGTATATAACATCAGTTACCCATAAATGAATAGGTTCCTTTTAGCAAAGTTTCTGATTTGAAAGTAGTGGAAAAATTGTGTGGCTGAGAAGTTAAATTTGATGGGTAATTATCCACAGGATGCAAAGACATTATCTATATACAGTTCTATAAGTATTTTAATCCTGGACATTTTCCAAAGATTAAATACTGTGTACATTTAAGAATGTACAAAAGGTGATTATCATGCATATAGATGCAAGAGATAAAAGCTTCTCTGCCTTTGGTGTGCTTCCTGCATTGATTCCATGTTCTAAACAATTGATGGACAATTGGATTATTGGTATAGCTACTATAATTTATAGTTATTGGGTCATAAAACACAGCAGAAGTAGTGTTCTTTGTGTTGCTTTTAAAACAAAATCATGTCAGTAATAAATGGAAAAGCCAATAGATGAAGGGACAATAGTCATCCTTTTTGTTGGAGACTGGAATAAGTGAAAAGGAAAATTTCCTGAGTGATCCTGTTACAGGTTAGTGCTGGTAGCTATCTACAGGACATGGATATTTACCTGTCTCACAAAAGAGTCAGCAGCTTTGAAAAATCAGGCTGCTTTGATTGGTATCTCATCAACATACTATACAGTATTGTAATAACAGAATTACCTGATTCCTTATATAATATTTGTAATTACCTCATTTGAAAATTAACGAGTTCTGGGGACATTGGTCTCTAATCACTATATAGTGGCATGTATACTTCTTGATAGTTAGTAACAATGCCATTGTTTAACATGCATGAAATTGGTATATACCATTGTTTTAACCGATCGTCATGTTGACATTGAAGCACTTATACACTTCTCGGTAAATGAGAATAAAAAAAAAAATACAGTAAGCATGGTCAGAGATTTTTAATTGCTGCCTGCTTCTTTGATGTTTTTTGCATCTTACTGCTAGTGCTACCCCTGTAGCAACAATGGCTTGTACCTGGTCCAGGTTTCCCTAGGCCTGGGGCTGGTAACAATAGTACACTGTATATCAGACTGACAAATATCCTTACCAGTAGTCCGTAATTCACTAACAGAATTTCAAAAGATATCTGGACACATAATCAGTTTGAATAAAAGTGTGCTTTTTCCAGTGACCTTTCTAGCACACAATATTAGACTGGACACCTTCCCATTTATCTTAGCAGATCAGTTTGAATATCTAGTGGCAAATATCTAAGTAAATATAAAGCTCTTTTTCAAAAAAAAAGTTTGCTGTTTGCATGAAGAAAATTAAACAATATGCAAATAGATGGTCTACCTTCCATCTTACATAAGCAAGGAGAAGCAACATTGTTAAGATGACCATCCTTCCCAAGCTTATTTTCCTATTTAAAAGTATCCCCATATACTGTATATTAAAAATCATATTTTAAGAAATTAGATTCAATCATAATCTCATTTATTTGGAATTTGAATCATCCACACATTCAAAGACCAATTCTACAATGACCTAAAGCAGAGAGGGGCATGGAACAACATAACTTTAAATTTTATTACTTGGCAGCAAATATACAAGCTATATAGTCCTGGACATCGACACAAACCGATGAATATACACAGGCCCGGTCTAAAACAGAAATACAATCTTGCAGTACTTCTTTATATTCCCTGCTCTGTGTCCCAATTACATTGTTGTGTGGCTTGGAAATAGATACTTATGATTCTGTATGCCTGCATTGACAACAGGTTGGTATGATGGCTGCCCCAGTCTGTAGTACTGTATGTGAATATTTTTCTGGGTTTTACAGCACAAACTGATATTCGTAAAGTGTCAGTCTCTGTCACTCTGTTGCTAAGTCTCTGTGACCATTTGTGGGTTCTAATGGGTCATCAATACTTCCCACCTGGGGTTCAGCAATACTGGTCCCCATTTCCAGCTCTTGTCTCTGTTCCATTGATTTTCCTTGCTGTTGATTTCTGTCAGGTTGCTATGGTTCTCATCATTCAGGATGGAACTCTTGAGCCTGGGCTTTGAGCCTGGAGCATGACTCAACATCTGACAGGTGCACAAAAGTGTGGCAAGCAGCAAAGGCCTTTTGAGAGTTTCAGCTTCCTCCTCGGAATGATCAGACCCTGAGTCTGATATTTTATTATTTGTTCTTGCTGGTCTCCAAAATTTCCTCTCCGGCATGATGATCATCTTCCTCTGCTGTCAGAGGAGCTGCATAAACTTCACATTTCAGTGGCGACACTCTTTGAGGTGTGCACACCTGGGACTGGCCAGATCTCTGTAGGTGGATACACCTTTTACTGGTCTGGTCACTCTGATGGCTGTCATACTCATGGAGTAGCTGTTGCAGTAGCAGATTAGCTTCTTCCGATGTTATCTGATGTCACTCCTTTCAAAGAGGTTATTATGAGACTCAGATTACGGCACTCCCTGGGTGCCTTGTCTGTTGTCTTGGTGTGCTCGAGTTAGTGTCTTTTTCATGAGATAAGTCATTGACAGGCAGCAGGAGGTTTGGTGTAGTATCCAAGGTGTTCTGCTACAAGCTTGTGGCTGTGCCTTGTGGACTGGGCAGTCTTTAATTCTCTCCACAATATGACATTCGTCTTTTTCTGAGTAGGCACAGAGTTTTCCTGGGCCTCTTTTCTCAGACAAGTTTCTGATTAGGACTCTGTCTCCAAGATGAAGGAAAGCACCCCTCATTGTACGGTCAGAGTATTGCTTACCCTTGACTGATGCTTTCCGACTGCTACTTGCAGTGATTTGGTAAGCCTCTCTCATCTTGGTTTCCCATTTTTATACAAAGTCCTCGCTGTCTGCTTCATCATTGTCAGTTTTAAAATTAAACAAGAAATCGAAAGGTATCGTTGAGCTCTACCATATAAGAGAGAAAATGGAGAATAAACAGTTGATTCGTGTCTTGTTCAATTGTATACATGAACAATTTTTGGTAAGTTATCTTTCCACTTGGACTTTTTCTCTTTTTCCAGGGTGCAGAATATCTGAAGCAGAGTTTGACTGAATTGTTCTATTGATTACCCTGTGGATGATAGCTGGTTTTATGGGAGTGAGATATTCCAGGCAGTTATCAGAACCCCTGTAATAAGTTACTCTTAAACTCATGCCCCTGGTCATGGTGCAGCTTTGCATGGCAGCCAAATCGAGGGATAAAGTCTTGTGAAATCTTCTCAGCTGAAGTTTTTCCAGATTTGTTTTTAGTGGCATATGTTTGTGCTTCTGATCCATGAGAACCAGAACATACTCGTAACCTTCCTGGTACTTCCTGGTAACACATAATCATCCTCTGAGGTGAACTCCAGAGCAGACACCCATGTCACTTCTTTATCTTTATTTATCTGCTGCTTTGTCTCCCTGCCCAAAAGCTGAGATGACTTCTGGAGATATTGTTTTATTATACTCTGTAATGATGGCTGGTAAGTCCACAGAAAAGCAGGACAGTGTATCAGCATCTGTATTTTCCTTCCTGGTATTTGATGTCACAGTTAAAGTCTGCTAATTCCTCAATCCAACAGTGAACCACTTCATTCAGTTTTGCTATACTTAGAACAAATGTATGAGGGTTATTGTCTGTAAGGTAGGTGCACAATACAGATAGTCTCTAAATTTATCACAGATTGGCCCACTTAAGGGTCAAAAGTTCTATCTTGCCAGAGGGGAGTTAGTCATTTTTCTCAGCCGAGGTGAGTGTTCTGAATCCGTGGGCAATTACAAATAGCTTGACACTTGACAAGCTAGTTTGATATCCTGCTTTTGTCTTTGGAGCATTTCAAAGTTGCATGGAAGGTGTACTGGAGCAATTGAGAGATGAATGTTGCATCCCATATTTGGATGATGTACTTTGCATTTCCAAAACATTTCATGACCATGTGGAAGACATGAGATGGGCATGGAATAAAATATGAGCTATTCAGGTGACAAATCCAATACACAGGTTGCCTTTTGTCTGGAGAAAGGGTACAGACCGACTGTAAGGATTTGGAAACAATACATTTAATGTAAAAGTAATAGTTGAAGAAGTCAGATGATTGCTAAACTTCCTTAGTTATTACCTCTCCTTCGTACAGGAATTTTCCTGGTTTGCAAAACTTTTAAAAGGTAATATTGAAAATACTGGAAAGGCCAGCTTAGCAACTACAGCAAGAGGAAGAATAAAATGCAATGTACCGCTGCCTTCAAGGACACAAGTCTAATGGACTAATGAACATTGTACAATCATTGCGAAATTTGTGGATATGATCACCAACCCACCCATACATGTTTTTACAAATTTTGAGTTGCCCTTTGTTTCATGCACATTCACACTAGTGTGGCTGTAAGCCAATTAGGGATCAGTCAGGGATCAGAAGTCTGTTGTGGAGACAGTTGTCACTGCGTCTGGGAAATACTGTTGTGAAGCTTCAGGAAGAACTCCTGTAAGTGTGTCATCCTGAGAACCCAGTTTCAGGGACAGAAGAGAGATGGCAACATCTGGACCATGCAAGATGCTGATCTGGGATAATTAACATTGCTAGATTACAATCAACTCAGCCATCTGGCTGCAGGTATAGAAGATGGAGAAGGAGATGACACTGCAGAATGTTCACAACTAAGTGAACATGCAGTACCATATAATTTGCATATGATATTTTCTGTTCAAGTGATTCTCTGATAATCCCTTTTATCTCTAATGCTTTTCAAAAGTGAATACCAATGGCTCAATGGGAATTGCAAAAAGCAATTGTGAAATTTGTGACATGTGGTGAATAGGCATTCCCATTTAACCACGTCAAATGCTTTTTCTACATCCAAATGTAATAACCTCTCTGGTGTGTTGGATTTTATGGGTGAGTATATGTCGAATGTTAGAAGCTAAGTGCCTAACTTTAATAAATCTGGTTTGGTCTTGTGATATTACATAAGGAAGCACTTTCTCAATCCTTCTAGCTAACTTTGGAGAATATTTTAACATCATTATTGATAAGTGAAATATGTCTGTATGATGCACATTTTTCTTTGGAGAGACAGTAATTAATGTTTGGTGTAGAATTTTGCTGTCTCTAGCTTCTATAAACATTGCTAATAATAGCAGAAGTAATATTTTCTATAAAATTCCACTGGGTAGCTATTAGGGCCTACTGCTTTCCCACTTTGGAGTGAATTTATAGCATCCAGCAAATCTGAGAGCATCAGGGGTTTATCCAGTTCCTCTGCACTAAGAATATCTAGTTGGGTACTTGTAATGCATCAAACAACTCATTTTGTGCCTTGTCTTCTTTAAACCAAGTAGAACATAAGGACTTATAGTACTCCATAAAAGTGTCGGCTATATTTTTATGGTCAATGATTTTATCTCCATCTGTGTTGGTAATTTCTGTTATTGAGTAACAAACTTTCTGCTTGTGGATTTGTTGAGCTGAGATGTTATTAGCCTTTTCTCCTTGTCCAAAGTAATAACGTTGCATTTAAAAATGAGCTGTTTCTTTTGTTGTCAAGAGGTTAAACTCTGATTGCAGAACCTGTATTTTCCTATAAAGTGCCTCTTTTGGAGAGCTGGTATATTCTTTATCTGTTCTGGTAATTTCGCTGATTAAATCTGACTACTTCTTGGTCTTCAATTTATTTTTATGGGAAAGATATTAAATAATCTGCCCTCTTAAAAAAACCTTCGGAGTTTCTTGGACTATTCCTGCAGAGACCTCTGAGGATGCATTTGCCTCTAAAAAATAATTAATTTGTTTGGAGGTGAATTCTGTAAAATTCTCATCTGTTAACAACAGGGGGTTAAGATGCCAGATACTAAATGAATGTGGAAGGCACAGTGATTTCCAAGATCAGAGGGGCATGACTGGACAAAACAATAGTGCTGTTCTTGCAAAAACTGATAGTGGGCGATAAATTATTATCGATAAAGAAATAATCAATTCTTGAGTAACTATGATATACTAGTGAGAAGAAGGAATATCCTCTGGAGCTTGTATTTAAGAATCTCCATGGCTCTGATAAGTTATGATCCATTGCAAACTGTGTGATTATTTTTGCAGCATTAGATGTTATCGCCACTGTAGACTTATCCAGATCTGGATTTAAAACTCAAAAATCTCCAGCCATTATATTTTTTTGAGTGTTCATATTGAAAATAGATGCAAAAATATTTTGGATAAAATCTCCATCATCCACATTAGGTATATAGATATCAAAATTACTTTAAAATTCAATAAATTAACCATCACCATAGCATATCACCCTTCAGGATCAGATACTATGTCTGATAGATAGTCTGTCGCTGAAGCTGCTCCTCTGCCTGGAGATGACACTGTTCAGTGGATGCAGTGGATTCTCCTTGATGAACAGGAGCCTGCTCAGTGGCCGTCGCTCTACCACGGAGGTCAAATTGTCTAGCTCTGTGCCTACAATAAAACCATGTCTTCCTCACCAGTTTGTCCAGGAGTGAGACGTCCTTCTTCTTTATGCTGCCTCCTCAGCACACCACCGTGTAGAAGAGGGCACTCACTACAACCGTATGATAGAACATCTGCAGAATCTTATTGCAGATGTTGAAAGACACCAGCCTTCCAAGGAAGTATAGTCGGCTCTTTTTCCTCTCTTGCACAGAGCATCAGTATTGTCAGTCCAGTCCAATTTATCATCCAGCTGCACTCCCAGGTCTGTACCCTCTGCACACAGTCTCCTCTGATGATCACAGGGTTCATGAGGGGCCTGGGCCTCCTAAAATCCACCACCAGCTCCTTGGTCTTGCTGGTGTTCAGGTGTAAGTGGTTTGAGTCACACCATTTAACAAAGTCTTTGATTAGGTTCCTATACTCCTCCTCCTGCCCACTCCTGATGCAGCCCACGATAGCAGTGTCATCAGCAAACTTTTGCACGTGGCAGGACTCCGAATCGTATTGGAAGTCTGATGTACTGTATGAAGGCTGAACAGGACCGGAGAAAGTACAGTCCTCTGTGGCACTCCTGTGTTGCTGACCACAATGTCAGACCTGCAGTTCTCGAGACGAACATACTGAGGTCTTTCTTTAAGATAGTCCACGATCCATGCCACCAGGTGTAAATCTACTCCCATCTCTGTCAGCTTGTCCCTAAGGAGCAGAGGTCGGATGGTGTTGAAGGCGCTAGAGAAGTCCAAAAACATAATTCTTACAGCACCACTGCCTCTGTCCAAGTGCGAGAGGGATCGGTGTAGCATATAGATGATGGCATCCTCCGCTCCCACCTTCTCCTGGTATGCGAACTGCAGCGGGTCGAGGGCATGGCGGACCTATGGCCTCAGGTGGTGAAGCGGCAGCCGCTCCATGGTCTTCATCACATGTGACGTCAGAGCAACAGGCCGGAAGTCATTCAGCTCACTAGGATGTGATACTTTTGGGACAGGATGTTTTCCAAAGCCTCGGGACTCTCCCCTGTTCCAGGATCAGGTTGAAGATGCGCTGTAGAGGACTCACCAGTTCCAGCTCACAGGCCTTCAGCAGTCGTGGCAATACTCTGGACCCACTGCTTTGCTGGCACAAAGTCTTCTCAGCTATCTGCTCACCTGCACTGCTGTAATTGTGGGTGGGGATGTCCCTCCTATGCTGGTATCAGCAGAAGGATGGTTGGATGATGCAGTACTCTGAGGTTAGAGTAGGTTAGAGTGGTCAAACCTATTAAAGAAGTTGTTCATTTGGTTTGCTCTCTCCACGTCCCTCGATGGTGGCACCCCGCTTCGAGCTGCAGCCAGTGATGATCTTCATCCCATCCCACACTTTCTTCATGCTGTTATTCTGCAACTTCTGCTCCAACTTTCTTCTGTACTACTCCTTCGCCTGAGCTGGACTCGGAGTTCCTTCTGCACGCGCATGAGCTCAAGCTGGTCACCGTCTTTAAAAGCCCTTTTCTTCTGGTTCAAAAGGCCCTTTATGTCACTTGTAATCCATGGCTTGTTGTTAGCATAACAGCATACTGTTCTTACTGGAACTACAATGTCCATACAGAAGTTGATGTAATCAGTTGTGCAGTCAACAACCTCCTCAATGTTCTCACTATGTGATCCCTGCAGGATATCCCAGTACAAAGTTCCAAAGCAGTCTCTCAGAGCTTGCTCTGCCTCAGGGGACCACTTCTTGAATGAGCGTATGGTTGTAGGTAGCTCCCTCACTCTTGGTTTGTAGTGAGGCTGAAGCAGAACCAGGTTATGATCTGCTTTCCCAAGCGCAGGCAGCCGAGTGGCGCTGTATGCATCTTTAAAGTTTGCATACAGTAGGTCAATAGCCCTATTTCCTCGGGTGTTATAGTTCACATACTGGGATAGCGCTTTGAGTACTGAGAAAAGCACTATATAAATGTAATGAATTATTATTATTATTATTATTATTATTATTATTATTAAAAGGCTGGTAATGTTTTGTCCAGCGTTACATGGTTACAGTCTCCAGCGATTAGCACAAGCACCTCAGGGTGCTGTGTTTGTAATTTAGCACCTGCGGAATGATTGACATCACTCTCTATCGCCATGTTCGTTCGAGGGGGGATGTAAACAATAACAACAATGACGTGTCCAGACTCTCTGTTCAAGTAATAGGGACGCAAACTTACGGCCAACAGTTCGATGTCCTTGCAGCAAGTGGAGATTTTAACGTTTACATGTCCAGAGTTGCACCATCTTGTATTGACATAGAGAGTGACTCCCCCTCCTTTCTGCTTCCCGCTGGTACTTGCGTCTCTGTCCGTTCCAACTGTGCTAAACCCGGGTAGCTCCACGTTAGCATCTGAGATGTTAGTTGATAGCCACGTTTCACTAAAACACAGCCAACTGCATTCTCTGTAGATCCTGACATTTTTCACCAGTGCAGCCAGTTCGTCGATCTTATTTGGTAGTGAGTTCACATTTTCCAGGATCACAGAAGGCACCAAAGGATTGTAGCATCACTTTCTTGCTAGACGCATGGCTTTATCTTAGTACCGGCTCTGCTGCTCCGATACTACAAAAAGTGATGCTGCAAATTAGATTGGTTTATCATATATAGTAAGATTCACACACCTCTAGTTTTCTTTGTACAGCTGGGTTGAAAATTTGGCCAATCCATTCTGTTTACAAAATAAACTGATCCTTACTTGTTAATTGAGTATCCTGTAAAAATACTGTATTAGCATTTACAGGTAGGTGTGACTGTGGCCTTCAACATTCATTGTTTCGTCAGACTGTTATTAAGCTTTTAGGGACATTTTGTAATCTTAAGTAAAAGTTTTGCATTGTTTCATAAAATTAGCTTTAACCTTGATTTCATATTATTGCCAGGTGTTAGGGCTAAGTTGCTTATTATTATGTTGGCACTTAATTTGGGGTAAAAAAGATAAATAAGAAGTGACTTGCTCTCTTTCTCTTGTCTTCCACCCCAGCCCTCCCAAATTTTGCCTCCCCAAGTGAGGATAGACCACACTTCACAGAGTCCCAGTCCTCTGACATGCCTAGAGACGGAGCATGCTCAAAACAAAATAAACCACCAGCAGCAGTGCAGAAAGGATTAAAACTAAGATATCTTATGATAGAACAGTCCAATTACAATAAACCTAGGGTATGATGTTAAACTGTTTCTTTAGGAAAAAAGGAGGAAATGTTTAAGTCTAATGACACTTTAAATTACTAGTTACTAAATGGTTACCAAAATATACATGTATTTAATAGCATAAATTTAAATATAACAACTGAAAAAAGCGGCCAGTAGGGAAATAGAATGAAAAGTTACAGCAAATGTTATTATGGATAGACCAAGTTGCAATGAGAATCTTCTTTGCATTACCAGGACACAATAAGACTTATATTCCTATAATGCTACTTCTTTTAATATGTGAAATTGTCTTTATGCCAGATGCTGCACCAATTGGCCCTGCTGTGTTTTCCAAAACCCTGGTTGTGTGTGCATATGTGAAACCTGAAATTTCCTCTTTAGCAATTGATTGTCCATATTGTAGTTGAGGACTAACTGTTCTTTTTTTTAACACTGTGTTTGCTCGTATAGTTTAAGCTTTTCCTAATCAGGACAATGAAGCAGTTGCCATTGAAGAGGTATGAAAAGTCCCATACCATTTTCTTTCTTAAAGGTAGCTACAGTAACTTGAAAAGCAGAGAAAATTATTAACATTACATTACATCATGATTTTCTCCTAACGCTAAGGAGAACCATATTAAATTTGAAAAAGCAACCAAGAAAGACTACATGTGTACCTTACACTTTGTGGAAAAGAAACCAGCAGTAGGATGCTCCAGTTTCTAAGAACTGCAAAATCCTAGTGTGAATAGTAAAGGTACTGTATGTATGTAAAAATGTGTTTCTTAATTGCTTGTTGGTTAGAGAGATATGAAAAAGGGAATGACACCATAAGGGGTAAACAAAGAATCATCACGAAACGGTCAAAGATTAAAACCAGGATGTTAGATAACTTGATTGTCTATAAATCATGTCTAATAAGTCCTCATTACAACAAGACACACAACTCCACTATCAGTTATAAGCCTTATAATGAATGCTGTTGCTATCAACAAGAATCCCTGAAAAGAACACAAGTATGAATACATTTGTGAAAAACAAAAGTATTCTGCTTAAATTATTAGGAAATAAAACAAAGAAAAGTTATCAATAACTATGATGCATAATTTTGTAGAGAATCTGTCTATAGCATCGAAGAGATGGGCTATCCTTTGAACCTTACAGACTTATAAACAAAGAGTACTGGTTTGCAGTATTAAATATAATATTTGGCCTTGACACACCACAGTGTTAGTTTGCTTTGTGTTCATTTTGATGTTATCTAGAAGTAAATCGATCAATAAGTCATTGTGGTTATTCTCAGACCTCTTTGCTAGTTTTGCCAGACATTTTGAAACTTTAATGTGGGTGACCTCTTATTGATGGGAAATATACTGAGATCACTGATTTATCCAGGAGTTAAATGATTTTCATAAACTTCAAATGGTAATTGGCAGTTCCTACAGACAAAGGCAACATTTTTTTATTTTCTTCTTGTTTTAGCAGGAAAGTAGTTAGGGCAAGTGCTGTCCTCATTTATTTAGTAAATATGTATATACATTTATTGAACTGATATTAGAATCTATTCTTTTGATTTCTACCAAATGGAGTTACTCATTATATCTAGCCCTGCCACCATTATCAAGCTGTATATGAATCTGGGAGGGAGGAGAGGCATTTAATGCCTTTATTTAAAAAAATACTGGTGTGAATCCTCACAATTTTAAAAGTTACTTTAAAATGACAGCTAGCATACTGAATGATGTGGAAGAACATAAGTCACAATAAAGTATTAACTGCACTAATGCTGATCCAGTTCTTTAAGTTCTGAATGGTCAGTTAGCACAGTGTACACCTTTTATAGCTTAAAATCATCCCCCACTTTTGCCATTCTATAAATCAATGTCATACTGCTTATTTCATACCTACAAGAGTCAGGTCATGTCTGATGACCCTTAGTTAGTGCACATTTAACAGCTGCACTGTTCACAGAGATCATTAATTGTCTTATCTGTATCTGCCTGGGCTCTTTTATTCCTTTCACAATAACAAAACATTGCCTTCACATAACTCTGTTGGAAATATTTTATAAGAATGTTATACCTAATAAGTACCTATAAAGATCCAGAGATGGCTAACACTTAAAAAAACAACTGTTATGAAACTATTTAACATATATGGAACCCAGTTCATTACTTATTGTTAAACAACAACATATATTTCCCTAGTGACAGGATTTAAAGTTAACAGAACAGATACAAACCCTGAAGAGACACATATAAATTGAGCATATACTGTATTCTTCCACAATGATCACAATGATTCTGATGCAATACTGTTACCAGCAGGGATCAACAGTCTGTTTAGGGAACTTTCCCCACTGTAATGTGCATGTGCATGTATGTGTAGGCATCACACAAGTCAGAATCTGTAATTTTGAATGAAAAAATTGAAAGTCCTAATGCTACTTACAATAGTCAGTGACCCCTTACAGTAGAGATTTGTGTTGATTTCTATGTAATTTCCACTGCATTTTTGGACGTGGTATGCTTGTAGAACTTGTCCCTTTTTGAAGAAATAGGACATTAGGCATAAGCAAAAAGGTCCAGATGCTGTGGTGGACAGCTGGGAATCCTGCCCAGCCGGGGTGCCTGGAAGGACTGGGAAAAGGACAATACCTCCCCTGAACCATGAGAGGGCAGCAACCCTGGTCTACATGGGGGCTCGTCTCTGTTGGGGACCATGGCCACCACCAAGGGGACACCCAGACAATTATGGAGCCCTGGATGGCAGCACTTCCGACAAACCAGGAAGTGTTGCTGGAAAATCATCAGGAAACACCTGGAGCACATCTGGGTGAAGTATTAAAGAGGCTGCCTCACTTCATTCAGAGAGTAGTGTCGGGAGGCAGAGGACGGAGCTTGCGACAGGGGGAATGGAGGCTGTAGAAGAAATAGAGAAGAAAATAGTGGAAAAAGACTGTTAATTAAAGGTGAATTGTACACTGCATTGTGTGTGCGAAAAGAAAAGAAATTAAAGTGTGTGTGTTTGGGACATTTGGCGTCCGTGTCTGTTTGTGTCCGGGTCCGAGCTCCATAATGTTATAGCAGAAGTGAATTGCACACGCATATCAAATTGTATGAAAAATAAATCTGCTTTATATGTTTTCATAGCTTATCAATTTATTCTGTTCAGCATTTGAAATTAATTTTATGAGTAGTTTTTTTTTTGTGAAGAATACCATGATCTGATATTTTGCCTAGAAATTGTCTTTTCTGTGATATTTGCAACTGGACATTTTTATGACTGTTCCATCAAATGAGAAAGCTGGTAAAGTTCACTATACCGTTCTTTAATGGAGCTTCCCTAGACGCAAGTGTATGCACAGATCATTACCTGACTGATATTTTCATTAATGGAAAAATTAATTGCCTTTCTTCAGTGATTTAAGTGTGACAGTGCAAACTCTGATGCAACGTTGTGAAGCAGGTCTCATTTAAAAAAACAAAGAAGGCTAAAAGGTGCACATTATGGACACAACTACTGTTTTCCATACATAAATACAGATCCATTTATATTTAAGAAATGGAAAAATGTAATGAGTCACATATACCAAGCACATACTGTTAGCTATGTGCTTGTAAGGGGACTACTTTTTTCATACTAAAGTGAATTTCAGAAAATATGAAACCGCCACTTTATATGTTTCTTAGTTGCATATTTTAAAGAATATTTATAGCACATTCCATTAGCTTAAATATAGAAAGCACAATTCATATAGTTTAAAGAAGGTCATGGCTGCAGGTGGGCAGTGCAAAAGGGTTGGCTGTCCATCCAACGATAAATCACTAAAAATAATAATGTAGCCTTTTTGGAATTTTAGTTGCCATCCATACGGGTGCAAATGCCCACCCTATGATGACATTCAAGTAATACCACTGTTCCTTTAAAGCTAAAAGCAGTTTTGCATACGATAACTCATAAATTAATTCTTTTGACTCAGGTTTTGAATGTGATTCATTTATAGATGACACTGATTATGTCGATCCTATAGAAGATTTCAAAAGTGCTTGAAAGCAGTTATAGTGTTATTAAAGTAAAAAACCATTTGCATGTTTGAATGACAGCTATTGATAAAGTCCTAAATGAACCTGAATACTTATTAACTTAAGCATCTGTTCTTGGTACTAGCAAAATTGTTTCTGACATATTCAGAAATAAAAATTCACAAGCAGATGAGTCAGTCATTAAAGAACTTTCTACTAATGTAAGTACATCTAATACTTTAGGAAGAGCTATTGGAAAGTATTTAATACTCATGTTTCCAATACTGTTATGTGCAAAATAGAAGCAACACTTCTGAAAAGTGGACAAAACACACATTGTCTGTGTTTTCATTGAGTGCTTTTATGCAAATAAAGTTTGTTTTGTCATTTGAAATTAAAAACGGCGGCTGATATGATGAGTGTTGCTTCTGTTATTTCAATTGCACCTACAATCGCTGTGTTTGTTTTTAATTGGAGAAGACGAGAGCAACTGAATACAATAAAGGGAAGGCAAACTCCCTATAACTGGCAGAGGCCACATATTTGGGATTTCTTTGAAATCTTCTGCAGTGATTTTACTGAGCTGTGGGTAAAAAATGTTAGGATGAGCAGCCCATAATTCATGGAATTGTGTCCCTTGTCATAGCATATACAAGGGAGCCAGTCCCAACCAAGAAGCGCATAGCTATCACACTTTATGAACTGGCTACCTGTGCGGAGTACAGGTTGTTGGAGAGATGTTTGGTTTGAGCAAAACCATCGTTCACAGGCGTGTATATGGGGTGTGTCAGGCCATATGCTCTACACTAATGAGGTAATGCATCACTTTATCTTATGATAAAACTGAGCAGATTTCATAGCATAATTACAAGGCACACAAAATGCCTCAGGTGTTACTGTGCACACGGTTGTTGACTAAAGATTAATGATCAGCAACATTTGTGTTGGGTCACCCAGTAGTGCTCATGATGCTGCTGTATTCGACACATCATATTTGCACAGGTATTTGAAAATCTAATTGATGCTTTACATCATGTCATGTGACCTAAGTTTGAAAAAAGTGTTTCCGTTGCAATTTTGAGAATTATTGCTTGGTCGATTTGCCTGAAAAACCACTTCAAGGGAGCTTATAAACTTTTTTTGCAAATTTTGAGGTTTTTTTTTTGAAATTCATATTTTTCCTTTACCACTTTTTGTTTCACAATTTTAAATTGCACATTAAGGAGGATAATGGAAATGTGGCTACTGTAAAATATGCCAAAGTATATTTCAGTTTGTACAGCCCATTGAATTTATTATTCATGTAAAGGAAAATATTGCTCTTTTATTAAAGTTCTATGTTAACATCTCTGCAGCTGGTTTTGAGCCACAATGATGTAACTGAAAATGTAGCTGAAAGACACATGAAACTACAGGTCATGTAAATAATTAGCTAAAGTACCATTGCTTCTTAAAAAGTATCTTTTCTTTCCAGATAGGATTTGCAAATCTCTAATTTCATTTGTTGATGATGCTGAAATCTGGATCTAAAAACACAAAACCCTGTTCTGTGTATGGGGTTCTCAGTAATGTATTGATC
Organism: Polypterus senegalus; assembly: GCF_016835505.1. NCBI lineage: Eukaryota > Metazoa > Chordata > Cladistia > Polypteriformes > Polypteridae > Polypterus > Polypterus senegalus. Next base: position 60,510,106 of record NC_053162.1, on the reverse strand, counting down.
TGTTTTGTACATGAATGATAATTTAAAAATATAATGGCTATGAAAATTGTTAGAAAGCCTACTACAAGATTTGATGAGAAAAGCAAGTTGTTTTTATTACTCTCTTTGGTGAGCTTGTGAAAGTACCAGTCTAGTACAGTGATTCCCAAAGTGTGTGCGGCTACAATTTTTTCATAATTTCATTTCCATTTTCAATTAAATGTGATAGGATGTGACATCTGGTGGACCTGGTGCAAACCAGTAACTTGCTTAGTAATAACTGTTTGTGGAAACATCTACAAATGGTTACTAGATGGCGCTCTACAATAATTAAGTTTCTCGATTGTTTTAGTAGTTTGTGAAAAATTCTCTGTACTTTGTGTTCATATACAAATAGCTTTAGTGACTACTTTATCAGAAAGTTAAAAAAAAGGTATTTTTTTATAAGCAGGCAGCAATACCAAGCAATGTATTGCTAGCATCTTACAAGGTGGCACATAGAATCATGCTTACTTCTCTCATTCATGCTAGCTGGCTCATCCTCTTTCTTATCCCAATGCCACCCTCTCACTCTCCAAGCCTTTTTTCTTCCCTTTTCATCTCTTTTTTCCCCTCTCCTTCTGTGCTGACCCATTTTTATATGGTTCTGTCGGCACAGCGTCTCATTTGCGCACCGCAGGAAGCCGATTAAGCAATTGAGAACGATCTCACCCTCACATGCAGGTGCAACTCACCCCAATTACTCCATCAACTCCCTGCAGCTGCCCATGGAGACTGACACGGCGAATGGATTATTTAAAAGCTGCCAATCTTTCGTAGCCGCAGACCCGCTACACCACATTCCCACTAATTATAATTAGATGAATTTGTTCAATTACATTTTTTGTGATCTTAAATACGTGTTTTATTTATTTTTACTTAACTTTTTTAATTAAAAAATATTATTGGCTATTTCGCAAACTAGAATTCGACTATGTGACTTGAGAAAACCTGGATTCAGCAACGATGCGGAGAATCGAAAAAGTTTGGGAACCACTGGTCTAGTATATAATAGTCTATGATTTTGCTGGCTTTACAGTTACTCCAGTGACTAGATTTGAAATTAAATGTTCCGTGAAGAGATGTTCAGACAGCTGCTTTCAACCTTTGAACAAAATAAACCTATTACACACACATTACATCCACAGTGGAGCTGCTGTGGAGTAAAAAAGAAATGTGTTTAACATAAACTATCCCACGGGTATTGTACATGACCTTTATGAAGGTACCTTTCCAGTTGAGCTAGCATGCTTCTTACATGTATCGATTTCAAAGGTATATTTTGGAGCAGAGAGCCTTAATGGAGTCATTCTGAAATTCTCATACAGGACAATACCTGTAAGGCACATGTTACACAATTTTGATTCTAAAAATCTCATCCACAGAATTGCACATGTGTTACAGAACATACTCAGATTTCTTTAATTTAGGCTAGCACCTGTTGTCCATGAACACGGATTACCTTGGCAGGTTCTTTTAAAAGTAAAAGATACTATGAAGCTTGCTGTTGCCTCTGTTCATACAAAAATATACTACTACCAGTGGTGTAGTGGTGTCTGGAGAAGTGGGTATACTGTAAATTTAGCCCCCAAAATGTTTTAGCGACCTACACAGCAAAAGAAAAAAGTGCCCCATTATTAATAGTGACAGTCTTACATATGTTGTTCCCACTAGAAAGGGACAGTACTATTTACATCTGCTGCCTGACTTCATTCACTTCAAGGGTCATTATGAGATCAACAAACCAGAGATGTACATTTTGTAGATCTGTCTGGTTCATACAGAGTAATTCAACTGCATAATGCATACATTTTCTTAGTCCATGGGGAAAGTAGATTCCTTTGTAAACATTGTCTTAGAATGTCTAATCTGCAACAGATAGTGAAGGCCAGAGAGTGACACAATTATAAAATTAAAATGATTTGTCAGTGTCAGTATGCGAAAATTACTGGTGGTACAGAGGCCCATTTCCTTAATAGCAGATACATTTAACATGAAGCCGACGCCTTTTCAGTCAAAAATACATTTATTTTTACAAAATTTAAACAGCTGATTTTCAAAATAAAATACTTGGATTTGACCGTTCTGAATATTCATTAACTATGACAGCCGACAGGAATAACATCCATCCATCCAGCCATCCATTATCCAACCCGCTATATCCTAACTACAGGGTCACAGGGGTTTGTTGGAGCCAATCCCCGCCAACACAGGGCAAGTAATGTAATTGTTCATACTTTGGCAATGCATTCTTGTTCCTGTTTCACTTAGTGTAAAAAAGAAAAACACCCATCATACTCTTTTCAAGTAAATTCAAAACCCAATCCTAAAACTGAAAATAAAATAAATAATTTGGGTTGGGTATCAAACATATTTGGTGGATACCTATGTGTACAAAAATATCACATAACAATACATTCACAATAATGTGTTTCAAAATTACAACATGTAGTTAATAATACACAAATATATATATATATATAAATTTCACCTCATTCATGAAAATGAATGTGATATACTTTCTCAATAGAATGAAGGGTATCTAAATAAGTGCTTACATTTTTGGCTCAAGAGAATTAACACCAGGTACTTAGATAAGTAGTGGTATACTTATATAAACATAAAATAACAAATTACAGATAAGAACACAAGATTTATAGTCAATACAGATTTGTAAACCTGTCTGCAGCTTATCTAGACTTGCACTACAGTATTCTCCAGACAGACTTGCTTTCCACAGGGTTAGATAGATAGATAGATAGATAGATAGATAGATAGATAGATAGATAGATAGATAGATAGATAGATAGATAGATAGATAGATAGATAGATAGATAGATAGATAGATAGATAGATAGATAGATAGATAGATAGATAGATAGATAGATAGATAGATAGATAGATAGATAGATAGATTCTTTATACACCCTAAGGGGACGTTCACAGATTCTCACCCTGCACTGCCTAGAACGTATAGAACTAGAAGCACGGTGGCTCATCAGCCAGGTCCTTGTATATTTTTGAGGTTCAAACTTGGAAGCAGGGGGGCCGTTAATGTTAATCATCATCATCAAGTTTGATATGTTTGAAACCAGTAGGACAGCCCTTTTGTCTGTGTTTATATTGTTCATAAGGCTAAAGTTCCTCTCATACTCTGCTGTGCTGACAGGGAATTTTCTCATACAGTTAATGAGTGGTTTTAGGTCCTTGGGCTTACTGTTGGGCTCTTCCAGCAAGTCCCGAATCCCATTCAGTGCTTGGTCTTTGCATAAGTTAAATTGCTTGCAGAGTCTCTTAATTTGTTCTTCACCATGGCGAATGCTGGGGTTTGATGGCCATTTACTCTGATCAAGGATGCTGAGGTCCTTGATGATCTCATCTTTAAAAGATAACCGTTGTTCAAGATTGTTCAGAAAGCTTTGCATTTTGTTTCACGGCAATAGACCGATACATTCCCGTCATTTGCTTCTAAAGCCTCATTGTATTTTTGCCCTGGACTCTCTTTAAATGAATGTATCACTCTTATTGTGTGTTTTAGTAGATGGTCTGCTCTAAGGAGAGTAACAGAACGAGCCTGAAGTTCCTGTGACAGGATACTTAGTTCACAGAGTGTGTCATATATGAGCCCAAAATCACACAGAAATTCGGGACTTTGAACACGGTCTAATAGACCTCGGTACATTTGCTTCTCTTTGTTGGATCTTGTCTCATCATGACAAGCACCCTTAAAGTGCTGCACAAGAGCTCCCAGTGATGTCCAAACTGCATGAACAGTCCGAAAGCTACTGGCCACCCAGCGTACATCTAAAACTCTGCCAATACAAAGAAGTTGTGAGTCTACTTCAGCTGCCGCAACTTTAAGTTCATGCTCATTTTTGTTTGACATACTATATAGAGAGTACAAGTGATTTAAAGTGGTTGACACAGTTTACCTCATCAACTGCATCTGACACAGCTAGCTCAAGTCTATGGTTCATGCAGTGCCATACAAAAAGCTTTGGGAATTTTGTGGTCAGCCTTGTTGCTATACCTTTTTTCCTAACATGACCCTGGCTCCATCACATACAAATGTCACCCAGTTTTCATGAAGCCATTCCTCCATAAAGCCAGCATTAGTTAAACAACTTAGTAAAGCCTCTGCTATGCCATCAGCTCTCTGATTTTCAAGTTCAACAAGTTCAAATAATATGAATTCAGGACTGTTTTCCTCAATTGATGCTTTCACAGAAACAGTCATGACAGCTTTGCGATTTAAGGAAGAGGACTCACCAGCTAGGACAGCCAGCTTACTTGATGATGCTATTATACTACTGACATTTTTTTTTTATCTCATTAGCAACATGCTTGATTATTTGTGTTGCACTGTACCGTGAATGAAGTACTGAGCCCATCTTTATGCCATTCAATTCCTGCAGTTCAGTGAGGCTCTCGTGATCAGCAAAAGGTATATTACTTTTGGCTACATGGTAGACTTTTCTGAACACAGCTTCAGTTTCCTTCATGTAGGACTCTGTCATGGCCTCCATTGCATTTTCAATGGTCTCTTCTTTCTGTTGCTCTTTTATCTTCACAGCTTGAATGTGTGCTTTGGACAAAGCATGTTTCCTCACCTTATTTCTTAAGGCTGAGACTTGTCTCTCTACTGCTTAGGCCAGACGCTTGAATTTCAAAGTTCATCCATTCTCTTGAGAGCAATACAACTTGCTCCTTGTTACCATCAATGGACACAGTGAACAGACTAGACATCCTGTGAAGCATAAACAAAAAATAGATTCACATCTGTATTTGTTTCTCCCGCATACATATTCAAACTCACACACTGTACATTTTTTAGTGTCCACGGTTATAGAATCTAAGCCTAACCAACAATCAATGTACACTTACCCAATTTTCTGTTTTTGAATCCTAACCAGGGGTTCTTGGATTGGAATTTCTCTTTCTGTTTGGCTGTCCATACCTGTGGCCATTTATTATTGGTGTCTACAAAAAAAACAACATTAGTCATAAAATTATTGGCGTGAAAATGGTACCAACACACTGACACAGTTTCAAGATTAAAATCAGTATTTCTCAGGAAGAATAGCATACCTAGCTAGAAATGCTTTAATGTCCGGGCCGTTTGGACACTATCTAGTGCTCGGGGAAAACGGTGTAAGTGTAACATTATAAACTCCCCCCAACACCTGTTAATCTGTCTGTACTCAAAAATAAGCACTGATGTGAAAGTCAGGTCTAAATATCTGCGTTTTAAAATGCAACCAAACGGAATTTGTTGACAGCTAGCAGCTTTGATACTAATGAAAGTCAGGGAAGCTAACTTAACACTAGCTATAGCATGAGCAAATTGGAACAACAAAAAATAAATGAAACTAAATAAAAAAGCTGCTAGTTAATGCTGTAGAAACACTGTATTAACATAATTTACAAATCTTGTTATTATAAAGTACTCACCATGGTTGACGTGTTCTTCCATTGAATTTGCAACATCAATCAGAGATTTAGCACCTCCACTGCCAGCACCCCCTCCAACAGGGGTTGGGGACTGAGAGGCTGTGGCTACCTGTCCGGCTGGATAGTAGTAATAATGTAGCTTCATGAGGTTGTTTGTTCTGAAAGCTAATGTTTGTATGGTTCGCTTCATTTTCACTTTTAACTTGATTATATTTACTTTTCACGTGAGGACATATTTTGGTCTGTAACAATGGACCAACAGGAAGGTGACGGTAAAGGATATTTTTCCCGGTTTAGGAAAGGAACGGCATGTCCCGCCCTACTCTGCCTCAGATTGGCGTAATCCATTTGCCCCAACCAATTGTTAGTTCTCCCAAAACATAACCAAAACAGACAACAATGGCAGAAAAAAATTGATGTGCCTGCAGCACATAAATGCGTATCAGCGTGTCAGTGTGGATGTAGACTGTCACAGTGTGTGGACTGAAAAGCGGCGTATACCCGCATATACCTTGTATTATACTGCAGCGTATACCCAAAACAGGAGGATTTAGAAGTGGGTATACGCTGTGACGACCTAATAAGAAGTGGGTACATGCCGTATACCTGCGTATACCCTGGATTACACTACTGACTACTACATATCTAGAATGAATGTATAGATGAGATTCTTGCCAAAACATCTTACTTGGAATAATACCATCAATCAATTAGTCCTTCCATGAAAACCCTAAATCCAAAGAGGACTGTTTGATTTATGTTAGGTAGATTGCCCAGAGGGGACTGGGCGGTCTCGTGGTCTGGAACCCCTACAGATTTTTTTTTTTCTCCAGCTTTTGGAGTTTTTTTGTTTTTCTGTCCACCCTGGCCATCGGACCTTACTTATTCTATGTTAATTAATGTTGACTTATGTTTATTTTTTATTGTGTCTTCTATTTTTCTATTCATTTTGTAAAGCACTTTGAGCTACATTTTTTTGCATGAAAATGTGCTATATAAATAAATGTTGATTGATTGACTGATTGATTGGAATAAGGATCGCTAACCATCCTGGCTGTGTTGCAGCTCCTTCCCTGCTGTCCTTCCATTATGGCCTCCCAGCCAGGTAAAGAATCACTCTCTGTCCTAGGTGGGATGCCAGTCCAATTGCCTTAACAGCTACACTGGTTTTTGCAGGGTTTAAGTAAATGTGTTTTAGTTGTAGATATTTTAAATATGTGAACATTTGTCATATAATTACAAGTATAAAATCAACATAAATATTTGAGTTAATATGTATTAATGTGTCTAGGTGTTTTTTAAACTAATTGGTGAAACTGAAACATGTTAAAATAACTAAAATAATTTTAAAGTGACCCAAATTAATACATTGGTATTTTAGTAACTAATATCTCTAATTTAACAAATTAAATCACTTGGTCATTCCATTGAAATACATGGTTCATTCAGTAGTCAAATGTACAATGACATCTGTCTACAGTGAAATTTTACTTACTTGTCCAATCAACACATCCCTAGTATGTGGATTTTTTATATGTAACTGAAATAAGCTCATCCAAAGAATCATATTTTTTCCAAGTGCTGGGCCTTTCATATATTGCTGAATTCCAGTCACGGCCTCACGTCTCATTGTCTCAAGAGCTGTACTTTTCCTACAAACTGTAATGTGCCAGTCATCAACAAAGAGATCTTCTGTCTGCTCAACACTTGATTTAAATGGCTCCTGCTCAAATAAGCAGAGCAGCAACATATTTAGACTGTTTGTCATAACTGCAATATTTAAGAGTTTTAGTTGTATTCATACAAACTAGTTGTTATCAATGTTCATAGATTATTATATATTTTAATTGGCACTTTAATTTCAAGTTCTTTCTCACTCTCCTTTTTCTGCACTGTAAAATGAAGTAATAACTCTACACACTTCTACCACTGCTACTATTTTAACACCTTTCAGCATCTCAACCACATTTCCACGTCAAAGAGTCATCTACTAGAGATACCCTCAGTCCATAATTTAAATTTCTGTATTCCTGTAAAATGAACCACCTAAAATATCAGTCTGTACTTCCAATCATCTATATGTAATTTCTCTCATCTAATATTTCTCTGTTTGCAGATAACATGGTTTTATTTAAAAAATTCCACATAGAATTTCTGCATGCTTGTCAGTCTAGAGCAGGGGTGTAGCCACTGCGGCCCTCCAGGCCTGGAATTTGACACCAATTCCAGGCCTGGAGGGCTGCAGTGGCTACAGGTTTTCATTCTAACCCTTTTCCTAATCAGTGACCAGTTTTCAATACTAAGTAACTTCTTTTCCCTTCATTTTAATAGCCTTGTTTTTAAGGATTCAGTCCTCTAAATTTATTCCTTTCTTCATTAAATGATAGCCAAACAGAAATCAGACATGAAACGAGCCAACAGATGACCAGCTAAACTGGGATTTCAAACTCCAACCAATTTCACTCCAACTAGTTTCTTAATGACACGGGACAATTTAGGAATGCCAATACACCTAACCTGCACATCTTTGGACTGTGGGAGGAAACCAGAGCACCCAGAGGAAACCCACACAGACAACATGGGGAGAAAATGCAAATTCCACGCAGAGAGGACCAGGGGAGCGAACCCAGGCCTCCTAACTGCGAGGCGGCAGCACTACCACTAAGCAACCATGCTGCCAACTGATACCTTTACCTTTCTTTATTTTCAGATATTGTGTGATGGACACAGGCTAGCTGGTCATGTGGCAGCTTGTTTTGTGTCTCATTATTGTTTGGCTACTAATTAAGGAAAAAGAGACAAGTACGGGGTTTGAGTCAAGTTAATTAAAATGAATGCAAAAGAAGTTAATTAGCAGCAAACGCTGGTCACTAATGAAGCAGATGATTAGAATGAAAACCTGCAGCCATTGCGGCCCTCCAGGACTGGAGTTTGAACCCATGGTCTAAAGCATCATGTGCTTTCAAAATCATTTATTCCACCTTAGCACTACTTCCAACAGATTTTCCCTCGTAGATGTAAAACCTTCCTGTTAATATTCAGTTGTGTCTATTTAAGTATTACCACATTTCATCTATAACTTAATAGACATCTCTAATGATAGTTGCATTGTAGATGTATTCAAAACCTTTCTTTGTCTGTCTGTTTCTCTCAGTGTTACAGCTGTCAAGATGAAAAGAGATTCAAAAACTAATTTTGTAAGTTCTATGTGGCTTCTTCCCCCTCCCTATAACTACTGGGTCAAGTTAAAATCATCAGTTTCTATATTTGAGCTAACAGGAGGTAAATGTTATGCATATCATACTTACCAACTCCAAAAAGGATGCTTGCTTCTCTTTCCCTTTCTGCAGTTGTATCAGTAATCTTTCATTAAAGGCAATTTTTAGCTTCTGTATTCTTCTCTCCTGGCAACTGCTCATAAGTTGAATCCTGTCTCTAATTTGAGTGTGAGATTCTGTTAACAGAGCTTCAGCTCAATTCTGATCAGCAGTTTCAGATATGAAAGCAGGGTAATGTTCAAGCTGAAATAGTGCAGATTTTGTTCAAAAATAATAGTCTGCTTGTTAATGGAATGACATCATAAATCCAAACTGCCACCCAAAATTTGGTTTTGATGGCATCAGCTCATTAAATGATTAGTTTTTCAAACTGTTTAGGGACATGCTGTTTTTAAAATCTGTCTTTTTGTTTCTATCCTGCTTATGGTAACCAGAATTCCTGATTTTACCAGGACAGTTCCAACTTCATGCTATTCATCTTGGTGTTCAGAGAAATATCTGAAATATAACAATATGTCCCTTTTTTAACAGAAAGCCCATCTAAAATAATTTTATTGTGATGCAAACACAGCTCAGGCGACACAGACATCAAACCACCACTGACACAGTACTACCCACCTCACCCCCTGTTCAATATAACATACTTACCTGTCTAACAGTGTGCTCACTACAACTCAATTAAAAATTTGTGTAAAATTTATAACACATCACGAGGAGGACCAAGAAGCTGACACAAACAGTGTATACTGATAATGATTTATAGAAGCATACGTGTTTATTTGTGAAAGTGTTTTTTCCTGTGCCCTGGTCCATGTCTGATGATGATGAGACAAACCTGACTTTAACACTAGAATCCCTGAAGCCTAAGAAAATATTTGTAATGCAGAGACACCTTAAATTTCCTTGTGCCTCATCATCAGCGTCTTTGTTTTGCAAATGTGTCGATCAGCACAAACAGTAACCAGCCTGCTCACTCCCCCACCGAGTCAGCTGAAGTCAAGTCAGATGCAAAATTCTCAGAGATGAAGTCTGAAGGTGTCTGGAATTGTGTAGGGTAAATAATATATTGTTATTTGGAAAAAATAACCTTTTGGTTATGAGGCAGCATTCTTACCTCTTCACCAGCCAAGCTGATATGTTTAGTTTGTGTCGATTGATATTTGGGTTTGGTTTTTAACACATTGACAGCAATATGTAAATTGAATAAATTATTTTTCTTTAGTTATATTCTTGAATAAAAGCACACTTGTTTTGTTATACCTTTTGTGATATTTGGACTTCAGTCTTCACACATTATACACTTCAAGTTAGCATTTTGTCATTATTACCATAATATGAAAAAAGTTTCTGTTTTAGTTACGTGTTGAACATTTCTTGCCTCGCATTTCCTGTCATTTTACATTTCCACAAAGCATTGTAGATACAGAACACACATGAAATGCATGTTTTCCAAATAACAATGTATTATTTACCCTATACATTTCCAGGCACCTTCAAACTTCAGCTCTGAGAATTTTGCGTCTGACTTGACTTCAGCTGCCTCGGTGGGGGGATCAGTGAGCAGGCGGCTTGCTGTTTGTGTTGATTGACACATTTGCAAAACAAAGACGCTGATGCAAGGGAATTTAAGGTGGCCAGGCATTACGAATATTTTTGAAGGCTTCAGGAATTCTAGTGTTTAAGAATTGTGAATGGGCATTATGCATGGGCATGAGTTAATAAATATATATACATGCAACAGAATCAACTTGGTTTGGGACTTTGACAATGTAGTCACCCTAATCCTGCTTGCTCTTATTTCTTTGTGTAATTACAAGTCTGTCCTGCCACAAAAGACAATTGTATGTTCCTTCCATCAACACTTCCCTTTCACCCTTGACACTCCTTTAACCTCTCCTTTCCCCCCATAAAAGTCCTCTTTCTTTTATATAGCAATCCATAGAAAAACACCCCAATTTATCAGCATAATGTCCACCTCTGCAACACATCTCTGGGCTGCATGACTGTACCTCCAAACATCCTTTCCAGTTTTAAAAATTAGAAATGACAGTTCATCCAGGTTGCACGTGGTACATGTACTATATATCTCAGGCCTCACAAACATTACAAAGTAGGAGTTTTCCCATCTCTCTTCTACATAGAGTATCACTAATACCTGCCGAAGCATGTTTTAGTATTATGCCGGTTTCTCTTGTTTAGAAAGAATAACTGTCATTTTTCCCATTTCAAAAATTTCAATTTACATGTACAATATTTCTTTGTTTTCCTTGAGGCCTCTATTGTGGTTTACATTACTATACTAAAAAATTAGCTTTTCTACTGAGCAACATGGAGATTCTGCTGTGAAAACTTCATCATGTGGCAGCACAGAATCACCTTAATATTTCCTTTTTGTGACTTAATTTAATTGGAGACATCAGCAGTAAAATATTAAGTGTAGTTGTTTAACCCATAAGTACTGGAAACTGAACACCACATGATGTCATGCAAACATAGGGCAGATTCTAAGAATTAAGGGTGAGATAGTGGATAATGTACTTTATACACACATTTTTGCTCTTTATTTGTAGTGTTTGTTGTTCTTAACTTCTGTGTTTATATATTTTGGCTCGTTAATTGTATGCTTTGCACTGTTGGGCATTAGAGCAGAGGGTGTGGTGGGCTAGGGCATTAGAGCAGAGGGTGTGGTGGGCTAGGGCATTATCATTTGGATGTCTTTCTTTTCCATATTCCATTTCACTATTCTTGTATGCTTGGTGTTATATTTTATTAATAAAAATGATAATGAAAAGAAAGATGCAATGCATCTATCCAGTGCCATCTAGAGGAGAAAAGTCAGGAAATCAAAATTTAGTAAATTGGCATATGTATTTGTTGTAAATTTCATAATCTCCATTACTTTAATAAAAATAATAATTATATCATTGTATTCCAATAAATGTTTTTCAATGTAATTTTCTTTCTTAACTCTGCCACAGGATAATTATAATAACGCAGAATGGAAATTTACATTATTATTAATTATGACATTTGCTTTGTAATACATAGCTTCTAATAAGGCAGTCACTCTAAATTACCTTCTCTCACAATACAGACAGGTACACAGTGCAGCACAATTTGCACTGAATGAAAACAATAAATGCTTGAAATTATATTCTGAGCAATTTTTTGGCACTGTGCACCATATTATTTATAATTGGCCAAAAGACTACACAGCTGCACATCCTTGACCAGAATGACCCCTCTTTCCAAAAGGAACTCTAGCAAGATCTGTGCTTGTTGACCCCAGCAAACTCTCTCAAGCAAGACTCAAAAATGCTGAAAGGTGCCAAAATGTAAAAATACTGAATGTATATATGACAAGTGGCTGCTTGTGAAAGGTGGTGGGTATTTAGTCAGTACTTGCCTGCCCACCTGAAAATGAGCTCTTACAATCTTGATAGGAATTCACACCTTTGCAGGACACCTTACTTAAAATTAGAACTCTCTGCCAGTGTTTTGGAAGTTTAAGATTTTGGAAGACTTCCTGGATCCAACTACTGCTTTGTTTCTGACAAGTTTTTAGCTGCCTCCTAAATTTATAAGTAAAAATCAGTGATCTGCTTTGCAAAAAACAAATTACTTTTTATTTTTGTGGCCTAGATAAATTCTAACAGTTACAATGGTCTCAGAAGTCATTGTAACCTACTGGTCACAAAATGTCCCCTGACTCTCAGAAGTGGCTCAAAAATAATGACAGAATGAGGTAAAAGAATACTTCCATCTTGAGGAACACTGACTTTAGTTTGATAGAGAGCTGAGCGATGACTCACTGACAAGTTGAAAGAAAGTTCAGAAGTTTGAAGAGAGGCTGAAGGTGAGATAGAGTGCTTGGGTGTGATGCAAAGAAGCAGTCAAGTTGGGGAAAAACTATATCATCACACAGATTGGGAAACAGCTTATATAAAAAGCCCAGGGAGGTAATTTTTGCATTAATTTTGATACTTTGCATTCTTTTTTACTTTATCATTTTTTTCTTTTGATTAAGTAAACCAATATTTGTTTGAATAATTTGTGGATTATTTTTAGATTTTACTACAGGTGTACAGAGAAAAGGTTGCAACATTTTTTCATCTTTCACAGTCCAGTTGGTTTGATAATTTTGTTTTCCTTATAAACTTACTGGATCACTAATATTATGTTTCAAAAGAGAGAGGACAAGCATCTATACACTAAACCAAATTGTCACTAAAAAAGAGAAGTGGGAAGCATAATAAATTACAAACACAAATATTTTCAAAAGGAGAGAACCAGACCTCATTGTTGGACTCGCATCTGCAGTAAATAAACAGTTCCTCAACGAGCTGGACAACTGTACTTAAACATTAATTAAACTTTAAATTAAATTAAATTGGATGTGCCAGGATCAGAACTGGGAATTTTAAGAAATATAAGACTGGGGCAAAAAGATCATTAATTTAGCAGGATACTTTACCATGATTCTCAGATACATAAGGCAAGTAACACTTAGATCAATCGCTACAAAATGGGAAAGAATTGACAAGTTCCACAGACCAGAAGAGAATAATGACTGAAACCAGCCAATAGCTAAAATGCAAAAACTGTTTGTGGGCTGGGGTGGCACGCTGGCACAGTGGGTAGCGCTTCTGCCTCGCAGTTAGGAGACCTGGGGTCCTCCCGGCATGGAGTTTGCATGTTCTGCGTGGGTTTCCTTTAGGTACTCCAGTTTCCTCCCACAGTCTAAAGACATGCAAGTTAGGTGCATGGGCGATTCTAAATTGACCTTGGTGTGTGTGTGTGTGTGTGTGCATGAGCACCCTGCGGTGGGCTGACACCCTGCCCAGGGTTTGTTTCCTGCCTTTTGCCCTATGTTGGCTGGGACTGGCTCCAGCATACCCCTGTGACCCTGTAGTTAGGATATAGCGGGTTGGATAATGGATGGATGGATGTTTGTGGCCTAAGGGTGGGCAGATATGTCCACAAATAGTACGAGACAAACAGACATAATCGGAACTGTTAAAGCATGAAACCCACCACCATCTTGTAGACTGCACTGCACATTTCAACAAAATTTAGGCTACCATATGCAGCACCAAAAAAATGCCACGGCTGTTATCCATCAAGGTCAAACAAACTCTAGGAACCCTACATAAAAAACATTCTACAGTTGTACCAAATAATAAGATAGGTGATTCAAACAAACATCGATTAATGAAGCAGCCACTACCTGCTTTTGCAATAGAGAAAGACAAGGAGCAAGCTGTTGAATTTTTTTTCTCAAACATATAGCAGAAAACCCTGAGTCCAATTTTATGATGGCATCCATGACATTGAGCGAGTTACTATGACTCTAGTTTCTTTTAATGATATCAACATATGGCATACCAAAATAAGTAAAATAAGACAACAATCTAACAGAAACCACATACAAAGAAAACAAAGTACTGACTTTATCAAATATTTCTAAGAAAGACCTTCCACCAAGAGATTAAGATGACATAAAAGAGTTTGTCACAAGAATAACATGAACACGTCAAAAAGGTTTGGGGTAGCCACCCGTATATTGTGCCCTGGATGCAAAAGGGTTGTTTTTTTTGAGGAGTTGTATTCAGGTTTGAGTCCAGAACAAAACTGATTAGAGAGTGACAATATGACGGCTTTAAAGGACGGGAAAGGAAGTGACGTCTTCAGAACTGGAAGTGACGTCTTCAGGACCAGAAGTGACGTCCAGTGGTGCTGGAAAGTGATGTCATCAATAGTGCCGGCAATAGAAGTGATGTCATCAATGGTGCCGGTACCGGAAGTGACATCATCAATGGCACTGGCACCTATTGTGATTTCCCGTGGATGGTCTGCAGAGGATTGAGAGAAAGTCGGTGCACTACTATTATTTAGGCCCTATAGCTGCCTCCCAATCATACGTGTGTGACAAGTTATAATATAATAGAGAAAATGTGTAAAGTTTGCCCTGTTACTTTAAATTCAATATTTCAGCTAGAAACACAAATAGATATAGATAACATAAGGTTTTGCATAGATGTTAAAAATGTTTTGTGTGTTGTAGCATAGAAAAATGTACTAAGGTGTTTAATAGAACAAGTGTATTACATGCCTTGAAATCACCACTAGACATTACCTGAACATCTTGGATAAGTAGGGAAGTGACATTACACAATGTCTAGTTGTGGGGTATGTCAGGTTTGCTGACCGCGACTGCTGATGTCGACTGCAGGACTATCTTGATTTAAATGACTGAAAGTAGCTGGACATGTCCACCTTACCAACTGAGTGATGATCTTTCAATGCAGTTGTGCTCACCCCTTTTTATGGCAGGCAAATGATGTGCTGCCTAACAGAGGCAGCTCTTCTGAAGAATTAACAGCTATTAACAGCTACAATCCTTTACCTTCACTTTTTTTCTTTTTTATATGCTTTCATGAAATGTAAAACACAAGACATCACACAGACAATCTTCTCTGCTGTTTGTGCAATCCAAAACACCCACATTTCTTATTCCTTGTCATTTCATGATATGAACTGTACTTCTAGATGAGCATCTTTTAGTTGTCAGCTCTCATGCACATAGAGCTTGTCCCTACAACTAAAATGAAATTGACTTTATTGGAGCAAGTCATATTTCACAGGAACATGCTGCCGTCTGCCAATGGTTCACTAAGATTATGTAAATGAAAGCTACACCTGGGGTGGCACAGTGGCTAGCACTACTGCCTTGCAGTTAGGAGACCTGGGTTCACTTCCCTGCATGGAATTTGTATGTTCTCCCCATGTCTGTGTTGGTTTCCTCCCACAGTCCAAAGATATGCAGGTTAGGTGCACTGGTATTTCTAAATTGTTCCTGATGTGTGTGCGCGCCACTGCGGTGGGCTGGCGCCCTGCCCGGGATTTGTTTCCTGCCTTGCACCCTGTGTTGGCTGGGATTGGCTCCAGCAGACCCCCGTGACCGTGCAATGTGATATAACCTTAAGTAAATGTCTTGTTCTCATGAAAACATTTGCAACATTGTAATTTTACTATAATAATTCTGTATTGCAGTCCAAATAACATGCTTATTTGTACATTCTTCTAAAGATATTTCACTCATCTACCCATTTTTCTCAGTGAAACATAAGACAATAAAATACCATTATCGTATCAAATCATCATTATTTTACACTAGTGCAGGTAAAGTGAAATAATTTATTAAATAAATCAAAGGTTCACTAAATGTAACCACCTTTTCTGTTAGGAATTGGTAAAATTCTTTTTGTGCTGTCCTTGAGTTTTTCTTATTTACCCTTTAAAAATGGAAGCAGAAATGTCAGTATTTCTCAGGATTAAGTTAAAAATCACTAATTGACAGAAATGAAGCACAAGTTTCACAAAAGGTCATGACAGGACATGACTCATACAAAAAGTTGTCAGTATAAAAGCAATAAAAAGCATCAGCACAGGTGAAACGTTAATATACCAAGAATTCAGAGACAATTTAAAAGAAGATATAAAGTTTTTCCACATAAAGGAATAAATTAACTGTGGTTTACCCAGTTCCATGAAGCTGTTAAAGATTTAATGTATCCATCTAAATAGTTCTAACTAAAGATGAATGTCATTTAAAACTATCATTGTGGAAAACCAGTTTAACCAAAAATAAATGAAAAAATGCTTCAATAAAAACATACTTTTTCATGGATATTAGTAGATGAACATCATCATTGTACATAGAGCTCAAAGACATTAAATTGGAGCAGACATTAAGAGTTAATATAAGCAGCAGCACAACTATGTGTTTCTTTTTTTGAGTACTCTGTGATAGTTAGTGTTCCAACTGGAGTAGATCCCACTCTTGAACCTGCTGCCGCTAGACAAAAACCTCTCCACAATCATAAGTAAATGGAACATATTCAATACAGAATAATGTGCAAAATGTCAGTCCGTTAGGGGAAGTAAACACAATTTCTAACAATTGTTGTACTGTTTAACTTAATTTAAAACTTACTACTTCTGATTGGCTTCCTGATTTTCATGATGTTTAACACAGCGTGTAACTAAACATTGATTCTACAATGCCTATAAAAAGTATTCACTTAATGGAAGTTTTAACATTTTATTACTATACAACATTGAATAACAGTGGATTTAATTTGGCTACTTTGGCATTGATCAACAAAAAAATGAATATTTTATATCAAAGTGAAAACAGAGCTCTGAAAAGTGGTCTAAATTAATTACAAATATCCATCCATCCATTTTCTAACCCGCTGAATCCGAATACAGGGTCACGGGGGTCTGCTGGAGCCAATCCCAGCCAACACAGGGCACAAGGCAGGAACCAATCCCGGGCAGGGTGCCAACCCACTGCAGGACACACACAAACACACCCACACACCAAGCACACACTAGGGCCAATTTAGAGTCGCCAATCCACCTAACCTGCATGTCTTTGGATTGTGGGAGGAAACCGGAGCGCCCGGAGGAAACCCACGCAGACACGGGG
This sequence comes from Polypterus senegalus, assembly GCF_016835505.1. Taxonomy (NCBI): domain Eukaryota; kingdom Metazoa; phylum Chordata; class Cladistia; order Polypteriformes; family Polypteridae; genus Polypterus; species Polypterus senegalus. The sequence goes on along the minus strand of NC_053162.1, from coordinate 60,492,865 downwards.
AGAACATGCAAACTCCACGCAGGGAGGACCCGGGAAGCGAACCCGGGTCTCCTAACTGCGAGGCAGCAGCGCTACCACTGCGCCACCGTGCCGCCCCTAATTACAAATATAAAACACAAAATAATTCATCACTTTTAAGTATTCACCCCCTTTAATATGTCAAACCTAAACTATCACTGTTGTAGCTAATTAGTTTTAAAAGTCACACAATTAGCTCATAACAATCTGCAGTTGATGGGTTTCAATTGATTGTAGTAAAAATGCACCTTATCTGTAAGGTCCATCTTGTGGTGAGTCAGTATGGTGGCCTAACATACACAATGAAGACAAAAGAACACTCCAAGCAATTCAGTGAAAAGGCGATTGAAAAGCATGAGTCAGAGCATGCTAAACTGTCCCTAGTGTGTGTTTGTGTGTATTTACCCTGCAATGGACTGGCGCCCTGTTCAGGGTTGTTCCTGCCCTTTGCATGCTGGGATAAGCACCAGCTGCCCCGTGGCACTGCTCAGATTTACTGCAAACATGTCAAAGACACGTACTTTAGGTTAACTGATCATTTTAAACTGGCACTATAGAAATGGTGTGAGCTTGTGCATGAGAGAGCCCTGTCAATTTTTATTGCCATGTCCAGGGATGATTCACATGTTGTGTGTTGTCGGGATAGTATATGGACTCTGTGACCATGAACTGAAAAAGCAGGTGCAGAAAAATGCATATGGAAAGTTTAAATATTTTCATTTAAATATATATCTGAATAGCCTATAAAAAGTAGCTAAAGAAATTATTTGATTTGATATGATTTATTTTACTGTTACATTTTCTTCACGGAAATCAAAATACTTATACAGGCAAGTGCATCAATGTAATGTCTTTGGCATCTAAGTACAGTTTGTTGCATGACATTGTGTAAGCAGAGGTTTGAAGAATGTCACTGCAAGACATTGCTTCTGGTCTTTTCAGCACTGATGTTTGCATCTCAGACAGATATACCTGCATGGGGACTTGTGTGGCTTTTATGTAGTGTTACATATGTTTCATTTTAAAAAGGTGCATGATCTGAAAGTGTTTTCGCAGTGTGAGTTTGTAGAGCAAACGAAAGACAAGCAGAAAAAGGGACCAGCAGGAGTAATGCAATGTGAACAACATTACACCCTTGGCAGCTTCATCGCTTCTACCAGCTGTTCCAACGTATACCCCTGCATGTTTTCTGTTTTTTTAAAGCAGCAGCACTGAAAATGAAACTGTTTTATTTTGTTAATGTGTTTGAGAAATGGGATGGGATCCAAGGCATATTGCTTAATGTAATATGTAGGTTTAAAATCAGTTTATTTTCACATTAATGCACATTCTATACTCACACTATGCAAATTAAAAGTAACACTATGCAAATTAAAAGTCTGTTATTCATACAATGTGTTTCATTATGTAAAATGTACTAATGTGAAATTATGCTTTTCTTATAGGCTGTAGGTGCACACCAACTTAAAAAAAGTTTTGTAACTTTGGAAGTGCCTAAAGATTTAATACAGATGGGAAGTCCCATTTACATGAAATATTTCTTAATAGTTTGCAAATATTAAAATTCCTGGATAGAATATTTCACTTTTGGCTCTAAAAGATTATATTTACACCAGGATTTGATCTGAACTGAAACTGTAAATAAAAAGCAATTTTTTTTACTGATTTTTTCAGTTGGACATTTAGCTTTACTACTTGTAAATGACATCTTCACCACTGTATCATATCATACATCAGGGTGATTCATTACAAACATAGATGTTCTCCCTTTTTCACAGTAATTACTTATGTTCTTTTCATTTTCAGAGGATGAGTATAGTGGGAAGACCATGTGATCATTGGAATTGGACAGACACTTGTATAACCTCTAGGGCCACTTCTTTTTCCATTTCTTCTTACCTATATACTCTCAAAACCCAGTGCAAACACTTCACCTGACTATGTTTTCATCAAAATATCTAAGGATGTCATCAGCAGAAAGATCCATCCATTATCCAACCCGCTATATCCTAATTACAGGGTCACAAGGGTCTGCTGGAGCCAATCCCAGCCAACACAGGGAGCAAGGCAGGAAAGAAACCCTGGGCAGGGTGCCAGCCCACCGCAGGGCACACACCCACACACCAAGCGCACACTAGGGACAATTTAGGATCGCCAAAGCACCTAACCTGCATGTCTTTGGACTGTGGCAGGAAACTGGAGCCCCCAGAGGAAACCCACTCAGACATGGGGAGAACATGCAAACACCATGCAGGGAGGACCCGTGAAGCGAACCCAGGTCTCCTAACTGCAAGCGCTGAAAGATGCTATACTGATATATTCTATATATATAGAAGAAAACTTCTTCCCATAAAGCGATTTTGGATGAGAATGCCAATACATTTGATATATCCGCTGTATATTCTCCAAAGATTGAAAGACATTTGTAAATGAATCTACTACTCTCCATGACCATGAGAAAATGTGTCATCATGAGTGGCAGACACTTTTTAACTTTTTTAACCTTCTTTCAGAGGTTAGCTGAAGAATATTGAAAGGCATTTAGCATAGTCAGTAAACAGAAACTGTTACACATTACACACATAATGAGGGAAAAACCTGGTTCAAAATAAAGTAAAACACAGTCTTTAGACCAACAGTCATGAATGGATGCCTAGGGATGACATTCCTGGCTCTGATAAAACCATACCTCTCCAGGAAGAAATGGGGCTATGTCACTAATGATGTTGTCTCATTTACCACAGTCCAGATCCGAAGTTGAAGAAGTCACCAAGCACTCTCACACTCTGCCCAGATTGGCCACACCCCCTCCAGCATAGCCGCCATAAAGACGTACGACACCTGGGAGATGGGGTCACTAGTGAACCCTGCATTACTGTAGACAGAGCTCCTGACAAAGCTTTACTTTTGTTGCCCATCAAGAGCAATTTCTTTTGTGCCTTGAGCACTGTTCTTATGTTAGCTTATGAACTTGTTAAAAGGGATAACTCAGCTGGTGCTAGAATTACTTTTTTGTTACTGTGGGTCTGTATCTAGGTCACAGAAGTGGCATAGTTGGCAGGTTGACCGAGCCTGCAGAGTTAACAGAGCATGTGCAATGGCTTGTGAAGGAGTTCAACCAACTCCAGATTCAGGTGGTCGTGTAGCAAACAGAGTTCGCAGAAGCAGAAGCACAGTTCAAATCCCTTGGAGAAAAAGCGCATTCACAGCACACAAAATCCTGAACAAGCCTAAAGAAACATTTCTGCTCATATCTGAGCTCACAAACATTGGCCCAGGGGTAAATTGGCTGTTATTCTAGCACATTTTCTTAGGGAGATATGTGACACTCCATGTTGTTAAAATGTTAATACTAAAACACACACTGGCCATTGTTGTATGTCAGGTCTGAACAGGACTAGCAGGAGAGATCTAAGAGAGAGAGCCACAGATAAAATATTGGGTTTCAACAAAAAGCCAAAAACCGTGTCATGTGGGCTTTGTAACATAATCCATAGGTAATGACACACAAAAATCAATACTGAAAACAAATGGTGATTATTTACAGTAATTACAGTGCAATCCAATGTCCCCAACTCAAAAGAAAAAATGTGTATATACTATGAAAGGCAGTCTTCTTCTATTAATATGTTGTTCAGGAATTTGTTCCTTAAAGCACAAAAATAAGTCAACAAAATTTAACAAAAAGAAATGTACCTAATAAATATAAATACCTCCACCAAACCCTCTCTGTGTTTAGGAAATATCTATAATAAGCAAAAAGAAAAATATATACAAAAATAGGCACAAGCCATCAGCAACTATTGCATCTTTAAATGTTCTGCAATGTTGCCAAGTTGACCTCTCTATTTGGTCTAAAGGCAGAAACAAAAGAAAGACGACCCCTTAAAGGCAGGATATGCCTTTTATACTTTGGATTGTTACTTTTAACCAGTCTTGTGTCATTCAGCTCCCTTCCTTAAATTGCGGCTGGCACAGGATTGCTTCAATTGCATGCTGTGCCACGCCCCTGTATGGCCTATATTAAGTTACATGACGGCCTAATGAGTGCACCCACAATGTACTTCAGCCTGACAAGTTGACCCTTTCTCTAGACTGATTATATAGTAAGTTGCACTTTCGTGATCTTAACTCCGGATCCCCTTCTTTGAAATAATGCATGAATTAACACTAGAATCCCTGAAGCCTAAGAAAAAAACTTGTAATTCCGGGACAACTTAAATTCCTTTGCACCTCTCCATTAGCATCTTTTCTTTTGCAAATGTGTCGATCAGCACAAGCAGCAAGCAGCCTGCTATCCCACCCCCATCACCACCGCAGCTCAACTCGGACAAACAGTTCTTCCAGCTCAAGTCTGTTTGTCTAGGTGTGAGGTGCCTGGAGTTGTATAGAGTAAATAATATATCATTATTTGGAACCCATGCATTTCATGTATGTTCTGTGTCTGCAACAATCTGGGTAAATGTAGGATGACAGGAATGTTAATGTTAATGAAAACATACTTAAAACAGAAACTTTTTTCATGTTATAGTACTAATGAAAAAAAATTGACATGAAGTGTATAATGTGGGAAGACTGAAGTCCAAATATTAAATCAACACTTTTACAAAAGATGCAAGTATAACAAAACAAATGCGCTTATATTCTATACTAGCAAAATACCCATGCTTCGCAGCGGCGAAGTACTGCCTTAGAATTTTTATTAAGAAGAAAATTAAACCTTTTTAAACTGAGGGAAAATATACCAATAATTATTTGTTAAGGATCTCTTTGTATAACACATTGTGAGTTCGGCCCTCCGATTGTAATATGACCAAGCTGTGCGCTGAGCTTACTCTTGAGCATGCAACGTACAGTTGGCCATGTGAACAGTAATCTTGTTTCAAATCTCACAGCTTGGATTGCTGCTGTCATAATCAGTTTGAGTTTCATGGTTTGTTTCAATTACTACAATATTTGTAGGACTTGTGTTGAAGAGATATCCGGCATCTGTTAAGCATTGTAAGTATACAACCGGTTTCATCGATAAATTCACTTCCAGCTTTTAAGAATTTAAACATTCATAAACATAAAAGTGTCCACTACTGAAATCGTCACCTGTAAATCTAAGATATTTAAGAGGCATTGGCGGTTGTCGAAAGATGTAAAATATTTGGCCATTTCGGTACACTTGAAAGCGACAACTGAACAATTCAGCGGTAGCCATCAACTCACATGCAGATCCATAGGTGAAGGGCTTAAGCATTTCACTATTATAGTGCTCCTGTGTAGTCTAATTATCTCCTGTACCGTCATCAGTCCACACCTTGAACCTGTCCCATTCATTCAATACATAAGACACAATATCAAGAGTGAGCCTGATATGGCCGTGCAATATATAACAAAGAGAATGGAAAAGGTAGGCGCCATCTCCGGGCATGGAAACCACTCGGTAAGTGACAGTTCTTTGATCAATGGTGATCACCTCGATAGACATGTTAATGGGGGTACGGTTGGAATGATAAAGGAAATGGGTACCTGAACAATGTAAGGTAAGTCTAAAATACCTACACAATAACTATAATTGTAATAAATGAACGATAAAACAGTGGAGAAGCTGTGGATTAAATAAAAAGGCTGTAGTTATCAGCAGGGAGACGTGAATCCCGTGGCGAAGCAAGGAAGGGAATGTAGAGACAGGAGCGACGGGCGGCCATATATAGGCAGGCAGCCAACAACGTGGGTGGCGTTGGGATGCGGGACCCAACGCCGCCTCACACAGTGACCGAGCTGCAGGCTATGGACGTATATATGTACGTAAGTAGGATTCAGTTAGTGTTGGAAACCTGCATACCAAATTTCTTGAAGATGGGCCCATAAGTAAAAAAGACAGTTGAAAAGTTCAATATGGTGGCTGACAGTGGCATCTTACCACCGAAATAAGTACGTACATTGGCTTTGGTTAGCGCAGGGAAGCCGCCTACCAAATTTCGTGAAGATGGGGCCATAAATAAGAAAGTTCAACATGGCGGATGTTGTCGACCGTTATGACCATTACGCGTAGAATTTCGAAATGAAACCTCCTTAACTTTTGTAAGTAAGCTGTAAGGAATGAGCCTGCCAAATTTCAGCCTTCTACCTACACGGGAAGTTGAAGAATTAGTGACATTGGAAACTTCAATATGGCGGCCGACAGTGGCATCATACCACTGAAATAAGTACGTACATCGGTTTTGGTTAGCGCAGGGAAGCCACCTACCAAATTTCGTGAAGATGAGGCCATAAATAACAAAGTTCAACATGGCGAACGTTGTCAACCGTTATGACCGTTATGCGTAGAATTTCGAAATGAAACCTGCTTAACTTTTGTAAGTAAGCTGTAAGGAATGAGCCTTCCAATTTCAGCCTTCTACCTACATGGGAAGTTAGAGAATTAGTGACGTTGGAAAGTTCAATATGGCAGCCGACTGTGGCGTCATACCACCGAAATAAGTACGTACATCGGTTTTGGTTAGCGCAGGGAAGCCACCTACCAAATTTCGTGAAGATGCGGTCAGCTTTCTACCTACACGGGAAGTTGGACAATTAGTGATGAGTGAGTGAGTGAGTGAGTGAGTTATTTATTAGTATAGATTATAACCAAAGAAAAAGAAATCGGTTTAGTGTACAATGCTGACACGACAGCTGTAAGAACTACAGACTCACAATCAAGAGGTTGCGGGTTCGATTCTGGGCACTTCCTACATTTACCTTTTTGAGTAGTGAGCTGCTCTTAATGTTACTATTATAGAATAAAAACATACATTTAATTTGAGTCTGTAACAGCCGGTGTAATGTTATGGTACTTGTAAAGGTTAGGGTTTTTTTTTTTTATCCAGTTTTATTCTCTCAGTCATGTTCACTCTCCCTTCACTCTGACACTGTTAGTCTTCAGATAAAGACATGCTATAACAGAGTTGAACTCAGATGAGGATAAGGGTTCTACATCAGAGAAAGAGAATAGAAGATCTCCCCACAAGAAACGTCCACTCACACATAAGAACAACGTAGCTGCACCAGAAGTAAAGACAATGCAGCAACAAGTTGGCCGTCATCCTGCCAGTGAATCTGCCACATGCATGTCCTTCAACAAAACAGCAGGGCTTACAGAGCTCACCAAGGTATCGTGCAAAGTTCTGTTTGCAATTATGTTTTTTGATGGTCTTTATAAGAAAAACATTTATATGTTATTTATATAAACGGCACATTGAATGTTGTTTACTTATATTTATTTACTTATTTTCCTACAGCGTAAAGTAGACTGCAGAGCTTCCTGTGTTTGATCAACATGGGCATGCTGACAAAGTTCATGTGCAATGCCACTCCTTATTCAGGAAAAAATCAGTTATAAAAAGTGTGAATTCAGCTTCCACCTACAGCTATTGCCACTTTAGTACATGAGCAACTCTCCACGCTAGTGTTTAGATCTGGCAGTGCCATGCTGACACTTCAGTATATGAGCAATGGTACAGAGAATGCAGTCAGACTTCATTTTTTGGACACATACCCTGTGAAATTGGGTCCTAGACTTTCTAACTGGAAGACTACCCAGAGTCCACATTGAAAATATTTCCTGCACTGCATTGGAAAAATCACACTGAGCACAGGTGGCCCCTGGGTTGTGTACTCAGCCCATTCCAGTTCATACTGATGATCTATGATTGTACTGCAATGTGCAACTCAAAAGACATTATCAAATTTGCTGATGACACCACAGTGGTGGGCATCATAACAGTCAGCATAAAGGATGGATGGACAGTGGCTTTCATTTTGGTGCAAGGTCAACAACCTGTCTGCAAATATGGACAAAACAAAAGAGATGATTCTTGACTTCAGAAAGTCCAAAGCCCACCATGTTCGTCTTCACACTGGGGGCTGCACTGTGCAGACAGTCAAGAGCGACAAATTTCTTGGTGTGCACCTGACAGAATACCTCACCTGGACTCTCAACACTTCCTCTGTGGCCAAGAAGACACAACAACATCTCTACTTTCTGTGGCAATTAAGGAGGGCCAGATTTCCTACTCCTATTCTCACAGCCTTCTAATAAGCAACCATAGACAGTGTTCTGACCAACTATATCATAAGATCCTCCAGAAGATTGTGCACATTGCAGAGAAAATCATTGGGTACTCTCTTCATCCAGGACATTTTTCAAAAAAGTTGTATTTACATGGCCTCCAACATTGTAGATGTCCCCTGCCCCTGCCCTGTTTGCCAGAAGGTACAAGAGTATCTGAACCATCTCTACTAAACTTATATATAGTTACTTTTCCCAAGCTCTCAGATAACTGAACAGCCTTCTGCCTCCAAATTCAACAAGACTTTAAGTTCATCTAGCTTGATTGAGTCTGGGATTTTATCATGAAACCATGTCTCACTAAAAACAAATGCACAGCAATCTGTCAACTTAGGCTGAGTTCATTGACAAAGTCTGATGTAATCTAAATTGTTGTCAAGAGAGTGAATATTTGAGAGAAGGATGTTTGGTAGTGTCAGTCTAAATGAATTAGTGCTGAGCCTGGCTCAAACTCCAGCCCTTTTACTGGGATTTTGCTTTGTTCATACCTGCCAGTTGTGAGGCATGACACGGTTCCTGGTCGTAGCAAGCCAAAGTGTTGTAGCATCTCCTTTTTGCCTCTATTGAGTAATTTGTACAATTTATCCAGATTGATAACAAAGTGCTGCAATCATAAGTAGATACTCTAGTGTTTCCAACATTAATACATGCCAAAGTACTGTTAACACATAAACGAGAGACAACATTTACCACTGAAGTAACCAGACTGAAAGTAGCTGCTGCACTAGTGTGCATTACTGCATTACTGAGCATACACTAATCTACATATAGAAAGTATATATTGTATATTACAGCTATGAAATGTGCCACTGAGTTAACTTTGTGCAGTGGTCCTTATGTTTGGTTCTAGAGGGCCACACTGTCTGCAATATTTCTAACTCAGGTTCTTAATTAGAAGCCAATTCTTGCCAATAACACCATTTATTTCATTTAATAGCTTTCATTCTGCCATTGCAGATCATTCTTTTGCATAGATTTGTGTTTTCAGAGAATATCATCAATATCATTTGTAGACTATAACAGATGAGTAATTCTTAGTTCTTCAGTTACTTTGTTCTTTTTTTTCCAAAATGTTGTGTCTTGTTATTTTTTTTTAATGATGTACACACACCGGTGTAAATGGAACCAAATTACATTGTAGGCTGCTGGTTCCTTTGCCATTTGCATCGCATTGTTAATTGGTGACGGGTTAGGAAAAGCAGAAGCAATCAAAATCTGTAAATGGAGACAAAAAGCAGCAATCACATCTACAAGACTTAAAAGAGTTAACTAAAAAATGCTTAAAGCGTTGTTTGATCAATATTTGCTATAGCACCAATAATTGGCTTCTAACTAATAAACTAAGTTGAATTGCAACAAAAACCTGAAGTCAGTGAAGCCTTCCAGCACCAAAATTGAAGATCCCTGCCTTAGCATTAAGTGACAGACATGTCATTAGAAAACAGCAGACAGTGATAAAATCCACAACAATCCCTAACAGTAGCCTATGAAAGGAGCTAAAATACAGGCCTTTCTTTGTTCATTGACTCTATGTGGTCTAAAGTGTCTGCATAGTTTTAAAACAGCAGTGATGCAGGTAGGGTCAGTTTAACTAGCAAACTGTTTAAGAAACAAAAGAGTTAACATGTAGACATATAGATGATAAAGAAGTCAATAAACTTACCAGTTTTAATGAGAAAAAGGCAAAATGAGTCACAATTTAATAACAAGATGTTACAATGAGAAAAATACAAAGAGTAAATGTCAGATAAAATGAGCTGATTTGGCACAACTTGGCTGAAAAGATTTAACATGCCATGCCCACAGATAATGATGACCTCACAAAATGGAACCAATGATGACATCTTTGAAAGAAAAATAGTAAAATATTAATAAACACAAATAAAAAATACACATAAAACAAGTAGCATAAAATGACATAATTATTGATATTACAAATAATGATGCCTGACACTCTGAAAAAGTCAGAAGAGTCAATAATCTCTCCATTGAACAGAATGATATTCTATTACTATGCACTTGTGAACTTGCATTTTACAACAAGCACAAGCAGGTTAGTTGCCAGGGTGGCATTAGGATGGTCTGGCAAACTTGACAATTCTTGTGTCTGTGTTGGTTTTATATGTGCAACCTTTTCTCACAAGAGGCTACAGTAGTCCTTGTTCTTATTTTGTCTCTTTGGTCTACTGAATGTTTGTCAGTTGAGCAGAATCATCTAGCCAAATAGCCTACTTCAGCTCTGTTCTAGATAAGCCAGCTAATTTCTTTAAGACCGTGGTTTAGTTACTGTTTACTAATTGCTGGCTGACCACTTATAGGCAGCAGCGGTGTGTCTGTGCTGCCAGTAGCCCAATTCAAATGGTAGCATAGAAATTTAGTTTGACTTCTTGATTATCATTAAAATAATCAGCAGACATGTAAAAATTTTAAAAAAAAATTAAAAATTAGTACATTACCCGTAATTTTTAACAAAAATAGTGAGACAAAGAATACGGCATGTTTTGGTAAAACCTATTGATAGATCTAATCATTAAAGTTCTAAACAGCAATCCTACATTTTTATGAGCAGGTGTAGAATGTCTGAATGCCTGAAGTTACTGTGTGGTGAAAAACTTAGAGACTTAATGAAAGACTGAAGATGGAGTCAAGAAGTATCAAGATCAAAAGGCAGAATGAAGTATATGACAAAAGCAAACTTGAATTAACAGGAGAAAAACAGCAAAAAGTACAATTTCCTAATGCTGGGCCTACTTGAAAAGACTGCTAATTTCACAGGTTTGATTACAGAGAGCATCCAACAAGGGATACCAACCGTGGCGCATGCTGCCATATTTATACTGGAACACTGCATGACATCACAAGGTGGTGGCCACTAGACATGATCGGGAATAGCAAACAAAATGTTGTCTGATTAAAACTTAAACAAGATATTAAATAGTTTTAGTAGATGACACAAAACAAAGTAAGAAAAAAAATCTAAAAGTACAAAAAACACAAAAAAGAACAGGAAGGTAACAGAATACCATCTTTAATGACAAAATAAGTAAGCAAAACTGTAGAATCACTACAAAATGAAGCTTAAAAGAGCTTTCTTCACATCCAACTCTGTGCAGTTGGCATGGACATCTGCCTGTTTTATCTAACAACTAATGGGTACAAACCCTACATTGACATCTTTCTCATAGATATTCAGAGATGACAAAAGCAATGTGTAAAATGTGCTGCCTTAAATGTAGAATGTGCATCTAAAAAAGAAAAATAATTGTAAAAAGTTCAGAATAACTTATGGTGTTACAATGTTTCCAGCAGGTATTTATATAAAGAGTAGGTGGTAAGCCTATTCAAGGGGCCCCAGCCCACTTTATCATGTAGTCACACCCTTCTGTTGTCAATGAAAGATAAAAAAAAGTAAAAACAGTGCATATTCAATCAGTTAACATAACTCACTGGCATTTGCACATCCACTAGAGGAGCAGCTGATTTAGCTTCTTTGTGACATTTTAGGGTACACTTCTAAATTTTGACCTTGGCTTCTCCTATTTCAAAGGTTTGGCTGCTTCTTATGTAAATTCAGTACAAGATGTTTTGGTGTGGCTTTCTGTTAAGAAATTCTAGCTTTCTTTTTTTAACTATTTATTCAGTGTTTTTTTTTTCCTTGACTTCCACAACTCCAAAAATAACATCTTTGATCCAGCAGACATAAAGAAAAAATAACTAGTTGTGCCTGCTATCCTTTATGCATCAAAAGACAAATGTTCAAGAAGAAAAGTTTTATGGCTATTGGAATCCTTAGAGAAAGTGGACATTTGAAAAGGAAACATATGTCGAAATGTGGAAGACATGCGTATACAAGCAAGGCTAAAAGTGATCAATAAAACACATGAAAACCAAATGCCAAAAGTTCAAAATTATGAGTAATCATGAGTAATTACACATAACAGACACACAAGGACAGGCCGTAAAAAACTTAATGACCAATTAGTAAGGATGTGTTATTAAGTCCTACATACAGGTACATCCAAGAAAATAATTGGCACACCGAACATTTGTGAATGGTGCAACAGCCAACACTCAGCAGCCAGACATGGTGCTAGCAGTTTAATGGGAAGTGATCAAAAGAGAATGACAGCATAAACAGATAGGGATGGCATCCCAAGTAAAGCTAAATAACCTAATAAACAAGTCACAATGAATCAGCATTTCATTAGACATCATCATTTTTAAGCTCCCTTGATCTGTCCTTTCTATGCATTTAGCAACAACATCTGTAACAATAAAGTCTATATTTGGTGTTTTACTGTTTTTATATTAACCCTAGCAACACAAATGACTTTAAAGAATTTTGAAAGGTTCAGTAGCTTTTACTTTAGACGACTGGCTTATTCACCCCTAAAACCAAAGGAGTCTTAAGTCTCCCCGCTGATTTTTAACTCTACTGCCACCTTGACTTACAGCTTATGTCAGCATACTTTCCTTTTCTTGCTGTATTTTACCTGTTGCATTTTCCTTATAACTTTAGCTCCATATCAGAGTAATATTCAGCCCTTGTTAGCATGTGATAATTTCCATACTGTAACTAATTAAGGACATTGCCACTGATTAGAAGGTCAGAGTGCCGATTTCCTTTATCATTTACAAGACCCTGGAACAGCAGCATTTTGATATAAACATCACTGTCAAACGAATGCCCTCTAACTGTATTTGTCATATCAGTTTACCCTTTGTGATAGAAAATGACTTTTATGAGGCTTCAAAAAAGAAAAGTGGCATTTATTTATGACATCATTAATGTCAAGAATGTCATCTAGAAAACAAATTAGTCATCTGGGGCACAATGTTTAACTGTATGCAATATATTGCATGCGTGCGCATGAAAGGAAAATATTATTATTTAAATCTTTTTGTCTGAAAAAGAAAATTACACTTCTTATTATATTTTAAATTTGAAAAAGGTTTTTGTTTTGTTCGGTATCACCACCTAGTTTCATACAGAATGCTAATTTTTGCTAGCCATTTTATTACCCTTTCCCATTTCCATATTTTCAATTTTCACTGTAACCAATCGAAACCTGTCAAAAGTCCAAGCAAAATAAATTTCTATACATATATCATACAATTCAATATAACACATTTAGGTCTGCAACAGCAAAGGAAATGGCTTTCCCAAGTCATGTGTACAGCTGATAGTGTGAAAATTTGATTGAGAATGGTTGGCATATTACCAAGAGCTTTCTTTGTAAAAGTCCTATGTGGGATCAAATTCCATAACAATCATTTTTTCAGTGTATAGTCGTCATTTAGTATCTCTTGTAAATGAGAAAGCAATGATCAAAGGGTGATTTACCAAAACAATTTGTTTTATATTAGGCTCAATAAAATCTAAAATAGACTCACTCGGGTAACATTTAATGGTAATTGTTATTAGGTTACGTTTCATTTACACAGATTAATGAAGGTTTTTATTTATTTAATGTTCTCACTCATATCAGAATCTACGTAACACTGCTAGGTAACATTTTCCCTAATTTAACTTGGAATGTCTAAACCATACATTTTTAAGTTTTCAATAGCTATATACTGTATGTATTATTAGGTATGTACAACTAGGTTGACAATAAAATTCCTAAAAATATCTTACTACTGATCTGGGACTTTCAACATTACAGAATATCTTTGATAAGAAAAACATATATTAACCTTATTAAAACTTTCTTTGTCTGCCAGGGTGTCAGGTCACATTTTATCATGTCTAACAAAAAAGACATAAAAAGATCCAAAAGATTCAAATTCATCCCAATAGCAGAGGATACTGATCAGACTGCAGTGCCATGTATTTTAGAGGTACGGTGATAATGTCTTAAATCAGGTGACAGCAGTCATGTGATAAGAAGTTGCTGGGACAATGGTATACTAAAGTAGCACAAAAAGGAGGCGTCTGTTAATATTCTAGATGGCATCATTGTAAAAACAAAAATAAATGAATATAAACGGCAGAAAAAAATTGTCATTTCATAACTGCCACATGCTTTCAAGCCAAAATTTAGCGCATGACCCCCTAACAACAAATGTATTCATTATGTCTCATTGCAACAACTTCCAAAAATACAGAAAAAATGTACATTATTTCTTTTCACCTTTGAGTAGATATTGGGTTAAAATGAATGAAAAGATTTTATGAAAGCTGAGATTTTAAATATATGAATAACTGTATATACTTCATAATCAAATTTTTAAGTAACAAAAATGTAGATTTTGATTACACAAATAAAAATATCTATATTTAGAGATGTATATTAGTATTTTAATTGTGATATTGTTTATTCATTCCTTCTTTTTTCGCCACTTGTGCAGGACTAGGTTGCAGGGGCAACAGTCTTAACAGTGAGGCCTATGCTGGAGCATCTCATAGATATCCTAAGTGATCTGGGAGATTCAATCCTCTCAGCAAACCCTGGGTTTTTCTCAGGTTCTCCACCTAGATGGTCATGCCCGTAAAACCTCCACAGTTTATGTATCTGGTCCCAGTCTGCCAAGACCTGTACCTTCAACTGCTGCCAAAGTCACATCACACGTACCAGGAACTTCTGCTGTGGACAACATAGCTCCCAGGGGCATGCAGACCTCATCACCATGATAGGATGCCAATTCCCAGAGAGGAATTGTTAAATCTTACCAATTTACCATTTATACTGTGAAACCACTATCAAGGGAGCCAACAAATCGAGGACCACTTTAAAATAGTCTTAAAGAATATGATATAAGTTTATTATTTGAACACATTGCAGAAATTAATTGACAAACCTTTTTCTCCAGTGCCCCGTGATGCTTTCCAAGGCCAGCATGACATCACAGAGCTGTAACAGTCAATGTTAAATAATACTGATCTAAGTGGTGGGCTAAAAAAAACATTAAACATAAAATGTGCACACAGAAGAAAGCTGGAAATATGTTGGTGTATTTGTGTCTTAAACCTAATGTCTTTTTGTATGGAATTGTATGTTTGTTACCTGTAAGGAATACTGAACATACCCCTTTAATAGTATTACCCAGACTGCTGTGCAGTTGAAGTTGTGACACATGCGCATGGGAGGCAGCAGGGGGGTCTAGTTAATGCTGAAACTCCAGCATGTGGGGCTAATTACATGCATGCATACATCTTCTCCTTCCCTTTAGGAACAAGTAGGATATAATCCACTTCCTCAGATAGAAAAACCCACAACCTCTACTCTGTATTCAGTCCTGTCTTGTGACTCAATCATACATGACTACTCAGCGGAGTATTACGAATCATTTTCCCTTACAGCAATTCTACAACATACGTGGTAGATCCCAAAACCTTTATTGTTGTTTCTTTACAATGTAAACAGGCAGGAGTAAGGAATCCATATGATTTAGTGTTGCACTTATTTTGCAGCAGCAGCAGCTGTGAATAAGCAAATCTGTCAGGGAAAAGAAAAATCCAAGGTATGCCTTTCTGTTTGAGAGTGGTGATTACCTCCTCTCTAATCTGTGGGGGGCAAGCCTTACTGAATTTATGCTTCCTCTCTGCTACATTCTGCATGAAATATTACTGTTCTGATATTTAATTCTATTAATTTCATCTCAGGGAAGCATGGTGGTGCAGTGGTTACCATCGCTGCTTTATAGCTTAGCCCAAAATAATTGGTCCTGTGTAGTTTGCAGATGCCTTCCTATTCTTCAGGGAGACTTAAAAGATCACTGTAACATTGTAATGCAATGAAAACAAATTCCATTTCTCCTTTCAACGCATTTGACTTTAATGTATTTCGTTGAGCTTAGCAAAGTTCCTGAATGTTTCTGAAACTTCAATTAACTTGAGGTGAAGAGAATTCAGAGGTGTTCTCCCATCACTATTGGTTATGCAGAGATGCATATGCTATAAATAGAACTTTCAAAGAATGCAGAAACGTTCTTGCTGTTTGTGCTTAGATCTGCAAAACAATTTACTGTCGAGTACTTAACATTGTCATATTAAGAATGTAAAACTGAGCAAGTCTGTCCTCAGCAAAAAGCACAATACACATTAAGAATAAAGTGAACTAAACTGATGGAACACTGTCCAGTGCAGTGTTGTTTTTTACTTTGCACCTTATTTTTTCTGAATTTGACTATAAATGTTCCTTACCGTTGCCTGGCAATAATCTTGAAGCTGAAGTTCAAGAATATCTGGTTGGATTTATGAAATCAAATTGAATTATACTGGTTAACATTCTTATTATAAACTTCTCCAACACACAGTCACAGGGTTGTAATGGGCCAAAATTTATTTTATCATGTAACCTATATTTATAACAACATCTTAATATCTGTTTTACTTTCTTTGTATCATATGTGTAGGATGTACTATTTTCATGAAAAAATAAACTCAGTTTTCAACAGAAAAGAACATTTTGAGCATGGCTTGGGCATTTTTGGAAAGATGTATGCCCATCTGCTTAAGGTAAAAATCGTGTAGACACTATAACTCGAGAACAAAGTACCAGTTCTTTTGAAAGTTTGTGAACAACTTTCATTGATTAGTCTTAACAGCTAATTAGATTTGGGTGAATTCCAAACAATTTACCTTTAAGCTTTTAAAGTTAATGAGTTATTAAAGTGAAAACCAATAACTGCCAAACTACTTCTCAGTTCACAGCTTTAGGTTATTTATTTAGGACTAAGAAAGAATGACTTCTTTAAGTTATGAGTTCAATTAAGCCTAAGAAGTTTTTTACATTTTCAAAATGCAGCTAAACTCAAATTACAAAGAAATATTGATTTATTAAAATTCCAGAATATCTGTTTGTTCAAGGCAGGTGTTTACATTTATTTAATAAAAAATTATTGCTTTGAGTTTTATACTCTGTGTTTTCGAGTTGGGGTGCAGGCTTCTGTTTCTCCTCCTCTAATTACTAATATCGTTAATGAAACAAACTATGAATTTATGCTAAAAAAGTCCAAAACTGTAATGTTTTAGTTGTGACAAGTTTATTTTTGTCTTTCAAGCAGATCGAAATGTGAAGCATAAATGTCAATGATATTGCATCTTGCTTATATTTTGATAAATTCATATTGCATTCACATGTATGCAAATATGGAGAAAGTCATTTTCTGGATATATCAGGTGTTTAAAAATTATTATTAGTTGTGTGGTATTACTAGTGCCAGCCAAATGTTTTGTTATAAAGTCAGCAAATTATACACAGTACTAAGCATTAAAAAAAAACTGCAATCTTTAATCACTTTTGACATTATATGATCTTTCGATATGTAACCTAATTTAAAAATTACTTGTTTTTCTTTATATTAATAATGTTATATATATATATTAATTTCTCTGTTATGAAAGTTTGTAAGTCTATATTGTGTATATACATTTAAAAATAAAAAATATACCTTGTCATTTTGTGGTTGTAGTGATCATTTCTGAGAAGGCATGAAAACATACATTTTATAAAACCAGGAGTATGCGCATTTATACACAATTTACCCTTTATAATTCACATTTATTTTGTAAATGTGCAAATTTGAACATGCCTTGAAGCCCATCTGGTTGCCATCCTAAAACAACCACGTATGGACTATGCTAATGAACCTTGCACATATATAATGAACAGTTTTACTTTTAAGGCAAGAAAATGGTGACAAGAACAGAGAGGCCAAAGCAAAAACTTTGAAGATTGTGATATACAGAGGTTCTCATCTTTGAAGTGGAGGAATGCAAAGAAACTTTAGTGGCCTAAGTGTGTGTGTCACCAGTAAGAGTAAATATATTAAATGGCTACATGATCCTGCTGCAGTAAATTTGGTGAGCTCTACCAGCCACAGCATGCCCGAAATAAAAAAAACAAAAAATGAAAGAACTTAAAGGTAGAAACAAAAGAGTGGATCCCTCTTAAAAGGCAAAGTGTAAGTGCAACGGGAGAGGAAAGAGCACATCTATGCTCTCTGATTTCGATCTGCAAATAACATCTGTAATAGCAGATACATTATGATGCGGCATTATGCCAAAGCATACAGAAATGGCCGATGAGACTGGTGCAGAGGAATCAGATGACACACAACATATACCTTTGAGTGAAATAACCACACTAGTGCATTTAATACAGCTGTCAGTTGGTGGAAGAGGGAGTGAGATCATCTGGCTCCATATTATTGAGGTCAGGGGGGTGGAAGATTAGTATATTATGCCATGATAAGTAGCACAGCATATACAATCAAAATGCTGCAACTCTTCATTAGCCTGATGCTTCCAGACGTAGCCTGTATAAACTAAGGAAAACTCAGGGAAATGCTTTAGTGTAAATAGACAGCATTAACCCTCTTAAAATGCAACTACAATACAGTCTATGCATCAATCTTTTGAGGTTTAGTGTTTATCACAACAAAGTATATTATAACAGCAACTCTATGATACGAAATATTGTACATGTGTCGTCATTTAACTTGTTATGGGTGCATTTCCCTACTTTATGTGTCATCATTTCCCACTTCTTCTGAAATGTTGAATACTGATGGGTCAAAGTTTCTGAGAATAATGTGATACGTGAGTCACTGTCTCACCCCCAAGAGAAGACCTGATTCAAAAGACTCCAATAAAAACAACTTTATTCCAATCAAAACAGGAACAGTAAGGGTAATTATTCACACATAAGAGTTACCACAGCAAACTAGCAGTTACGGGGCCAGGTTAGAATGTTCACCACATCAACCATCGGGCAACAGACATGTTACGCGAGCAGGCTGTGAACTTGCAATTGCTTCAGTGCAATGTGAACATGCAGCTGCTTCGGCGATGAACAAGCAAACAGTCACATCAACCATACTCCGGCATACAACACCATTGGGGAGAGGATCTAAAGAGCTTCAAAATCTCACATCCTCTGCCTCAGCATTGTTTACACTGGTGTGAAAAAAGCAGCCGCCTAAGCCAGGCTTGGCCAGATGCGAGAGAATGTTAGCGTTGACGTGTGCAGCACTGGGATGGTGGCGAAAATCAAAAGCAAATGGCTGCAAGGTAATAAATCACTGAGTGAGCCAGGCATTTGTATCCTCCTATCTGTGGAGCCACTGGAGTTGAGCATGGCCATTTACCAGGGTAAACTGCCGACCCCACAAGTAGTTGGAGAGTGTCTCGACTGCCCACTTAATAGCCAAACATTCTTTCTCAATGGTTGAGTAATTACACCCCCTGGGGAGCAATTTACTGCTCAAAAATGTGATGGGACGTTCCTAACCATCTAAACACTGAAACAGTACCACCCCCAAACCAAAAGCATCCGCATCCATTTGTAGAATGAATTCCTTAGAAAAGTCCAGATCTCACAGAACCGGAGATGATGACAAAGTGATTTAAAGTCATAGAAGGCCCTCTCACAATCATTAGTCCAGACAATGGCACATTTTTATTTACCCTTCTTCAGGTCAATAAGAGGAGCAGCTCTATGTGCAAAATTTGGAATTAATTATTTGTAATAACCAGTGAGACCAAGGAAAGCTCAAACCTGCTACTGCATTTCCAGATGCTGATATGATTGCAGCTTACCAAACTTGTACAACAAAGGTTTAAACAAACTCCCATTAAGTACCCCAAATAACCCATTTCTGACACACCCAATATACACTTCCTAAGGTTACCTGTCAACCCAACCAGCCGCAAGCTATCAAGTGCCACTTGCAGGCGGTTGAGGTGTGACCTCCAATTATTACTAAAAATGACCACATCATACTGATATACTCCAGCATATGCGGAATGGGGTTACAGAATTCGATCCATCATCCACTGAGAAGTCAGTGGCGCACCGTCAACACCAAAAGTGAGCCAGGTGAATCAGAACAACCCATCTAGAATGGTGAATGCAGTTTTCACACAACTGAATTCCTATAAGGGCACTGCCAGTACCCCTTTGTGATATCAAAGGTAGAAATATACCAGGCTTGTCCAAGTTTCTCAAACAAGTCATTTAAACTTGGAGATCTTGGTAGGCATCAAACTTGGAGTTCTTATTTAATTTTCTAAAATCTATACAGAACCGAACCAAGCCATCCAATTCTGGGACCAGAGCCATTGGCCTTTGTCACTTGGCTTCACTTTCGTGAATTACACCCAGCTTGAGCATCTGGTTCACTTCCTTGTATATCATCTTCCTTGTTGCTTTTGGAAAACAATATGGGCGCATCTGTATTTTAATGCTGGGTTCCATTACAATCTTGTGTTCTGCAATTCCCATTCAGCTGGGCATGGCCAAAAAGACATCAGAGTTTCTTCTGATCAGTAACAGCAACTTTCTGGATATCCATCAAAACATCATCAATAGCTTTGAGATCTTTATATAGACAATGTCATTGCATCCTATGAACAATTACATTCCAAATTTAACATTCCACCTACACATTTCTTTCACTATCTTCAAATTAGGAACTTTGTTAAACAGAACCTTCCCAATTTTCCTCATCTTGCACCCTCATTCATGCTGGAAAAAATATTGCTCAATATCAAGGACTCACACACCATCTCTGCAATATATAAAATCATTTTACAGTCCCTCCCTTTCAAGGATCAAAGAGGACACTGGGAAAAAGATCTCAATTAATAATATATCAGAAAAGGAGTGGAAAGTAGCAATGCAGAGAATTCACTCGAGCTCCATATGCGCAAAGCATACAATTATACAACTCAAAATTATATATCAAGCACATTTGTCTTCTCTAAAACTCTCAAAAATGATTCCAGGGCATGATCCAACCTGCGAACACTGCAATCAAGTCCCAGCCTCACTGGGTCACGTGTTCTGGGCTTGCACCAAATTAACATCATTCTGGACCAAGATTATTAATTACCTTTCAGACAGCCTTGGACTCACAATCCCTCCTAATCCATTAACAACTATGTTTGGGGTTCTCCCAGATGGGTTTAAAGTGGAGAAAGACAAACAAATTGTGATTGCATTCACTACAATTTTGGCATGCAGACTTATTCTGATAAACTGGAAGAACCCAAACTCTCCTCTTTTAAGTCAGTGGGAAACCGATGTGTTATACTATTTGAAATTGGTAAAAATCAAATACTCAGTTAGAGGATTTGTACAGACCTTTTTCAAAATATGGCAGGATCTAATCAGTAATATTTTAAAATAAGCTCTTGAAGCATAGAGGAAGCAACTATTTCCGCATTTCTTTGTCTTCTGCATTCATCTCTATTGACCTGTCAAACTTATTATTTTAGGCATGTTTACAAGCCTTAAATTTTACGCCGTTTGCCTTGCTCTCTCTCTCAGGGGTGGGGGTCGATTTGTTCTTAACTCAATTTTACTTTTTGTAAAAATTGATTGACTTTTATGGAATGATTGCAATAAAATTAATAAAAAAAAATCAATAATAGCAACCTCTGTCTGAGAAACCGACGCTGACTTGGCCAACACCTCCTGGGATCCGTAGCACTCCTTAAAAAGATTCACATGCAAGATTTGTATATGCTTTCGCTGGCCAGGAATCCTGACCTTATAATTTACAATAGACATACATTCTTCCAGTAATGCCAGACCCAGCCACTTTGCCTGAATTTTATGTGGGTTTAATGAGATTAAAACCAGTATTTGTTCGCCATTTATGAATCTGTGAAGATTGCTTTTCTTGTCATAATTACGTTTTAAGGCCTTCTGTTTGTGCTGCTGATGCTCTACCAGAATAAAAGACAATTCAGAAATCTGTACCTGGAACGAAACAATCTGATTGACAAATCTTACTCCATCAGTTGCAAAACCCTGTGCATTCCTTCTGAAAAATATCCAACACTCTTCGTGGTCAGCAGCCAAATAACAGTTTGAATGGACTCAAGCTGGTGGACGCCTGAAGGGACTCCTGAACTGTAAACAGAAGGAAGGGTAACATGGCGTCCCAGGAGGTCGGGTTGTCATGGGCCACCCGGGGAATCATCAGTTTTAAAGTCTTCTTAAAACATTCAGTCAGGCCATTCGTCTGCGAATAATAAATAGTGGTGTCCAATTGTTTAACTGCAAGATTCTAACACATCAACTTCATGATGAGATAAGTGAAGGGCATTCCATGGTCAGCAAAAATCTCGCAATGCCAATATGCATGCATATTTCTGATAAAGCCTCAGAAACAGATTGAGCGTTGGCCTGCCGCATTGTGGCCACCTCGGAGTACCTCGTTGCACGAGCGTGTACTGATAACCATTCTTACTCTTGGGAAGTGGACCAACAATAGTTAACCCAACCCTCTCAAAAGGTACATCCAAAATAGGCACCAGTGAGAGGGGAGCTCTAGCGGGTCTATGAATGGAACAAATTGAAAGTCAGAGCAGGCTCCACAAAACTGATCCATATCTCGCCCCATATTCAGCCAATAAAAGAGTTTCGAAATGTAATCCCTTGTCTTCTCTGTGCTGAGATGACCCCCCAAGACATGAGTGGTGAGCAATTTTTAAAACTTCTCTCTATGCCTGCTTGTGACCACCAACTGTTCAATCAGCCCTTCCCCTACGTAATCAGAAATCACCCGATATAAGACTCCATCCTTAATCATATAGTAAGCTTCATTTATGACATGTGTTTGCTCAAATGGAAATTCTACGTTGCTGTCGGCCTGCTGCAGGCGTGTATACTCTGTCAGAGTGTCTGCTCCTGCTTCCCTAGGGCCCAATACAGTACCCTGCTCATCTCCAGCCATTGCTTCTCCACGACCCATAGCTGCTGTCTGGATTGTGAAGACTAAAGGTGCGAGTACCTGATGCGAACAGCCCTCCAACTGTCCCGGACTCTCAAGTGGACAAATCAGGTTTAAACTCTAAGCTGGTTTCTGGACTGACCTTGTCAGCAACCGCAGAGCACCTTCTTTACTACAGACAAATGTGCTCTGTAGGTGGTTGGGACCTCTTATCTATATATTGTGGCGAGTTGCTGGGGCTACAACCCGGCCGGGACGCCTGGAAGGACCGGAAGCTGGGTTGTACGTCCTCCGGGCCACGAGGGGGCAACCGCCCTGGAACAGAGGAGGACCACAGGAAAGGAACAAGGAGGCTTACTCCTATTTTAACCTGTGGCCACCGCCAGGGGGTGCCCCGAGTCTCAGAGGGCCCGGGATTGATTTACTTCCGCCACACTCGGGAAGATGGAGGAGAATCCCTCCAGGGATGCCCGGAGTGCTTCCAGGTGCTCTTCCGCCACACCAGGAAGTGACGTCAGAGGGAGCACCTGGAACACATCCAGGAGAGAATAAAAGGGCCCGCCTTCCTACAGTCGGGGAGCTAGAGTCGGGAGTGGAAGCAGGACAAGGCTTCCATAGAGAGAGGAAAGGCAGTCCCAGGGACAATGTGACAAGGGACAGAGAGAGAAAGGCACGGGATTAAGGTGATTTGGGCAAGAAGGCACAGTGGACTGTGCGGGACTGAGTTGTGTGTGGTGTAATGGAGGAAAAAATAAAAGACCTTTTGATAAAGATGCGGTGTCTGTCTGATGGTGTCCGGGCATGTCTCACAATATCTACCTATTTCTATTAAAAGAGGCCAGAATGAAGCCTCTGATATGGCAGTCCAAACTTTAAAGTTCCTCACTTTAGATTTCAGAGGGAGTGAAACAGTCTCATATTCTTTAACGTCTCCATGAACACAGCAAATGTTCACCTGGGGCCTCATGCATAACGCCTTGCATAGAATTCACACTAAAACATGGCATATGGAGAAAAGTCCAAATGTGCTTATGCAAAAAAAAAATTCAGATGCAGAAAACAGTGTGTAAACCAACTTCCATGCACTTCCGCTACATAAATCTGTAAAATGTAACGTTCGTGCACATTCCTGCTGCCCCTCCTAGAATTACGCCTCTTTTACTATGCAATTCAATATAAATATTTCCTTAAGTTCAGCATTCCATGAAAAGACAATGGCAAAAGCACAGGGAAAAAAGAAGAATATCAGCGAATGCCAAGTGGAGACAAGGAAAAAAATACTATTTGTTGGTTTAAGCAATTGTATAAACAACAAAAGGAAATTGATCGAAAGTTCAAGTTCAGAAAGCTCCACAGTGCCTGAAATAAAAAAGTTGTCCGCTATCAAAGATGTTGTAAGCATAAGTGGCTCAGATTGTGCAATATTACAACTGTAATGCAAGTTTACAGAGATAATTGTACTTCTATGTACAAACAGTTCTACCGGGAGCACTTGATGGACTGATTGAATGCATTTACAGTATATCTCTTGGGAAGAAACTGTTTTTGAACCACGAGTGTTGTGGTGTGAACTTTTGCATACAAGTTGATAAATATTTTGTACATCTTTACTTGTAACTTAGGCAAAGCAATGTATTATTAATATTTCATTAGTGAGAAGCATTTATGTTTACCCCCCTAGGACTAAATCAGGATAGTGAATTTTATGACAGGGTTGGGAGGGAGTAGTGCCTCAATCAAGTTTGGCAACTATTTCTCTGCTATAGTCTCTCAGTCATCCCCCACAGAAAAGCCAGACTGCCTAGCTGGCAAGCTTCAACTCAACATATGGTTTTGGAGGCACGTGTAAAGGTATTCTATGCCCCACTCGTCTGAAGAATGCCTGTTTGGAATTGGATTGTATCAATAGCCTTTAAGTACCAGGATGCCCTGTTGGCTCTAGGGGTTGAACAGAAAACCTAAAATTTGCTTGCTTTACCTCGCTCTCTCTCTGACCAAATGATGAAGGAGCACCTCACACCATAAACTGAAAAGGACAACACAATGAAAAGCACAGCTTGGCAGCCATATTGAGACAGACATGTGGCCAGTTCTGAAAAAAGCTGAACAAAAACGAGGACTTAACTTAACTTAGAGACATTTTGTAACTAACAAGTCTGTGTGCCGCCTGAAACTACACATCATGATTTATCAAGTTGTATGGTTGCCAATATTCAAATGTACTTTGCATATTGTTATTATTTATGAATATTATCAATAATACATTATGTAAAGTGTAACTTAACTCCTGCTTGTCTTTTACTATACCTAATTGCCTGATGTTATAAATGTAGAAGGGAAGGCGGGGAGAGGTTATATGTTACAAAATCTTATAAACAATGGTAAGTCTGTGAGATTTGAGGCATTCTGACAAAGGCTACATATTAATAATACAAAAGGGGAAAGTATAGGATTATGCAGGAAAGGCTCTGAAGCATTTGCTGAATAGGTGAAGCTTAAATAGACTTTGCACACGGCTGAGGCAGTGTATGCTAGAAGCTGTAACGCGATAATTCTCTCCGCTCTTGACACAATCTGCAGTAGAGATTTCTGATTAGCTGCTGTATAGCTATGATTCCACACTCAGATACACTGGGTTGAAATACTCAGTGGTGCATTGAGAGTAACAATGGTAAAGCAGTTAATAGTATTTAGAATAGTTTGGCCATTCCGTGCACCATAATATGGGTACAGGTTGATTACAATCAGATGTCTTAAACTAAAAATTGATATGCAGTTAATGTCAGTGTATTTGATAATGCCGTGTCAATGATGTGAATCTAAAAAATAAATGGAAACCACACAGGAACAGTAGCAGTGCTTTGACGCTGGGTGCCGCCAGTTTGCAAAACCAAGCCAAAAACTTGTGTACTCTATGGTTTGAGCTTGCATGAGAATGTGCGTGGCTTTACGCCAAATTTAGTTTTTATACATTGTGATGTGAGTGTGGAAACGGGCGTATGCAAGATTTTTGTGCATACGCACCGTTTACACATGAGGCTCCTGGGGCCTCAATTGTAACGCTGTGCGTAGAATTCGCACTATAACATGGCGTAAGCACAAAAGCCAAAATCCAGATGCAGGAATCTGTGCGTACTCCAACTTCCACGTTCTTCCGCTACATAAATCCTGATCAGCATGAAAAGTAACGCTCGTGCACGCGCTTTATGTAATGCCCCAACTCCTTGCAGAATTACGCCTCTTTGAATATGCAAATCAATATAAATCACCCTTAAGCTCAGCCTTCTGTGAAAAGACAATGGGAAAAGCACGGGGGAAAATATAAGAATTTCAGCGAATACCAAAAACTTACTATTTGTTCAAATAAACCGTGATATAATCAACAAAAGGAAGCTGATCGAGTGACATAGCGTGTTGGAGAAACTTTAAAGCTCACGTTCACAAAATCGCACAGTGCCGGAAATAAAAAAGAAGTCACATATCAAAGTCGCAGTGAAAAGGCGAGTTGTAGCCCACTGTCTGAGTGTCATATGAAAGCTTATTAGGATACAGAGAAAAACAGGCACACATTGGGGAAAAAGCACGAAATGTCAACTTCAATCTTGAAATTTCCACTTTAATCATGTAGTTTATTTTGTCATTAAAATAGAACATCATAAAATTCATCTTAAAATCGTGTAATTAACCAGTTTCTCAAATCACATCGTAATTAAACTATAGCACGTTAAATGCTTTGTTTTGTATGTGATCTTCTATGTGCTCTATGCGTGTGAATCACTACGTGCTTCTTAAACCGGCTCTCTTCCTCCGACAGGACACAGAATCCATTACATTCATGATATTACAGCTCTCTGAATAACTAAAATACTGAGACGTATATGTGATATTATTTTCATGATGATAGTTAAAGCATGTTATTAAACATGGGTTTCACGGTGCAATGATTGTGTGTGACCTTCGATGAAATTATTTATTGCAGCAGTACTCATGGGCGGCTCTATGTTCAGCAGAGAAAGTCCAATGTCAATATGGTATCTTATGCACGGTGGATGGCCACATCCGTTGCGGACTCTGTATAGCTGCCTCGTGCTCATGACACAAGCGTTTATCTTTTGTCGAAATTTACCGCTGCGTTTTTAGCTGTGTCGTTATTTTCTCTTTCTGTTTTATATTCAATATATATTGGCGTGGCCGCCCCTGCAGTCCTTGCTTTTCTTTCTCCAAGTAACCGATCGCCACACAATCAGCTCTGTAATAGACGTTAAGCCATCTGTAAGCTTAGAGCGCCGATTCTTCAAAACGTTTAAGGAACATTGAAATATCTTTGTAGTACATGTTTAATTATTCTATCCTTCACGCCAGTCCCAGTGAAAAATATAGATTATTTAAATGAAGTTAAAGTTTTATCTGTATAATATAATAAACATATTTTGCTGCATTTCATCTTAAAAATGATATCGACATCATATGTAAATACACGCTTTATAAAGTGGCGCAGGTTGTGTAATATTATAACTGTTGTGCAAGTTTACAATGAGGCAATTGTACTTATAAGTACAAACAGTTCTACAAGGAGCACTTAATTGAGTGCGTTTAAAGTTCTTGGGATGAAACTGTTTCTGAACAGCGAGGTCCGTACAGGAAAGGCTTTGAAACGTTTTGCCGTGACTAAGACAGCGTGTTCTTGAAGCTGTATACCAATAATTCTCTTTCCGATCAGCTGCTGCTGTGATTCACACTCAGATACAGTGATATAAATACTCCGAGTGGTGCAGTGAGAGTAATATGGAAAAAGATGATCCGCTGTGGCAACTCCTAACGGGAGCAGCTGAAAGAAGAAGAAGGTGCAGTGAGAGTAACAATGCTAAAGCAGTTATGGTATTTGGAATACTATGGCTATTCCCTGCACCATTATATTATTACAAGTTAATTACAATCAGTTGCATTACACTAATAAACAATATGCGGTTACTTTCAGTGTATTTATAAAGCCGCGTCATGAAAATAAGGAGTAACCACACAGGAACAGTAGCATTGCTTTGATGCTGGGTGCCGCGAGTCTGCAAAACCAAACGGAGAACTTACGTACGACAAGGTATGAGGTACCGTGGAAAAGTGCATGGCTTTACGCCAAGTGTAGGTTTTATACATCGCGATTTGAACGTGGAAAAGTTCTTACAAAACATTTCTGTGCGTATGCACCGTTTATACATGAGGCCCCAGGTCTGCAAGTTATTGTGGACTACACAAAGGTCACTATAGAAGTTCAACAGGGCTGGGATTTTGCTTCCGGTCAACTTAATATGAGACCTTAAAATTGTCTTTTTTCAGCACCTTGGGGGAAGCCTGCAACCTGCATACTTGGGCCAGACCAAAGTCCATGGAATGTGCAAGCAGGATGTAGAGTTCCTATAACAGCACCTTCTACACATGTGTTGTTAGATTGTGTGCCTCCAGCAGTGGTGTCAGCACCTCTAGGAAAAACCAAGGCAGGGTGTGGCAGCAGATGTTATTTAGAGGAAAGACGAGGATAAAGTGGAGACTGAGGCTGCAACCCGTAGCATTGGTGATTGGCCATTGGGGGGGACGTGATGGTTGGGTCGAAGTTGGTGCCAAGTTAGGATAGCTCCTCTGTTTCCAGGTGGCTTGAGCACCCTCCAGTCTGTGGGTCATGTCTAACAGTGAGTGGACATCATTCAGGAGCACCTCATTTCAAAGGTCTTCATTTATCCCCGAAAAGACTGCATCAGTAGTGAGCTTTTCCACAATACATTCAAAGGTATCTCCACAAAACCAGCTTTTATCAGGTCCACTAAGCTCTAGACCTGTTCCCAGATGGGGCGATCCGGATCAACCTGCCACAGCCAACACTGATGTCCCTTGGCTAAGGGGTTTATAGCCATATGGAGGAGGATCTGTTGCTTCAGAAAGTAATAATCATTGAGCCTTTCATGAGGAAGGTTTCACATGATCTGTAGGGGCTCCCCAATCAAAAAGGGGGCCAAAATAGCTGCCCAGCCTCTCTTGTCCTAGTGCATCAATGTTAACATGTGTTCAAAACAGAATAGGAAACATTCTGGGTTGTGAGCCATCTTTACCAGCACATCTCTGGAACGGGCAAGAGCAGGGGCATCTGCAGGAGCCTCATCCGACTCCAGTGGCAGCGGAGCATCGTACGCCTTTTGAGGACCCATTGGTGAAAGACCTCACTTCTGACCCGCGAGTCACTGTTTTGCACCTGAGAGAGGAAAGTCAACTTAACTCCAATTAAAACAGGAACAGTCGGGGTATTTTTTCAAACAGGAACTATCTCTTTAATACACACACACACAACAAACAAGCACTGATGATGCCAAGTCAGTGGCTGAGTTAGAATGTTCCCTGCATCAATCAATGGGCGACACACGTGATACAAGTGGACAAACAGTTGCCTCTGCGACAAACAAGCAACCCTCAACAGAGATGCCAAAAGCTGGGGAGAGTCATAAAAAAGCTCAAAAATCTCACAATATATACATGTTCTCCTGTCAAATTTTATTTTATGTATGCACATTTTAAGCCTCTTTTTGTGCTTATGCAAGTTTTATAAATCTGAAACTAGGAGATGAACTACATTTTAATGGAGAACACAAAGTTGTATTAAATCAACAAGCAGGATTTGTTAATATCAAGAAGGTCAAAAACGGCTGGATATCAAAACTAAAACAAAGTTTAGGAGGTCAAAATCAAAGCAGAACCTAGGTCAAACTGAAATTTACAAGCAGCGTCACAAATGCTTAGTCCTTAAAAATTACCCTAAAGCAAGGATAATAACACTGCCAACAGCACTACAAATACCATGGTACAAAACAGTCCAAAAATAAGTTCCCCAGCTGCAGTGTTGGGGTTCCCTTCCCCCCTTTGATTCAACATAAAGACAATAAGGTACAAGGCACATAAAAGAACAAATAAATACACATTGTTAAAAGAAACACAAGTGTTTGAGGATTGTTATGACAGAATCAAAATTAAAAGGCAAAATAAGAGTCAAAAGGAAACTCTGACACTAGGACCTTATGCTAGTGACTTTCAAAGATGTTATTTGTCCATTGAGAGCTAATTCATGACGAATACAGAGATTTTATTGTTCTCTTCCGTGATGACATCAGCGTGACAATTGGACACAAAGGACAATTTAGGATCGCTAATGCCCCTAACCTGCATGTCTTTGGACTGTGGGAAGAAACCAGAGCACCTGGAGGAAACCCACGCAGACACGGGGAGAACATCCAAACTCCACACAGGGAGGACCCAGGAAGCGAACCCAGGTCTCCTTACTGCGAGGCAGCGGGGCTACTGTGCCACTGTACTGCCCTACATAATTAGAGAAAAAATAAGACAAGAATAAAATAAAACATTTCCAAAATAATTCAAATTTGAAAATGGACAAAAATCTATATATATAATTCACTAAGGGCACGCAAGACAGTGAGCGCAAGCAAGACAGAGCCCCACCCACCAACTCTAAGACCATGAGATACACTCAACAGAGCCCCGCCCACCAACTCTAACCCTCCTACCGTGTCATGGGATACGCATGACAGAGCCATGCACGCCAAATACAACCGTCCTCCCGAGTCCAGCGTCGCTCTCGAGGCACGCAACAACTCACCAAACACAGCCTCAGTCACTTTCATCTGTGCAAAAGTCCACATGCACCTCTGAGCCACATTGACTTTACACCGCACGCAAGACAGACAGCCACGATCGCCAACTCACAGAGCCCCGCCCACCAACTCTAAGGGCAAGCAAGACAGAGAGCGCATGCAAGACAGGGAGCCACGTCCGCCAACTCATAGAGCCCCGCCCACCAACTCTAAGACCATGGGATACACACACATTTAGTGTATAAATGGATATAAATAATTGCATATAAACGATTCACCAAAATCTGTTGTATGTAAACGATACTGTTTAAAACAATTTTTCATCTGAAAACCCGGTTTCCACATCTACCTGTTTTAGTTTAAATGGCACTTTTACCACTCGCAATAGGGCAGACGCGCTGACTTATCGTGTCGACTGGGCAACACAGTGAATGCGGCGTCTATCTATATATGTCTATGTTTTCCGTAGCCTGCTACAGGAAGGTACTCTCTCAACCATTGGCATTGGTTTCACTCCTTGTTATTTTCGTTATACTCCGACGGTGGTTTCCTAAGCCTTTGTTATACTGAATTCCTTTCTCACCATTTTCCGTTCCTATTCTTACACCGCCGTATGCTACGGCGGGCTTCTGCTAGTACATGTATAAAATGTGTTACCTATCATATGTAATAAACATAATATAACAAATAATAATTAAGTTACAATAAAATATACATGAAGAGAAAACAAAAACATATTCACCAAGAAAATGCATAAGAGACAATAAATTACATAAAATAAAAAAAACTTGGGAGTCAGAGATAAAACGTAAAAGTCATATAGTACGACTTTTGTATGGCTTTGGCTTGATGATACATTTTGCTTTACTTTTATTTGCTTTAAAAACCCAAAAAAATAATTTCTGGAAGCACAAATTTAAAATAGTCTACCAAAAAGTAACTTTAGATATGCACAGTAATTATTTTACAGTTGGTTAGAAAATGGATGGGTGGATGGATGGATAGATTTCCTTTAACAAATATGTTGATATTCCAGGGTTATATTAAAACAGAAGGACTTCAAATGATTCTTAAAAATGAATCCATATTTGGTGTTATGTTAACGATCCAACAATTGAATTCTTTCTCCGGCTTAATTTCTCTTCTCTTAATAAAATAGGACTTAAAGGTCACAGAAAAAATTAAGAAATTAGGTGTGTTACAAATGTATTTTTCTAGAATTAACCTAAAACATGTCTAAGGTAGAATACTGTTGAAGAGAATTTTGGCTACAAAGTTGTTTTTAAGTTTATCCTTTCCATTATGCTATGTATTTATTAATAAATATAAGCATACTGCAAGGTAATTCAAAACATTATACTTTATAACAGCTGGTTTCTGAAATAAAGTGATGAATCAAGTACCCTAAAGAAATATCTACTCCACAAGAGACTGACACTAGTTAATGAGTGTGAAGAGACTGCTGAGTAACAAGGCTAAAATACATCTTTTAAGTCCTTATCTCTTCACACTCAGCACTCTTCTGGCACAGTAAAGGTTCATTTTGGCAGATTTGAAGCTCCTAGCCTTGGGCAATGACAGCTGTTTCGTATACACACGTGCACTGGGGTCATTTATCCAGAGTCTTATGCCTGTATTTTAAACCCTTTAGTTCATACATAGCAATCCTGAATAGCTGTTCCAGTGTAGAAATAGAAAAGTGTGGCCATTTTGAGTTAAGAAAGGTTGGTTATGATGCTGAAAAATGCATGATAGGGTGAAAAATGAAGGGATAAAATAAAAAGCATATCACTGGTACCATAATGAATGTAAAGAAGAAGCTGTAAGTTATAGAACTGCATGAAAATAAACCAGTATACAGTAAGGTTAAAACCACTGCAACATAATAAGCAGGCAAAAACACTTAAGTTGAATTGGATATAACATAGGTTCTGAAAAATACATAAAACAATGGCATAGTCACCATTTTATGCAATATATATCTGGAATCATGTTTTCCTTTCTTTGGATAGAATAATCTAAAGTCTTAACACCAGACAATGCTGCCTCTATATACCCTTTAATTATTCTAACAGACTAATTTCTTATTCCTAAACTAATTTTTAGTTTGGGGCAGCTAGAACATGAGGCAGTAATTACCTCTGGATGGGACCATCACTAACTTTTGAGTTCTTATTTCACAGTTTGTTTGAGATGTGTAGCATCTCATGAGCACCCAGTGAAAGTCTGCATGGACATGGTGCATACAAGCACATGCAACACAGGCAGTTTTGAAATGAACACAGTCCCTGGAGTTGTGAGTAAGCTGACCAGCAGCATTTTAAAAACATCATAAAATGATTTAAAGGATGAGTTTCTCAATAATTTCTCAAATTGAAATTATTTCTTCAAAGTCATGGCATACATTAACTTTCCACATGGATTTTTTTGTAAAGTGAACAAAAATTAATAAAACAAATAAATAATAACTAGCCTACTGTTGCATTTTATAATGAACATGTGGAAAAAAAAAACATTAGAACTTACAGACTTCAAACCAGAAGTATGACTGAGTATTGAACTGCGTCTTGAGATTACATAAATATTTGAAAACACCATATACATATTGTTTTAAGATAGGAAAAAAAGACTGTAGATATGGTGAGATTTAACCATTTGAAAAGGAGACCAGCTATGTGGGTTCACTTCACTGTTTGTCTTCCTTAACAGCAGCCTTTTAAGGCCAAGTCGTAGATTCACTTCAAAATGCCATTGTCAAGGGCTATTATTAACATTACTGAATGTTGATGCCCAGATATGAAATGCTTTCTCTGTTTTATAGACAACTAGATAACAATACCTAAAATAAATTACAATCATTCATATTCTTTCACTACATAGAATTTATTTCATTATTTTGCACACATTGCCTGCTGCTGCCAGTAGCATGCTGCCATGCGTTTTGGTGGTCTAGAGAGAAAGATTGAGCATATGTGTGGCATGCAATCAAGTGAAATGAACTGAACAAACATTATACATTTTTTACGGAACATAGGTTTATTTTCACGATAGATGTTATACTGAGTGATAGAACAGAGTTGTCATTCCTGGCTCAAAGTGCCAGGGTCTGCATGAAGTTCGCAGTTTCGGATTTATTCACTCAGAAAAATTGTTCTCAGTTCCTTTTTTGCCATATCCTCAATAAGAGTGATTCATCATCTGTTAAAAAATATGACAATTAGTTTGTGGAGCTTCAATCAGTTTCATTGTGGTCAAGCTCTATTGCATACTGTCCCTTTTAATTTTTCTATGATTTTTTTTTTTTTTTTGCATGTGCACAACACCACGAGAAATGTAATGTGCAGGTGTCTTGGTTATTTTGAAAATGTAAAGCTTTAATGAAAATACAATGCATTGTGATCAGATCACATTTATTGTTATCTGTACAAAGAAAATGAAATGCTTATGTGTGCTCTTCACCATATACTGCCAACACATGTGAATCTCACTTAGTGGGCTGCGTAAAACAACAACACAGAATGAAACAGAGGAAAAGTTGGTGCCGTTTAGGGAAAAATCATAATATGAATTAAGCATGCATCTGAAGGAACAAAAACTCAATTCCAAAAACAAAAATAGGATAAGCAGAATATTGGTTGGCAGAGGGGGTGTTTTCATAAAAAACGGCTGCTCAAATGAACTGGAAACTAATTTTGAGAAAATAGTACCAAGAACCTTTGAAAAACCATAATATTTATAATTTACTTGTGTTGTCATAAGTTTTAGAAAATCAGAAGGTACATTTTCTTAAAAGTGAAACCTTTGCTAATTCAAAGTGAGCGTATTCAGTAAGTTTTTGCACATTGGGACCCTAGTACCCATTAACTCCATTTTAAAATACAAGGGGAGGATAGGTATGTTTTTTTAATTTATAGAATATGCTTCGAGTTTAGAATGCGGTTTTATGAAGTGAATTAATATATATTATGATTGTGATGAAATAACTTTGACTGAACATATTCTTTGATTACTTCATGCTAAAATGCTTGACACCTCCCTCAGGTTGTTGTATTTATGGTTTGGTCTTGTATTCATTTCGGGTTTCACATGCAGCTTATTTTATATAGCCAGAAAAATAAAGAGTCATGGAATCTTCAATAGTTATTAAAGTTATCTGACATCCTTATCATTATTTTCTTTGGGAAATAAATTCAGCATCAGATTTTTGAAAATGAAAACATATTTAATCGTTTCTTTACATAAAAAAATCATTAAATAATAAATAATTTATTGTTTGTTTTTGGGGTTAGAATTACTACCAAAAACCACACAAGGCATTTTAACAGTTATTAAAGCACTTTAAAAAAATAAATTGCAAATATTTCATCGAAGTTAGCTGAACACATGCAAATATTATGGAAGTAAAAATGATTGGATACCGCAACACTGCACGAGTACAATACCTTTGTTAGTTGTATCATGGGTTATTCTCATCTATCTTATAGAATTATTAAAGGTAGAAAAGGGGGGAGGGGTGCAAAATAGGAAAGTTTAAGAACCGCTGATATAACCCTTGCTATACTAACTTGCACTAAGATGTCTCAACCTGTTTGCCAACGCACAAAAACCACCAAAAAACAATACCATTTAAAGCCTGGACACACATTTTGCAAGGAATAGATGGTACCACAGTTTGTATTCTGTCCTTCAGGTCAATGTTATCACAAACATTCCTGCTATACACGTGCTCCTTCACCATACCCCACAACCAGAAATAACAGGGTGTCTAATCACGAGAGTGTGGAGGCCATGGCAATCGTCCACCATGACCTATCCATTGACCTGGAAAGGTTTGGTCGAGATAAAAATAATCCATTATGTTAACATAATTTTGACTCACCCTGTAATGCCTATCTTCATATATATTCATGACTCTCTTTGAATATATGCAGTCATTGTTAAGAAAATACTTTTCGTATACAATCACATTATTTTCTGAGATGCAAGATATCTGTTATAGTGGCTGCTTCCCCCTATTAAAGAAAACCAAGACAAACGGGATTGTTACTCCATCTTGTGATTTCCTAACTTTATGCTACCTGTTAATTAACACTAGTATTACCAAAGCATACTAAAAACTTGTAATTCCGGCCCACCTTAAATCCCTTTGCACCTCTCTGTCAGCGTCTTTTGTCTTGTAAATGTGTTGATCAACACAAGCAGCAAACAGCCTACTATCCCACCCACCCACCACTGCAGAAAGGGCAAAAAGTTCTCCCAGCTCAAACCTTGATTATCTAGGAGTGAGGTACAGTACCTAGAGTTGTATAGGGTAAATAATATATCATTACTTGGAACACATGCATTTCATGTGTGTTCCGTGTCTACAAAGATCTATGTAAACAAATCATTAAAACAGAAATGGTTTTCATGTTTTCCTAATAAATTACAAAATGTAGACAAGAACTGTATAATGTGTGAAGCCTAAAGTCCAAATATCACATTAACACTTCCAAAAAAGGTACAAGTATAATATGTCAGATTCCGTGGTGCAGCGATAAGAACTGCTGACTTGTAATCAAGAGGCTGCCAGTTTGATACTGGCTGCCTCGCAAATTTTCCGTTTTAAGTAGTGAACTGTTCTTATTGTTAATATTATACAACAAAAACATACATTTGATTTGCGTCTGTAACAGCAAGTGTACATTTTTAGTTAGTGTTTTTTTTCTCATTTATTCTCTCAGTCACAATCACAATACAACCCCCCAAAGCCCACCATCTGAGGCTTTGTCCATTTAAACTGTATTACTTTCCTTTCTCTGTTTATTAGATTGTGTTAAAGATTTTCTTTTAGAACCACAACCATAGAGTAAAAAACGTAAAACCTCAATCTTTTCACAAATTTGCTGTAATTCTTTAAATAGATTTTGAATGATCAGGTAATATAACAACATAAACAAAGTAACACAAAAAAATTAGGCGTACCTGTCAAATATTTTAATACATGCCAAGAAAAGGATTATTCAGTCAATAGACAGGGTATGTGTGTGTGGTGTTATGGGTCCACAGCTCGCTGAGCAAAGGCCGTTTCTTTTTAAATAAATAATCACCGCACTCGAGGTGGCGTAGTGGTT
Organism: Polypterus senegalus; assembly: GCF_016835505.1. Lineage (NCBI taxonomy): Eukaryota > Metazoa > Chordata > Cladistia > Polypteriformes > Polypteridae > Polypterus > Polypterus senegalus. The sequence continues at coordinate 60,456,302 of NC_053162.1, read as the reverse complement.
GTAGCAAGCCGTGGGGCGATCTGCGGTGTGGGCGTTTCTCACAGTGTGCACAGGTCAGGGACTGCCCACATCCGTGATTGTTCCCGTGGCTAATGTGCTGCAGCTGCTATGGCCCCTCACTGTATAAAAGAAGTGCAAGTTGGTTGGGAGAGAAGAGAATGAGAAAAATAAAAGAGAAAAAGAGGACGGAAGTTACATAGGAGCGAGAGAGGAAGCAGGTCGGTGCAAGAGAGAGACACACGGAGTGTGTGGTGAGCGAGCGAACGAGCGCTCGTGGGCAACTGCGAGGGCCTGGGTGTTAGGCCTACACCCAGGGTTTGTAGTTGATGTTGCTCCCACTGAGCGAGCAGGTAGCGGGAGTGACCAGGGAAAGGCGACTGGCTGCAGAAGACCGGAAAGGCAGTGGGAGTCGGCAGGCTTGGTGGTGGAGTCCCCAACGTGAGCGACCTGGCCGTTGGTGGGAACCAAGTCTCGAGGCTGGGATGAGTGCCAGACTGAAGCCAGGGATCGGGAGGTCTCTAGTCTCATGTTTGAGTGAGAAGAGGGCAGCTGCAGGTAGCGTCTTGCCTGTTGCATGGGCCCGTATGGGAGAAGCAGGTGAGGCGCCAGCATAAAAGAAGGCACCAGGATTATTGTTGTTTTAAAAGACTGCTTCCACATGAAACATTTTAACCTCATTTTTAAAGGATTGTTTTTTGTTTGCTATTTTTAACCTCCACGTTTTTATGGATTATTTATTGAACTATTTTTGAATCACTGCACTTTAATTGAACACTTTGATTGTTTTGATTGACTGTTTTAAATAAAAGCACTTTGCACATTTATACCATCCCCTTGCTCAATTGTTATTGTCTCAACTATCTAGCTCATCGGTGACATTACCGATGGTGCTAGGTTGAAGGACTTCCAAATAGCAGATGGGAGCGTGGAGCCGAACCCGCATCGTCACAGTGTGCCTTTTGTTGGAATTTAATCAGAACTCTCAAAGATAACAAGCAGTGTTGCCATTCAACCTGGAAAATCATTTATTTTGTACATTAAGCCAGGATATTACAACTTAATTAAATTCGTTATGAAGTGAATCCTTGTAACAGGTGAAAAAAACATATTCTGGGAACAGGTTTTTCTTGTCCATTCCAGTTAAGAGTACTGGTTTAATATCTCATGATGAATGGCCTGCACTAGAGCATATAACCCCATTATTGCCCTATCATCCCTTACATTCAGCAATTCACTAGTTAGACCACAGACTCCTGTGGCTTTCCCAATTTTCAGCCTGCTCACCACCAGCTGGGTCTCCTCAGTCCTGGCCACAGTATCATTTATTGAAAGAAGAGTCATCACTTCAGCCTTAGAAATGTAATTGTTTAATAGTTTCTGGGACTATTGTTCCAAAATTTGACATTTTGACATATTATACACTTCAGCCTTTCTTTCATCATCACAAGTACATTTTTTATATGAATTAGTCTAAACTTACAAGTATTTTTTAATAATTGTAGTCCGTTAACCAGAGAGAAAAATATAAACTAATTTTGATTAATTTCACAGTGTTATATCCTGGAAAATATAGGTGCCACTTCTCAGTTATATGCATGAAATTGTATGGTATTTCTGTGTTCATCTGTTTTTACATGTTGTCAGAATAAATTTCTAACTTTGATTTTTTTCACCTTAAAGAAAATTTGAATGCTCTTTTCAGAGGAATATTTGCACTTTTTGTAAATATATTAAAATACCAGATATACTGTATATTGTGTGAGGTCTCTGTTGAAAGATTGAATGGCCTTTTGCATTATGATCATTTCAAATGTATCATATCCATGGAACAACATGTTTTTTTTACGTGTTTATTTCTAAAATGCACAGCAAAAACCTGGAAACATAACAAACATTTTAACCAATAAATATAAAAAAAAAATAATTCTTTATTAGAAGTGAGTAATGTAAGGTAGTAAATACTAAAAAAATAATGAAGTTATTTTACTATAATGTAATAATGGTGACTTTTTCTGCAAAAAATATGTAGCCTATATTAAAGATGGTACAAAATAAAAATGGATGCTGGCTGTCATTGGTGTGGTATTGTACTTTTCATAAAGTTGCCTTTGAAAGATATTTTAAATATATTTTGATAATGTAACATCTAACATATTAATGGACAAAAAGGCACTGTTTTTTCAGGTCACACATAAAAAAGTACTGAAAAGGGCTGACTATCTAATACAGTGAATCACAGTGGGTATCTGGTAGCACATAGGGTTTGGGATGTAGAGGTTTGTGAAGATGTGTCTTTTTGTAGCCTTCTACAAAACATCTGTGTACTGTAAAAAGAACCCTCAATGAAGTGTATATGTTGAGAGTAAATGAGTTCATCTCTGAGTACATGTGAGGGGTGGTTATTAGTTATGTTTTGACTAGTAATAACATGCACCCAGGCTAGCGTCTGGATATAACAGCTCATCTCTAAGAGCCAGTCCTTTTAATTAAGTTATGGTCCTGACTTACTGTCATCTCTTAAATACATTAGTCATATTACTGGAAAATGACAGAGGCTGTACACTTTGGAGATATGGGTATAAAGTGCATCTCCTTACACACACCATCTCTGCAGCTGACAGAAATGGATCCATTTACTAAAATAGAGGGGTTACTATGGTTGATGGTGTGTTGCAATTTTCATGCAGAATGCTATATTTTGTGAAAATGAGCCTTTAGAGCTACTATGCATGTTCTTTGGGCTGATAATGGAGACATAAAGAGAAAGAGAGAGATTGAGAATAGTTACCTTTGCTTCTGAGACATATCTGTAGTCTTGTTTTTACAACATGAATTTACAGTTAATATTTCTTTTTTTAAATATGTTTATATAAGTATACTCATTTAAAGAAATTTGTATTTAAAAAAATACAAATTTTGTATTTGAGATGTTTAATGCATCTACATTAATAGTTATATTTATTTGCATTTATTTTATTATTGTATTCATTTATTTTTTGTCTAGTACTATTTATGGCAACTAGACTTTCTGTCGCTTTAGTTGACCTCATTGTGGTACCATTCACCACAACAAGATTATCTATTGGGTTAATCTGTGCAGTGACAGTAATGAAACTAGAATTTGATTGGCCCTAATACAAAAAATTAAATTAGACCCCCCAAATTACATCAATGAAATTAAAAGTGACCTTAATCAAGTATGTCATTCATATAAGCTACAAAAAAAGTCAATTGTGGTAATTAAGTTTTATGGAGTTGGGGCCATGATGACACCATTAATATGCATAAAAAGCCTTGCAAAACAACAGCCATGCAGTCACAGTGCAACTACCCTGTCACATTGCCTATAGTTATTCCACTGCAGAATGTGCGCTTGAGCTGCATTCCAGCAGTGGAGCAAGACTAGCAGTATACCAAGATTAACTGCTGTTGAAATGTGCATTTTGGGAGGGGATGAAGTTGCATTGTAACACAGACTAACTTGTGGGCAGGTCCAACTGATTTGGGATTATGGCAAAATTTTATAAAATGAATACTACCACCCAGGGTGGATCTACCATCAAGTTTTCTGGGTGTACACATTCATCCGGCAAACTCTTGATGAAAGGGTCGAGTGTCCACAAGCTGAAATCATTAGGAGGGACAAAACCCCAACTTAGTCTGATGTAATGATCGAGTGTTCCTGCTATGTGAGCAAAAGTAGGAATTGGGGTGCATGAAGCTATTGGGTATCCATCTGTGGCATTGTTTAGTGTACTATAAACTCTTTGTTAAGGAGCTCTATTGGTAACATCACCCAGGGGCCTGTGGGGGGGTCTTAATCTGGACTTGATCACAACACATCATCCACACACGCACATACTGTTTCGAATATGAAAAAACTAGGGCCATTACAAAGAATGCAGATCATAAGATATATAGCATCTATCCTAATTTAGACTTGCGTATAGCACAATAAAACCAACAGGCTACCATTACTTTGTAGAACTTTATCACCAACCTTGCTCTTTAGTGAAAGTTTCTAATACAAATAATAATATTTACTAATTCACTTATAAAATACATATTAGAAATCATTAGTAAAATATATTCCTATACAAATACTTTGGGAATCAAGCAGAGCATATAAAATGCATGTAGCATTTTACCTGGGACTTCAACCTCATTTCAAACATGCACAGACATTAAATGTTTTTTAATGATGGGTAGAGACAACACAATGAATGAATGAATTATATATTTTTGCAATTGAGATACTTTTTATAGCCATTATGTATTCTTTAACATGTTATTTGAAAAAAGTACTTTTTTTGGTTTAATTTCCAGTTCATTTATATGGTACAAACCAGAAAGGAGTGACTGGAAACTCTCAAAGTCTGTGAAACAGCTTTCTTATTACAGTTTTTATTTTTATGTATTTATTTATAATTTTTACAGAACCATAATCGGGGTGCTATAAAAGATCAATGAAAGAAAAAACTTAATTGGTAAAATGTTTAAGCTACTTTTATGATTTCACAACTTAAGCAGTGGAAGACTCTGAAGTCAATAAGTGACAATTAGATATTTTTATCTATAAATTAAGCCATTTGTTTAGATTTCAAAAACATGCTCTTGGAGGGCCACTGCTTTGATCAGCTTTAGTGTACAGAAGCTGTGAAAGAATGCAGATGCTTACTGTGCTTCTGTAGGTCACATATGGCAAGATTAATTCTTCAATTATACTGTAGCATATAATTGCACACTCAGACGGGGCTGACTTAGAGTTACAATTGGCAGTAAACTAGTCGTATTTTTTGCATTCTTTGGAGTGTGCAATATTGACGATAAGTAAAATAAATAAACAAATATTTAGAATGAATTGTACTGTGTGTACATACTGCTCTTGGAGTGAAAAGAAAAGAATAAACTAAGGAGAAACAACAAGAATCGAACCAAAAACTATATGTGAACAGCATTGATTTTATTACCATTCCACCACTGTAGATGCATTTTCAATTAGCCAGACAGATCCAATTGTTCATTGTGTTTTACAAGTCTATGACTGGCACGAATTGTCTAATATATTATTATAATGCAAATGGTTTAAAATTGATAGCTTAAGTAGTTTAAGTAGCAATCACTGAGTGGAATTCATACTGCATTTTTTTTTCTCAGATTTTTCACTGGATCTTCTCTTTTTCATATGTTGCAGAGTACCAAAAAAAATTGTCTTTACAACATGGTGGTATCTTACAAAGGGGTTAGTGCAGCTGCCTTACAACTCTGTGTATTGTATTGTATTGACCCCCTTCTTTTTGACACCCACTGCATGCCCAACCTACCTGGAAGGGGTCTCTCTTTGAACTCACTTTCCCAAGGTTTCTTCCATTTTTTCCCTACAAGGTTTTTTTTTTGGGGAGTTTTTCCTTGTCTTCTTAGAGAGTCAAAGCAGCAGGGCTGTCAAGAGGCAAGGCCTGTTGAAGCCCATTGCGGCACTTCTTGTGTGATTTTGGGCTATACAAAAATAAACTGTATTGTATTGTAACTCTAGAGTACTGTACTTGAATCCTGCTCCGGGTGCTATCAGTGTAAATTCTGTGTGTTCTCCCAATGCCTGTGTCCTTTTTTCTCCAGGTATTCTGCTTTTTCCACCCACATTAATCCAATGTTTACCATAGATCAACTGACCATTCTGAGTTGGACTGGAGTAGGTAAATGAAGGGATGCAAATGAGGTGCTGTTATCAGGGTTGGTTTATGCTGCAGTAATATGCTTTATTCCTTGCAACCCTGAAATAGATTACATGGTTTTGGTAGTCGACAGATTAAGTGACTTTACATCACTTGCACTTTTTTCTTATGGTTTAGAATGCAACTGAGAGCATATAGCCTATCACGCTCCATTTACTGGTAGGAAGAAACTTCTGAGCTAAGAGATGAAGAGGAACATTTCAATGCCATGCCCTGCCATAGTCAGTCACAGATTGTGACAAAGAGTTGTGACTCCCTGCAAAGTTGGCAAACTTTAAGATCTCATTATTTAGTAATCGAGTATAATCAACCTATTAATTTTAAAAGTTTCTGACATTTGTCACAAACTGATTTTAATTCTAAAAATTACCTGGATATATGTAAATTGCCATAGGAATGTGTTCTCTATTATAGGTGTTACAAAATAAAAACAAATGGCAATAAAGTCAATGGTAATTTGTTGGTGCCTTTCAAGTCATTTTATTGATTACCTCCAGACTCTAATTGGTTTCATTAGACAACAAGCATGATCATTAACCATAAATGACATTGAATAAATTATTCTAATGTATGCAGGTGAATAAATAATTAGATCAAGTTAATTAAGAGTGTAATGTTGGAATTGAGAGTTACAGACACTAAGCCCTCCAGAAACTGAATGCATTTTCTCTATGTAAATAAGTCATTTAATTTAGGTACACCTAGAAAGTACTGTAGTGATATTTTTCAAAAAACTTCTTACTGCTTCTCTTTTATTTATCAGCATATATTTATAGGGAAGCCAAAACCACAGCCATAGATAATTATTATCTCAGCGTGCAGGCATGTAGTCAGGGATTAACAGCATAGAACCAATGAAAATCTGCAAGCATAGTGAGATGTGAGGACTTTGAAAACAGTTAATAAACCAAATAAATTTGCAGTGATTAGGTAAGATAACAGGCTTTAGTACCAATAAGAAAACTTTTAGGACTAAAAAACACTCATGCTAATACTGCTTTGTATTTTATCTATGCTAAACAAAATCTTTGCTGTGATCCTGATAATTCATATTTTGAGCCCCAATTAAAAAGAGTGTTTTGTGGTGTTAAAGTGTCCATGAAGGGCACTTTGCCCTCTATACTTCTTTTTATATTGGTGAGCAAGATAGTAAATACCTAAATTATTAGGCTTGATTTACATGTAGATCATGTAATACTCACCTATGTTACATTCACACGTAACTCATGTTTCAAACACAATGGTGGTCAACAGTCTGTCACTTTTCCTGCCAGGTTACAGATCAGATACAAAGCAACTTCAGAATACCTTTATGAAGTGCAAGGGCCTATTGTTGCCCCTGGGCTACAATTCAGAATAACTCAGCAAAAGCCAAGAGTTGCTTTGTATGCTGCACTCCTGTTGGAACCTACCAGATAAATTACCTTTGAAAGATCAACAGTGCATTATGCTTGAGGCTGGCAACTTCAGCTTCAGAACCTTAACAGGGCCCAAAGACACACGTACAGTATATCCTTCTGCTCAATCATCATTACCCGTAAAATGGCTGCATAATTCTAATAGAACAAGCACAGCTTGCACCTGAAAAAACATGGAAGACATACTCCAGCAAGGCCGTATCAATACCTTTGAAAGAGCTAAACAAGTAAAGAATAACCTGAACAAGCACACTGGGGCTGATGATATCAGTAAAAAAGGCAAGTTTCAATGAGAAAATATGAAAACTTTAATGATTACTTATGTTTATTTGCAGGGAAACTAGACATTAAGTACTAGAAGTTATAAGTAGAAGAAAATATACAACCTGAACAATTCAAAACAGTGTTGTGATATCAAGTTTAGCTTTAATATTACCAGGGGATAGATATCTGTATAATTTAAAGAGTTTGTTCTTTTTAATCCAGCTGAGACATTCTTTAAAAGATGGTGTCACCATTACATTGTCCTCCCCTTACGTTTTAGGTAGAGTTGGTTTAGTACGGCTGTTATGTTTTTATGATCTCCTAATCCTTTCCTTGTTTTGTCTCATCTCCACCACTGCACAAGACTGTTAGTCCCAGGTCAATAGCAGCTAGATGTGCCACACTTTACCACAGCTTCATTATCCTGGAGCACCGCTGATGGCCACACACCCAGGCCAGTGAAACTTAGCAGATGGAGAAGCAGTGGTGAAGCTACACAGGTGGCAGCCTCTTAGTTGTCTTCCTTACTGTACTGATGTTGCAAATGGCATTCCATACCTAAGCCTGAAGACTTTCCAGCAACTCTTCACAAGAGCTCAGCAAGACCATTTCAGGTGTCTGTGGCACTGAGTTGAAATTCTCCTCATTGGTCCTCTTCTCTTCCTACTTTTCATACCAGTGGACTCTTTTCTCTTTTACATTGCTCATTCAGATAGCTCACTGTCCTTAGAAGGACAGCTCACTGTAGTTGCACTAACTGCAGAGTTTTTATGAAACTTTGGCATACTTGCTATTTTTATAGGCTCCCGAGCAGGTGCTGCGGAAGCTGATTCTTTGCATGATGGAATGTCAGCTCATTCAGAGCCATTACAATATCATTCAATCAGTAACAATGTATGAAGAACTATGGTCCTTTTCCTCTTCTGTTATTTGTGCAGGTGTGCACACCAGTGCTCCATGGACCAAGATGATACCGTCCAAAAAGGTAATATATCGGAGGTGGGTGGTAAGAACTCAAAAATCGTATTTTTTGTGAGACTGAATTAACAGATGTGAAAAACCTGATGGTGCCGCAAATGAAAAAGCTGGAGTCTATGCATACCGTGAGATAATAGGGTCCAGGATTATGAACCATAAAGCAGTATTAGTAAAAGTCAGCTTGTTTGACTCTAACCATGTTGTTAACCTGGAACTTGCTGGTAACAAAGTCTTTGGATGGATGTCATGGCAAAGATAGCCAAGACAATTCTGTGCACAAGTCTTTGTACCTCTACCGTACCACTGGATCTCTGTACACTTCCTTGGTAAGTACTGTGTACTTGGTGATAGCCTCAAAGATCTGCCCCATGCACAAATGTCTCCTGTGCTTCTTGTAGTCTTTTTACTCTTCAGTTTGTTTTTTGCCCAGACATATGTTGATCAATGCAGGGTGCTGGCTGAGAGATATCTGATATACTGTAGAGGTATCCAGCAATGTATGATTATGAGCGTTGTCAAGATACAAGTAAGAGATGCTCTGGAACATTGATGCTGTTTCTTCAAATCATTTGTTCAAGCATATTATCCATAGCCCTATAGAACACTCGAACATTGCAAAAATGTAAATTTGGAACAAGGCATCCAGCCCAACAAAGCTTGCCAGTCCTATCCACTTAAATCCCCAAAAATAACATAAAATCTAGTTTGATAGGTCCCTAAAGTCCTACTGTATAGCACATCACTCGGTTTCTTTCTAATGTTTTTTGCAAAAAATATCCCTAACAAGTTTCCAATTGTGTCTTTATGTTCTTGTTAAACTTATTTAAAATAACAGTCTCAATCCACTGTACTAATCCTTTCACAATTTTGAACACTGCAGTCATGTCACCTTTTAAAACTGCAATCATGTCAGTATATTCATGAGGACATAACCTTGTGTAACTCTAGAAGAGATATTAACAGAAATGCTGTTGTTTCCTCTTATTCTAGCAATAGTTACCATATTCCGGTGCGTAATGAGGTTTAGAATGAGTGTTGAAAACCAATCCACTGCAAAGCTTCCTTAAACATGACAATTGACCGAGTCAAAGGCTGCCTTTAGGTCAATATAAGTAACATACAGCAGATGAATGAACTGTGTGTATTAGCAGCCTGAAAGCAAGAACAGATGACTACCAAACTTTTCCTCCTACATCTCGAGCACATGGCAATAGGCCTTATTAAATAAGCCTCATGTTGGAATATGTGTATGAGTAGGTGGTGCATTTGATAGACGTGGGCCTCAGGCAGGGTTGCTTTCAGTTAGCTGTTATGGGATAGGTTGAAATGGATTAAACAGTTTTGAGAGTGTTATGTGTGTTAAATTTTAAATGCACTACAGATGCTAAGCAAACTGATGTGAGATTATCATATTTTGGCTTTCCATTGATTATGATTTATTTATTTTTTTTTTATATTTTTATTAATTTTATTACAATCCATACAAAGCAATCAAGATTTTACAAAAAGAAAAATTGAGTTAAGAACTCGATTATTATTTATGACTGTTTTTTATCCTCCTTTATGTCCTGTTTTAATTAGAAACTGTTTAATTTGGTCATCATATAATTTTGTTAGGCTTCACACTCTAAACCATATGCAGGACATGTTTTACCCACACTGAGTATAATGCTTACTGTTTTATGACCATAATTTTTTTCCAAGTCTCATTTGGGTCATTGCAAGCAAAGAAAGTCTTTTAAGTCACGCCGAGTCATTTTGAGACTACAGAATCTCTGTGACCTGTATCTGAGCAGTATGATTTGAAAGTAAGCTCTCACAGCAAACAAGCAAAGCTCTATATAAAAAGATCTTCAGAGTTCAGCATTAGTCCTACAATAGGACTTTTCAAAGTAATGAAAAAAAGTTATAAAATAAAGTTAATTTAAAGTACACAGAAGGTGGTGGATGTTGGTTGAGTACTTATTGTGTCTACATGTTTTGTTGTTTCATTAAAATTCAGTAAGTGTCAAAATTAATATATGGATAATTTAAATTTGATATCACATAAGATGTAATGTTTATTTAATGATTATTTTATGAAAAGTTACTTTACATATTTTAAGCCACATAGGATTCCTTTAAATGGTGATATTGTGGCCTAATGCTTAGGATCACTGCCTCACATTTTCATGTCCTACTTACAAATCCCAGCACAGATGAAGCTTACGTACAGTTAGCAAATTCAAATTATTTGTGGGCTTTCATCCAGCTGTAAAAACCTATATAGGTAAATGGCAGTGTGTGCATGACTGTGTCTTGTAAGCATGAACTTACTATGCTGGCAGAGTCACCCGGCTTCCTCTGTTTTTAAACTAAATAAACAGGTTAGACAATGGATGGATAGATTTCTGTTTAGCATAATGAAATTTAGGATGACCATCACAACAGAAAAAACACTTTTCTATACACACTATGCAAGTTCAACGTATCCTTTCTTGCAACTGATTAGAGAGTAATTGTGACTGACAAAGCTTCTTGAGACCTTCTTGTCTTCTAGGGAGTGTGTCCATTCCCAGCTAATCATTTAACACACACAATATACTGTATTGTAGAAAAGCCATCCCAGGAAACAAACGTATAGACTAGAATGCAATGATCCCAATCATGTACTCAAGGCTGGGGTGCTGTCAAAGAACAGGGCCTGTTAAAGCCCATTGAGATATTCTTTGTGTGATTTTGGGCTTGTCACACACGTGCGCATGGGAGGCAGCTAAACGGCTCAAGAGAAGGTAATGCCCGATCAGACCAGGGGGTGGCAGAGTGCACTAACCCTTTCTTTTATCTCCCCACAGACCAAATGTGGGAAATTCCTGTCCCCAAAAACATCACTTCCAGTTCTACCCCAGAAGACATCACTTCCAGAGCAGTGTTCTGGGGAGTCTAAAAGTTCATTATGTACAATTTTTGAAGTTCCCTTAAATACAGAGGCAACAAAATCCACCAATCCCCGGCATTTTGGAGCTGTCGCTCTCATAATGGCCATGCAAATCCAATTCAAAAGATCTGCAAAATTTCACACAGGATGTGTCAATTTGTAGTCACCTCTTTGTTCTGCCTTCTAATGCTAAACATGTCACCTTCATCTAGCTGTTCAGCAATAATAAGCCTGCCAAACAAATTAGTCTAAATTTAGTCTAGATGACTGCAGCTACTTTCATGGCGTTTGTCCCCAACGCCTCAATAATAACACTCTGAAACAGCAAACAGGGAAAGAAAAAAAAAAAGGCATTACTTACACCACATCCAGTTAGCCAACTCTGTTTTGTCATAACAAGAGCAAGAAAAAGTCTTGTCCTCAATCATGCTTTTTGAAGGAGTATCTCATTAATGAAATAACCAAATTTTCTTTGATTTATGAAGTTCCACCTGAAGTTGCCATTACCATAAAGTCGCACTCGCTCATCTGTAGTTTCATTAATGGCCGGTGACTGTGAACCATTGACATGAACTTGAAATAGTGCATTGGCGATTGTCCAATCACATTAGCTTAATACACATAAAACAACACTCATTCGCTGACAATAAATATGAGCGTGTCCGGTGGCCGTGTGTGGAGGGGTGTTTTGAGAATCAAAAATGGTTTCCCTGTGGCACTGCAATAAAGGACCATGGTCCTTTATATAATAAAAATCATCCATCTTTCCATTTTATAAAAAATCCTATCCAGGGTCAATGGAGCTTGTGCTCATTATGGAAGATTTCATACTGATCAGTCCATCACATGGAACACTCAGTTACATACCTGAACCTACCAATGGGCATTCATTTACCTAATAAGCACATATTTGTGAGGAAAACCCAGGTAGAATGTGCAAATTCTACAATGCAATTTTGCCGACCCATGCAATAAAATAATTTACATCATTGTTAAAAAGAATTTCATTGGAAGACAATCATGGTACACAACTAAGAGCCAGACACACTTGCACAAATAATTGCACAAATGTTCATTTAGCCAGTCAAACTTTATTTTATTTTATGAAGCACCTTTAATAGCTTTACAAGGAACTTAAAAGTGCAAAAAAGATTGCAATACCCCTGGAACCCCTGCAGATTTTATTTTGTCTCTCCAGTCCTGTCTGGAGTTTTTTTTGTTTTTTCTGTCCTCCCTGACCATCGGACCTTATTCTTATTATATGTTAATTAGTGTTGTCTTATTTTAATTCTTACTTTGTCTTTTATTTCTCTTTTCTTCATCATGTAAAGCACTTTGAGCTACATTATTTGTATGAAAATGTGCTATATAAATAAATGTTGTTGTTATTGTTTTTAAAAAAAGGCAGTACTAGCTGGAATCAGAAGGACCTTTAAGGTATTCATGATACATTTAAAAGAAAATTTCAGCTCATTTCTGAGACCGTCTACTAGTTTCTGTATATTTATCAGCAATACTGAACTGCAGAAAATGAATTAATTCACATAATTGACATTACGTTGTGCACAGCGTCTTACAAAATCATTACATATGCAATACATCAGAATCCTTGCTAATACAATGCAAATTCTACAATAAATTAAATATTCATGATTAGCCACTATGTGTTCTCTTGGTAAAACATTTTGAAACAGGACTGTAATTTTAATGGAGGGAATTTTTCAAAATACCTTATTCTGACTCTTAACCTTTCCAAATGGAATTTAATTAATAAATAATGAAAATAACATGTAGACACTATTCAAAGTCCCCCTAGCTAATGCAAGTAAATATTCCTCAAGACTGTAGAAGCAAGAAAAGAAACTGTAAAAATGAGAACTACACTTATATTAGAAATCAGTCCTAACTTAACAGCACACAGTATCCAATAATGCTTTGGAGTTTTGCTTTATTTCAAAGACCACTTGGCAGGTTTTATGGAAACTTTAAATTGGCTAACAGAAAATGAGTGTTGATTTGTGTTTAAGCACGGCCAATAATGGACCCACCATCTACAGTATCCACTGTTAATTCCTTCCTTATGTCCCATGCTGCTGAGACGTCATTTAGCTTATCAAGAATCTTTATCAGAAAAGGCAATTTCAGGAAAATTGAAGGAAGATCTGATTTTTTCATTAAATTAGTTTGTTGCTTAAATCATATTTACTGATTTATGTGTTTTGGTATTTCAGTTATATTTACAAACTGTACATGCTCTTTTACAGAAATTAGCATGTCATAATGACATTTAATTACCATCATTTGTTAATGTTTCCTCTCTAATTGCTTAATAAATTCATCGTTTTAAGTTTAGTATGAATTTGTGAGATAGTGATTAATTTTCAAAGCTAAAAACAGAATCCAACAAGAATGATGTATAACTTGTACACAGATAATGTATAAGTAGCAAAACAGAAATTGTAATTTTAGTCATCCTTAGCTTTTCAGGGTGCTTTGTTTTCTTTCAGTTAACACATTTTATCATTTACCTGCACTTACTGCTAATTCTTGCTTCAAATTCAGTGCTGAGTTGTAGCTGCTCATTATCTTTGATCTCTTCATTCCAAGACTATGTGAGGATGTGACCTTTTCAATCCTGTTGGTTTTACATTCTTAATAAATCAAAGCAAGACAGTTGACCATGGGTTGGAAGGGACATAATCTGTTTAGGGATTTAGAAATTGCACTGTCACATCCCACCTTCATTACAGAGATGTGGATATGTCTCTCTATTATACAAAAAAATCTTGGGATGACATGAGTGATCTTTTAAAGAGAGACAGAGAGACACTTTCACGTCCCATGAGATGGTCAAGTCACTTCATACTTACAACCTTTGGAAGCAAGTCCCATGATACACATGCTGAGCAGGTTAGAGATAATGGAAGTAGGAAAATTCTAATGTCTCAAAAAAAATGAGAGTAAAGATCGCATTAATGCAAACAAATGGAAAATATTACTCAGTGAAATAAAGGAATAATGAAAAGAGATTGAATAGTGTTTGATAATGTCTGGGTGGGAAGAGACAAGGCATTGAGACAAAGGGACAGCTGCTGTACATGCTTTTAAATGTTTTGATTTTTAATTCAGTTTATTTTTGTATGATGGTCTACCTCAGAGTGCTTACACATCAGTGGATTCAGAAAATCTTCAGAACCCTTCATGTTATACACGGTATATTGTGTTTAATTTTCAATGCCCATTAATCTACAATGGATAACACATAATAGTAAAGTAAAAACATGCTTTTAGAAATGTTTATAAATTTGTTAAAAATTAAGAACTGAAATTACTCATTCATATAAGTATTCGGACCCTAATTCAGTACTTTGTGGAAGCCTCTTTGGCAGTTATTACAGGTTTTTGTCTTCTTCATTCCTATAGGTTTTCAGACCCTTTGCTGTGGCACTCCAAATTATGGCCAGGTGCATCCTGGTTGCCTTAATTATCCTTGAGATGTTTTTGTAACCTAATTGGAGTCCACTTTTGGTACATTGAACTGATTGGACATCATTTGGAAAGATACACCAGCCTTTATGAGGTCCCACACAGCATGGCAGGACAAAAACCAAACCACGAAGTCTAAGAAACTCTCTGTTGAATAGTACAAAACTATTTGTGAAGCATTGAATATTCACAGGAACATAATGGCTTCAATAACTGAAAACTGAAAAGGCTTTTCCTGGAGTTGGCCATCTGAGCAAACTCAGTAAAGTGTGCAGAAAGTGAAGGTGTCCCAATGCATTCAGAATCCACTGTATGTACTATACATTAAAATACCAACAGTAAATTATCAAACCACTAAAGAATTACAGAACATTAAAAAGAGTAAAACAGATTTAATCCCAATGATTAATATAAACAAATTATGCCATTACTAATACATTAACATTATAATTGAGACCAGTTAACAGTGGAGGATGAAGTTAAATGCATTTCTGCAGAAAATAAGCATTGGAGGATTCCGTGGTTGGTCCAAACAGACAATGTTGCAGTTCTGATGGTCTTGAACAAATGGATACCATACCCCTCATGGACAGTCTATAATAACTACATACTGAACAGTCCAATACAAAACAGCATAATTCCTTTTATTGTTGACAAACAAAGCTCCCAATATCTCTGGTGTTAACATCCCATGGGTAGTAGAAGAGGAGTAGCATGGAAATATATCAGTGGCATAAAGTGCCTTAGTAGGATCATGAGCAAAGAATGATTTCTGAGTAAATGACTAACATAGTCAGTTAATCCACAGCTCTGATTAGTATATGTCAAAGTAATGTAGGAAGACTTCAGGCTGGATTTTAATGCTGCCACCAATGAATCATGTATTACATAAGCCTGCAGATCACTCCTCACCTTTGGATTTCTGTAGCTAAAGGGTTGGCCTCCCAGAGAAGGTTTATTTATCCTTGGAAATTTTATGAGATTAACATTTTGAGATCACAATTAACCTCTGGAATGTATGTAATATTAATACGTTTTGTCCTAATGTTTAAAGCTGTATGTGGTAGAAGCACTTTGGCATAGCAGGTTCTTTGCTCAGTAAGATCCAAAAAGAGTTGAGAAAGAGAGAATGGAGACAGAGGTTAGAAGAAGGGATAAAAGGCAGGAGGTGGAGAAAGCCAGTGTGAGAAACAGAACTATAGAGAGAAAAAGTAGGCAGTCAGTTAGGAGGAAGTCCCTTGAGGGTTGTGCAGCGGACTCTCTGAGCTGGAGTGACGCGCTACTCGGATGGAGTGACTTGACGCATTAAGCCGGGAGAAAGACAGCAAGGGTTGCAAGGGTATCAGAAGGCTCAATGAAGCATCCTGTGGGAGAGCCATTGACTGCAGGGATGCGAGCCTGGCATCAGGAGGCGGCACTTTTTATTGAATTAATAGGCTGACCTTTTAAGGCGACCGACTTTTAAGTTGACCACTTCTTAAGGCAATTCAATATGTAAATCAATTTGATATGTTATACAAACTCATTAATTTGGTTATAATGCATTTGAGCGGTATTACTTTAAAACTCGTAGTTTCTGTTATTTTTGTGATGAAATTAAAACTTTTTTTCTACTGTATATTGAGGTCACCCTTTTGAACCCCCCTGATATTTACTACGTGGTGAGGCATTTGTACTTTATCAACATTAATTATTTCCAGAGACATAATTTTTATTTTTCCAGCGAATCGCGCACAAAAGCAAGGGAACAATGGGAGTACCAGAACTCTGCTCACATCATGTCGCTTCGTACCGCAAGCTGCAAGTAGTAAGTCTGTGATAAGCGGAATACCGCTACGCTTTCCACTCACGGGACGGAAGGGCAATCCCGACCACTTTTATATAGTAAGCAGGAAGAAGAAGATATCGCACAGTCTGGAGTAGAAAATCATCTTTTACCTGGAAAAACGAAACTACAAATCCCATCGTGCATTGCAAAATGGACGGGGCGTGTGTGAAACTCCGCGCCTGCGTAGCACTCATGGGACGGAAGGACAATCCCGACCGCTTTTATATAGAAGGACTAGCAGAATACCCGCGCTTCGCAGCGGAGAAGTAGTGTGTTAAAGAAGTTATGAAAAAGAAAAGGAAACATTTTAAAAATAACGTAAGATGATTGTTAATGTAATTGTTTTGTCATTGATATGAGTGTTGTTGTCATATCTATCTATATATATATATATATATAGACCACGGACGGATTCGAACGTACCTGGGGACACATTCGCCAGCAGGGAATGGCGGGGTACTAACTTTCTCCCTCTGCTTCCTCATAGAATAAAGGACCTTCCTCCACCATAAGCCGGGTTTTGACCGCAGTACGGTACTTCCGTCCTTCATCCGCCATATTGTCCTGACGTCAACAATCCCATCCTCCCTCACGGTCCTTCCCAGCCTTCCTCCACTTCCGGCTCCTTCCTAATAAAATGGCCGCCGACACCATGATACGGCTTTGCGCATATGAACTGTTTTGTTTGTATTTTGACCTGTTTTTTTTCTTTATTGTGGATCGTCTGCAATATACGGGGCCGGAAAACCCCAAACCTTTTTGCTGTCTCCTTCTGAAACTGTTACAATATATATATATATTTATATATATACACACACACATATATAAACATATATATACACCTCATATATATATATATATATATATACATATACATACATATATACATATACATATATATACACACACACACATATATACATATATATATACATATACATATCTACATATATACTGTATATACACATAAATATAATATATATAAATATATATATTAGGGGCTTTGTAATAATTAATCTTGATTAATCGTATGTAATCACACATGAAAGTTTGCCCCAAATCTCAAATGTTTTTTTTTAATTTAAAAGGGATTTAGTGGGCGACAGAATCAAATAATACACATGGACATGAATATTGTAAACTCAAGCTCTTTTAATTTCTGAAAAAAAAAATGCTTTTAAACTGCATTTCAATTCAAAACAGAAACAAAAATATCATCCCTGGCTAAAATTGGGTAGACTTAAAAATAAAGTGGTAGTTTAAGTACCTTAAGTACATTTTCAGAATGGTATTGTCTTTAAATAATAATAACCAAAATTTCAACACAAAGTGCAGTTTTTCTTCTTAAAAAAATAAGTCAGAAACATAAAAGTTAATTTGACCAGCTTAATCTTTAAACTCTAAGTAACCTTAGCCAAAATTATTTTGTACATTAGGCTAAAACAGTGTGATCATTGAACATTTTGTAATTAGATGTAATTAGAATTACTAACGGTCACAGAAGTCCAATGATCCCCAGTAAGAGCCACAAAGTCCGCTTTCTGTAATGCATCTAATTTTGCTTGCTTTTCAGTTTGCACAAAACCATGCTTTTATCTCGGCTTCAGTCGTAGGAACGCGATTTATTCCGACTCTGACATTTTTATATCTGTGTTGTTTACATCAGTGTAATTGATGTACCAGGAAATCATGCATTGACAAAAGTTCCCCTTTGCTTGGAATTGAAAGTGTGATTAAATGCGTTATTTTTTTTAACGTGTTATGGAGTACATGCATCGAAGCTTCTCACCTGTGCTTGTGCTAAGAAAAGGAAACATTTTAAAAATAACATAACATGATTCTGCGTAAACCGCATATTTTTTCATACGTCCCAAACCAAGGAAATGCGAGGGTAAAATGAATCGGGAAGTGCACGTACATACTCAGTGCATCCGTTCTCGGGAATCGAACATCAGATGTCGGCACTAGAGGCGAAGCTTCCACAATTGCGCCACGGCGTGTGGCTTGTCTATTTGAGAGTATGTAGATCGGGGTATTATATATACCCGCAGTTCGCAGCAGAGAAGTAGTGTGTTAAAGAAGTTATGAAAAAGAAAAGGGAACATTTTAAAAATAACGTAACATGATTGTCAATATACACTAATTGTTTTGTGAGTGTTATTGAGTGTTGCTGCCATGAAGGATTTGATTATCATTACTTCTTTCAATCAGTGTCATATTTGTACGATGTGTTGTGTTCAAGTTACATTTCGTGTTTGTCAATCGTTGTAAAGATAAGAGGTTTCATTCATCGATTCGTTTCTTACTGCATCAATAAACAGCTCGTCTTCCTCTTTATCTGAGATGTGACACACTGCATGCACGGGTTTTTTTTTTACACTGTCTTCCTTTAGCGGGACATTGACTTTTCCACCGTGTGCTTTGTTTCCGCAGTAGCTGCACTTATGAATATGCTTGTATGTATCAGACCCTTCATATTTTTTGCTGCCTTCTCAATTGTGTAATTCGGTTTTTGTTCAGCACTCTTTGGAACTGTTGCTTTTTGCCTGTGCACTGCATCAGTTCACGTGAGCCGCTTGGTGTTCATGCATCGAAGGTTCCCAGCTGTGCTGGTGCCATCTTGTGTGATGTCCACGGCTGTATGTAATGTTAGCTAAGACCCGGCACTTAAAAGTTTCACTGAGTTTGTGCCAAACACCATCCTGACCATCTCATCTTCCTCTGCATAAGCACAGTTTTTCACCCATGAATATTTAGTGGCAGTGTTTCTGTTGGATTGCTGCTGACGGACGACCTTATATGGGCAGGCACTAAATTACAAACGCCAGCAGCAGCCTGTCTATGAACTTAATTTAAACTGTAGGTTTACACCGTGCTTTGTTTCCGAAGTAGCAGCACTCATGAATATGGTTGTATATGTCAGTCGCTCGCTTCTTATTGTTGCTGCCTTCTCAATTATATAATGCATGTTTTCTTCAGCGCTTTTTTGAGCTGTTCCTGGTTTTCTACGTACTGCGTTGATAGTCAGTTCACGTGATTATGTGGGAGGCGTGATGATGTCACACGAAACTCCGCCCCCACGGCCATCCAGCTCAACTCCATTACAGTATATGGAGAAAAATAGCTTCCAGTTATGACCATTACGCGTAGAATTTTGAAATGAAACCTGCCCAACTTTTGTAAGTAAGCTGTAAGGAATGAGCCTGCCAAATTTCAGCCTTCTACCTATACGGGAAGTTGGAGAATTAGTGATGAGTCAGTGAGTGAGTGAGTGAGTCAGTCAGTGAGGGCTTTGCCTTTTATTAGTATAGATTAATTTATTTAAGGAATTATTATGCACTTTGGAACACTTTTGATTTCTATGATTC
The DNA here is from genome assembly GCF_016835505.1 of Polypterus senegalus. Lineage (NCBI taxonomy): Eukaryota > Metazoa > Chordata > Cladistia > Polypteriformes > Polypteridae > Polypterus > Polypterus senegalus. The sequence continues at coordinate 60,436,311 of NC_053162.1, read as the reverse complement.
TGTCGAATAAAAGCACTGTTCACCTCTTTGCACCTACCCGTACCCCATTCTGTGTGTGTGCATCCTCATTTACCTGGCTTATCCCTTGGTTACGTTATTAACGGTGGCGAGTTCAAGAGGTTTCCGGAAGGGACGGGTAGCATGGAGCCAACTTTAAAATAACTCCTAAACTTAATTGGAAGACTGTGAAAACATTTAACAACAGGAGTAATGTTATCATACTTCCAAATTCTAGTAATCATTATTTCTGTGTATATTGCTGAATATACAAAAAAAAAAAGAAAAAAAAATCAATTTGAGAAACTTAATGCTAATAATATTTTGACCATTATAGCTTCTAACTTTGCTCTAAAAACATGTTCCAGCACTATTTAGATGTTCTTTCCTCCACAAACAACACAGTGTCATGTTAAAACATGCAAACTAATTTTCAATACAAGATTTGAAAATGTTTTGTTAATTTAAGATATACTCAGTCACCTATCAGACAGTATTCACTGTGCAGCTTCTGTCATACTGATTTGCAGGTTAAGAGTAACTTGTATTGTTTTAGAAATATTCTAATTTGAATATTCAACTTCAGCGTCATCTCCAGCCCATTTAGAGAGCTATACAATTTAATAACAAACTGTAGTTGCTTTTCAAACATAGTGAAGCATCTAAAATGGGGTGTCAAACTGAGGGCTGCAGGTATTCATTCAGGACACTTTCTTCATTAGTATCAAATTACTACTGCTAATGAAAAATGCCTCTTTGGCCTTCATTTTAATGGATTTGCTTTTTAAGACTGTGACCCCTTAATTGTTTCTTTTTTCCTTAATAAGTAGTCAAACAGTAATGAGACACAAAGTGATCAACACATGACAAGGTAACCTGATCCAATTTGCACCTGTATGTCCATCATACAACATCTGTTTAAATAAATATTTGAAAAGAAAGATAGTCTGAGAATTACCTATCTGCTTTGGTCCACAAAACATTTTGTCAGTGTCCCCAGAAAAAACAAAAATCAATGGTTTTGGAAATGCCTGGTGTGGTAGAATTAGGACACAAACAAGCCATAGAATTAAATAATGTGTTTCATGAACAACAAGAATCGACTCCTAATTGAGAAGTTGGTTGTTGCCAAATTGGTTGAAGTTTAAGGCACCGACTAGAGATGACTGAACATTGCAAAGGGAACCTTTCATCCAGTCTTGTTCACTCGCACCTCTTATGTGAGTTTCATATTTCATAGCTTCTGCATTTTAGTAGAAGCTAGTGCATCATGGTCCTTAAGCTGTATAAGCTTAAAAATAGGTGTGATGAGCAGTGAAGCAGGTCAGACTGTATGAATCAGACCTGGCAAAGGAAAGAAGATGGTTTGTGGTGTGGATACTCATGAGGACACTGATCTCTGTCAAGACAAAAATAATGAGCCTTTCTCAAGAATAACAGCAGGGGATGACCAGGGTCCTTTCTTAAGGTCGATTTATATTCAGACACAAGCATCTGCAGATACAGGTCACACACAGAGAATGTGCACCCTGGTCTGTTTATAATTCAATTGTTCAATGCTCTGCACTGTGCGGTTGCAGAATTCCCCTGGCTTTTCACCCTTTTCTTTTACATATCAGTCTCACAAATATGCAAACTTTTTACTTTTCTATGGTAATTTCTCATCATGACTCTGTGGACATTTGGCTATCACTCAGTGTTTTTAATGTTCATTCAATGAATACATGTATTCTTGTCTAGTGCATGTGCAGTCGATTCACACAGGTGCGTACAGAGTGGGTTATAAGATTCTGAGGGCATGTGGATGCACTAAGTATTATCAGGCTTTTAAAGAGACAATCTTCAAGGACCATTAAACAGCTGTTTATGTTGATGTGTCAGTCTGTCGCTCATCCTTTTCATCCTCAAGAGGGATTGCTGTCCTTACAGATCTTCACACCACCGTGATCACTTTCATTCATTTGCAGGTCGCAGTTGGACAATTCGAGCTGCCAAACAGTTCTTTCAACATGCACGGCTTCTCTCTGGTGGGTCTGACCTACCCCTAAAGAGACTCACTGCCACAGGTCAAGTTGCTCACAAAGTTAAAATTTCTCAAACAATGTGAAAGTGGCAAAGCAGTGAATGATATCACACATGACTTTGGCTGGTCCCACTCTACGATAACGACAATTTTGAACAACAAGGAGGTTTACTCAGATATGTGTGATATAACTGTATCTTATCAAATATTTGACCTCCCCTGTAATTATCATGGTACGCACAAATTGACTTGTGTCCCCAGTGCTGTAACTTAACCCTACATAAGTCAATAGGTTACTATACTCTACAGGGATACTTAATATTTTCATTATGGAGTGGATTGGAGTAGTAATCATGTCATGATATCATACATGCCCAAACCAGAGCGTCAATAATCTTACACATGTGTGAAAGTTCTGCAAATGGCTGCTACAGCTCTGTGATGCCATACTAGCCTCGCAAAGTATCATAGCATCATAGGGTGCTGGGAAAAACTGTTCATCTAAGCTGGCCACATGATGAATTTACAGGAAAATATTTTGCAAACAAGGTCAACAGCCAATACAGCAGATTCACTGTAGAAAACTCTTTATTGAATTTCTACGATCAACCCTACTCCTGAATTGTCATCATTTAGCTTTCTTTGCATGTCATTTTTGTTTTAACAACTAATTAAGGAAGACAGAAACAATTAAGAGGACTGAGTTCTAAAGAACAAGTCAGTTAAATATAAAAAAAAAATAAAGTCTGTTAAGTTAGCATCATTAATTGGTTATTAATGATGTGGGTAGCTGGATTGAAAACCTGCAGCCACTGTGGCCTTCCAAAATCTGAGTATAAGGAAGCCACAGCATGTTTACTTAAGGAAAACATTAATAACTTCTTGCCAAATTAGCTTTAGAGAGTGCAATATGAGGGAAATTTTATTTTTCACTAATTTCAAACAGAATAAGAAATAACTTTTTATCATTGTGTTTAGTGGGTGGATTAGAATTCTTTCAGTTGACTGAAACAAGGCAGTGAGCAGGCAGTGGATTTTCATTTATGAGTGTCTATAAAAACAATATACCATTTATTTTAGAAAAATGTACATTCTTAACCAAAAATTCTTATAAGGAGACAGGTTTTCTTTATTCAATATTGTTTTCACAATTTATGAAAAATAACCTTGAAAAAGGCATTAGATTATGTCCATAAAAAGTGTTTTCCGAATCTGCTGGTACTTAAATATTATATTCCATTTAAAGTTAAATGAATATGATATTTAAAAGGTCAGAAGAAGAATATGGAAAGAAAAGGTCATAGTCTCTGCATTACTGCTTTTGTTGCATACCCATAAGTGACTGCATATGAATAGAGCTTGATGTTGTTTGGCTCAAGTTTAACAATATTCATTAAAACATATAGGGTCCTTAAATATTGTAACCTTTTAAACACAAATCATACACTTTATGTATTAGAGTTCTGTTACTTTCTGAATTAAATATGACCTAGTCTATTAAAATTTGCTGTATTGTAAACTAAAATTTCTTCTATAACTGTAATGTAGATTGAATTAACAGAGATAATTCATATAGAAATGAATTAACAGAGCAGAGAACAATTAGCAACGGGCTATATTCAGTTGTCAAATATGAAGGACTAAGACAATAGGAACTGAAAGGGTCACTAAATTAATTGAAAATATTTTATATGATTTTACATATTTTATACAGTTAAAATGTTTCATAAGAGTACAGTTATCTTCATCTATCTAGAGAATCACAAAAAGCCACAACATATTCTGGGAGCATCTGGCACAAGGTGGAAACCACTCCATGCTGGGTACACTCATGTACATTATTACAAGGGAATGCAACACAGAAGGTCTGCTGACTGCAAGCATAATAACACATCATGTTTAAAAACACAAGACAGGCAACCTCTTTGTTAGGTTATTATTGCCTCTGTTCCCCGTACTGCCTTAATATATGTAAATCCTCGAGGGGCTATAGACTGTCCTGGAGGTATCAGGTAAAATAAAGGGTAGGAAGCTAGTTCACATAGGACACACTCAATCACATACCTAAACTTACTCATACTAGAAAAATTAACGCATCATGCATAACTGGGGCCTATGAAGTAAACCGTCATAGATATGGAGAGAATGTATGATCTCCTTATAGATAATGCTCCTGTAGCACTCCTGCCTTGCAGTTCTAGAGTCTGACCATGCATACTAAGAGAAGCACAGCATTAACTTCACCATTCTAATTAGCTTTGGAAAATAAACCTTGATTTTATTCCAATAGTCAAGTAACTTTAAAGGAAAAGGATGATCAAAAGGGAAGCTACAGCAATATCCGCTATATTTTTCCCGAGATGACCAGCAAACTCATTTCTGAATGTAATTCTGCATAATTTCAAAGACACTTTACTTTGTATATCATCTTTCATTATGAATACTGTCAAAAACCCTTTATGTATAGTACTCTATACAGTATTTATCTGTTCATTTTTCCAGTACAGAGATCAAGGAAGCCCAAGGGAAGAATGTCAGCAATAGACCTAACCTGGTCCTCAAAGTTTGCCCAATGATTTATAGTTTCCAATCAAACTGACAGTTTTTGGACTTCAGGCATTAAAAAGTGAGCTTGTAAACCCAACCCAAAATGTACTTCAACTGTGAATCAAATCCCACAAGCACTATGCGACTATAATACTACTCACTCAGCGAGTTCCTCTAGCTATCTAGGCAATTACTGCATTGGCATTGGCCGGCTACTGCTATGGGGAAAAGGGTGTGTAACTTGCAGCTCCAAATAACTTGATTTTAATTTATCCAGTCTACCTATTTTTCCTTTAATTTTTCTGGCCACTCAAAATGGAAATTAAGGGGAAGTGCATTTAAGACTGAAGCCAGGAAGCATTTCTTTATACAAAGAATTGTGGGAATTTGTAAAAAACTACTGAGACATGTAGCAGAAGTAGAAACTTTGACAACCTTTAAGAAGAATCTGGATGGAATATTGAGACAGCTTAGCTATTAACTAAATGAAGAGTGATATACGTCGAACCTGGAGGGCCGCAGTATTGCTTCTTCAATACTGATATTACAATTTGAGCTTCTTCTTGCTGTTTATTTACAACAATAAATCACTGCCAGAATTCTGAAGAATGTATAACATATCCATCCATCCATTATCCAACCCGCTATATCCTAACTACAGGGTCACGGGGGTCTGCTGGAGTCAATCCCAGCCAACACAGGGTGCAAGGCTGGAAACAAACCCCGGGCAGGGTCCCAGCCCACCGCAGTAGAACATATTGATTCTGTAAAAGGACAACTGACTGTCAATTATATTTAATCAAAAAACTCTCATGAACCTCTCCCTTCCTTTTAATAAGTTAGCTTTCTGTACATTCAGTGTAATATGTTAATCTGTTTCATAATTGGGAGTGGACTCAAATTACCAAATATCTCAAAAAGAAAATCTGCTATAATTGTATTGCAGTATAATCAAGTTTAACCTAAATGCATATCCTTAATACGTTACACTAATCCAAAAATGTGTTACATTTTGATTTCCAAATGAAAAATGCTAGATACAGTCACAATAAATAAATTGTGAAGTTTATGAAAAGGGAATGTCAGGACACTTTTAATAAATACTAATTAGTTATTATATGAATTATTATATTAATTAAAAAATAAAAATGTAAAAATAAAAATTAGTTATATTAATTAACTCCTGCTAAAATCAAACCATATTCAATGGAATATGTAAGATATTTTGATTTCTGTATTACTGTAATGTAAAAAGCAAAGGCTGATGTCAACCATTGTATGATGCATGCTGTATAAGCAAACTTCAAGTTAATTAACTGAACAAAAACCTCAAGTATGTTACTTACTTATAATGAGGGTTTAATAGGGTAGTACATGGATAAAGACAACTGACAAGCAATTAAGCCTTATCTATTTATGCCTGGCAAATCCATTATATTTCCTACACTGTTAATATTGCAGGCCATCATTAGCTGCCTCAGGTGTTTTTTGTCTCAGACTCCACCCCAAATTTGTAATCTCCTTCCTTCTGGGCCGCCACTGCTCCTCTGTCTTCCCTTTTGCCTGACTAATTAATCTGTTTGCAACCCAACATACTTTTTTGTCTTGTCGAATTTTGGGCAAAAGTCTAGTCTTACATGGTTTTGAATTCCTTTTACTTTCTGGTGTTATTTTAGGCTCATATTTTGAACTGCTGTGGTCCTTTTCCAGCTTTAGCCATCTTTTCCCTATTTTTGACTATACTGGATCTTTCCCTTGTTTGATTCCTTAAATTTTAATTCTCATTGTTAAGTTATTAGTATATTTTCTAGTTGAGAGGATAAACTCCTGCTTTCCTATCATATTCCTGTAATTTTGCTTTACCTTATATTCAGGATTGCAACTTTTTCACCTTTGGGCTGTGAGCTACTGCTGTATTGTGATTTATCATTTCAGTCTTCCTAAAAGTAATATTCTCTTTGGTTCCTGGCCATATTACGTGATTACACAATGATAACTGTATACACAAACATCATTTTTAATATTCTTGAATAGTTTATTCTATATTTTGGTGTACAATTTTTGATCTTTTAAAGGTGCAGAAAATCACTTCACATTGAAACACTAGATGCTGCTATTCCAGCACTTAACCCGACACACAGACATTGACAACATGTTTTAAAAGCACCAAGAAGTGGTTTTTATTTCTTCTTTGTGTACAGTGCTTCTCAAGCACCACCGTCACCAATAAACAGGTAGATAAATACACTAGTAATCATAAATCTTTCCTCTACTCCTCCCAGCAAGTTCTGTCCTCTACCACCCAACTCCAACTCGCTTGCTGGGTCTCCAACAGTCCTTTATATAATCCTTGACCTGGAAGTGCTTCTGTCCTTCCAACCACATGACTTGCTAGCACTTCCAGGTGAGATGGAGAATTGGCTTTTTTTCAGCCCGAAAGTACTTCAGGGTTCCTGTCCTCGTGACTTTGGAGTACATCTGGGTTATGAAAGAGGCATGACTCCTCTGTTCCTCTCACAGCTCCTCCTGGCTGCACCCACGGTACCCAACAGAGGTGAAAAACCACACTCCCAAGTCCCAGGATGCCCTGCGGAAATCCGGGGCACCGTTACACTCCAAGGAAGCTGATATCTAGCATTTTGGGGGAGGCAGTGTCCTGGAAAAGCTGCCTTCCCCTATGCTTTCATCTCGGGGCATCCTGACTGGGATGAGCCATTTAAAACCATTTACAATTTGAGCCTTCTCTGTTTGCCTGTGTAGATTTTCTACAAGTAATCTGGTTTCCTTCCACATCCCACCAAATAAGGCTGATTAATATACACAAGTGGTCATATAAGAATAAGTGTGAGCGTGAGTGTGATTATGCCCTGTTATGGTCTTCATTGAATCTAGAGTTAATTCCTGGCTTGCTCCTTTTGCTACAGGGATAAGCTCCAAGAACCCATGTCATCCTGCAAATAAGATATGAGAAAACTGAGAAAATGAATTAATCAACAAAAAGTGTATCTAAAAGTACACTAAAAGAAAAACAAAACCTGATGTTTTTTCATTATGGGGACTTTACCAAGCTACAAATTGACTATTTAGTACACTACCAGAATGATTTTTTGAAATGTCACTGCTCCACTCAAGGGTGCTAAACAGCCATGTGAAATTACCTGTGACAACTATCTGCTTTGAGCTTTTTCATTCTTATTGAGATGGGCTGTTGCACCTAAGAGAGTATAACACCATGTGGTATATTACTTTGAACAACAGATTCTAAAATTGGTTGTTATCATGTGGAAACAACATTATGTGAAATAAATTTAGAAAGCTGTCATCAAGAGTTACTCTGAATAAAAATAAAAATATCCAGTTTATCCCAGTAAACAAATTCATTATGTCCATTTGGTTGAAAATGTCTGATTAGTAAATGCCACATATAAACATGAAAAGATACTGTTTTTTTCCAATAATAATTCTGTTTATTTGTGTAATCCTTCACAAATATTAGTAGGAGATCTAGAGTGCAAAGAACCATATGTTCAGTGTTACAATAGTGACCTTGGAGCCAGTACTGTACATGCCGTTGCTTGTGGCTTTTCCATGGGCTCTACACAGGCCTTTCTTAGCTTATACAGTATAGTAGTCAGGGTGAGCACATATTATTCCTTTAAAATTATATAGTACTAAATTGTAATATAAAAAATAAGTGTGAACCTTAAGAATTATATACACATCCACTGCCTTATTTATAGAATGTCTTTAAATATTATAATATTTTCATTTTAAAATTTTCTAATTTCACATAGCACAGTTTACAACACACTGTAAGTGTCCGAGAATAAAAATGGCAGATGTGCATTTTAAAGTCCCATGTCAGTGCATGGTACTGGCGATCAATTTCCAGATTTTACATATTGTTATAGGCACTGTCTATTTTGGGGGGAGTGGCAGTACTGGAGAGATGCTACAGAAAAGTCACAATGTTAAAAATGAGTTGAAAAATTCAATACTACATTTGACTCTGTATGTTACTACCGGCTACTGAGGTTACATTCAGATTGCAGTTAATAGTCAGTTTTTTGGCTCATGTATGTTTTTTGTTTGACTGTTCAAATTCATTTTGCAAATGATTTTAAACCAATATGACTAATTTATATCCTAAATATGCAAAGTTATTGAAAATTAGTTCATCAGACAGTCATGATCTAATAAATAAACATGAATATAGGCTATATGTTCACTTCAAATTGTTTACAGTGCAGGATGTCTGTGAATTGGTCAGTTCAATATGGCGAGTGCCCCAAAGATGCTTTCCATGGAATCACCACTGCTGAATCAGGATGTCAGTTTTAATGGAAGCCCATTTGAGAAATGCTTATACTTTGAATTAAACTGACGGTTAGCAATGCTTTTCAAGTCTAAGAGAAAGTACTGTATTGCAAACCCTGTATAGCAATACGTATTCTATGTGAATCATCTCATGCCTAGAAAGAATATAATATTATGGAGGTTTACTGAGTAGCAAAAATGAACCTTGCCTCAAACAACAATATTTACTGTAACATGCTGTACATAAGGCCTAAAGGGGGGATGTACATAACATTATTTTATTGGCATCTTTTAATAATCCAATTAGAGACTGGATAAAAATTTAAAGGAGCAGGAAGAAAATGGAAAAGCTGAAGCTAAATTGAAAAGGCACAATGTTACCATCCACTAGTGAAAAAGCAAAAACTGAAAACATTGTAAATGTTGAAAAGTTAGTTTCTTTCCAGATAAAACTAAATACATTTTATAGATGAAGAGACCATTCAGTCCAATAATTTTGCTTATTTCCTTAATAATTACATTAACCCATAGCTAATTTACACGTTTGTAGAGGGTCTCAGGGTATTAACATAAACTACATGCATTGGATCACTGGACATTTTTTCCCCCGTTACCCTTGGGTTGAAAGAGATCTCCCTTCTTCCCATGCAGTTAACTTTTTAACTAATACTGTATAATTTTGCAGGATTAGTCTATAAAAATTTTAAAATTATGAATTTGCTACCCACATAGCCTTCATTAACTAAGACGTAATAAGTTTAATCTGTATTTGCTTATCAGAGTAGGTCCTGCTCTTTAGTCAAAGGTTTCATTTCTCTGCACAGAATTTGGACTGCCATGTCTGTTTTGATATGTGATGACTGGAACTATATACAAGTTTGCACATACAGCCTCACTAATACGTTATATTTACAGGGCATCCGGAAAGTATTCACAGCGCATCACTTTTTCCACATTTTATGTTACAGCCTTATTCCAAAATGGAATAAAATTTAATTTTTTTCCTCAGAATTCTACACACAACACCCCATAATGACAACATGAAAAAAGTTTACTTGAGGTTTTTGCAAATTTATTAAAAATAAAAAAACTGAGAAATCACATGTACGTAAGTTTTCACAGCCTTTGCTCAATATTTTATCGATGCACCTTTGGCAGCAATTACAGCCTCAAGTCTTTTTGAATATGATGCAACAAGGTTGGCACACCTATCCTTGGCCAGTTTCGCCCATTCCTCTTTGCAGCATCTCTCAAGCTCCATCAGGTTGGATGGGAAGCGTCGGTGCACAGCCATTTTAAGATCTCTCCAGAGATGTTCAATCGGATTCAAGGCTGGGCTCTGGCTGGGCCACTCAAGGACATTCACAGAGTTGTCCTGAAGCTACTCCTATGATATCTTGGCTGTGTGCTTAGGGTCGTTGTCCTGCTGAAAGATGAACCATCACCCCAGTCTGAGGTCAAGAGCGCTCTGGAGCAGGTTTTCATTCAGGATGTCTCTGTACATTGCTGCAGTCATCTTTTCCTTTATCCTGACTAGTCTCCCAGTTCCTGCCGCTGAAAAACATCCCCACAGCATGATGCTGCCACCACCATGCTTCACTGTAGGGATGGTATTGGCCTGGTGATGAGCGGTGCCTGGTTTCCTCCAAATGTGACGCCTGGCATTCACACCAAAGAGTTCAATCTTTGTCTCATCAGACCATACAGTTTTGTTTCTCATGGTCCGAGAGTCCTTCAGGTGCTTTTTGGCAAACTCCAGGTGGGCTGCCGTGTGCCTTTTACTAAGGAGTGGCTTCCATCTGGCCATTCTACCATACAGGCCAGATTGGTGGATTGCTGCAGAGATGGTTGTCCTTCTGGAAGGTTCTCCTCTCTCCACAGAGGACCTCTGGAGCTCTAACAGAGTGACCATCGGGTTCTTAGTCACCTTCCTGACTAAGGCCCTTCTCCCCCGATCGCTCAGTTTAGATGGCCGGCCAGCTCTAGGAAGAGTCCTGGTGATTTTGAATTTCTTCCACTTACGGATGATGGAGGCCACTGTGCTCATTGGGACCTTCAAAGCAGCAGAATTTTTTCTGTAACCTTCCCCAGATTTGTGCCTAAGAGACAATCCTGTCTTGGAGGTCTACAGATAATTCCTTTGACTTCATGCTTGGTTTGTGCTCTGACATGAATAGTCAACTGTTGGACCTTATATAGACAGGTGTGTGCCTTTCCAAATCATGTCCAATCAACTGAATTTGCCACAGGTGGACTCCAATTAAGCTGCAGAAACATCTCAAGGATGAGCAGGGGAAACAGGATGCACCTGAGCTCAATTTTGAGCTTCATGGCAAAGGCTGTGAATACTTATGTACATGTGCTTTCTTAATTTGTTTATTTTTAATAAATTTGCAAAACCCTCAAGTAAACTTTTTTCACATTGTCATTATGGGGTGTTGTGTGTAGAAATTTGAGGAAAAAAATTAATTTAATCCATTTTGGAATAAGGCTGTAACATAACAAAATGTGGAAAAAATGAAGCGCTGTGAATACTTTCCGGATGCACTGTACGTGTGATGACTGGGTTGCCCACAGCTGGCATACTCCCTTGTGAACCATGTGACCATGAATAGTTATGTACCAAGGATAGACTGAGCAGGAATGTTTTAAATAGGGTGGACTGCACCTGAGCAGGTTTTGACAAACGGAGAACTTCCCGACATGATGGTTTATTGGAAGATCGCAGGTAACGTAAATAAGGATTGGATAGACAAAAGGACTCACGGTATAAAACCATGGTCTGAATGCCAGAGGTCATCATTTGACCAGGTCTTTTGCCTTAAGAGTAGATCTGTGCTACTGATTTGCTTAGTTTAGTAGTAGAAATGCATAACCGACCTTTGTGCATGTAGTAGATACTTAGCTTTTCATTTTTTTTTATTACTTTTTCGGTCTGTCCTTCGTGGACTGTCTTGTAGCTGGACGAAGGAGCAGGAAGAGTTTTTTTTGTTGTTGTTTCTTTCTTTTCTTTTGTTTTGGAAGTGTCTTTGCATTGGACGTAAATATTTTTGTAAGACATGTATTTTTAAAATAGTTTGAACATTGCTGGAATAAAACAGAATCCTGTTTTTGAATAGTCTTTTTTCAGTCTGAGTCTCTCTTAATCTATCCCCTGATTACTCAAAGCTTCATGATGCTCCAACAATGATGGATGGATTGAAAGGGAGAAGTCTACGTGACCATCATCATCATCAAGTCCTTCCATGAGAACCCTAAATCCAAAGAGGACTGTTTCATTTATGTTAGGTAGAATGCCCAGAGGGGACTGGGCAGTCTCATGGCCTGGAATCCCTACAGATTTTATTTTTTTCTCCAGCCGTCTGGAGTTTTTTGTTTTTCTGTCCCCTGGCCATTGGACCTTACTCTTATTCTATGTTAATTAATGTTGACTTATTTTGTTTTCTTATTGTGTCTTTTATTTTTCTATTCTTTATTATGTAAAGCACTTTGAGCTACTGTTTGTATGAAAATGTGCTATATAAATAAATGTTGTTGTTGTTGTTGTTGCTTGGTCTCATCTACTGACACCCCAAGTCGGGAATTGTATAACAATTTCCTTACCCAGGGTGTCACAGACACCCAGCAGTGCTAATGAGTAAATTGGCTGAATTGTAGTCATCTGCACGTAAACACAGGCTCCGCCAGTTTCCCCATCAACACCCTATGGCTACTTTTCAACATTACTGTGTGTACCTACACCTGCCCGGTAACCAGTTTAAAAAAAATCTCATGCACTGCCACATAACCCAGATGGGTTTTACCACATTATGCCCAGTGTAAAAGATTGTGAACATGTGTGTGAGAGCACTTTACTATTGACTGCTAATGACATCGCACCCAGAGTTTGTTGTTACCTTGCACAGGATGCTTTGAGGATAGGATCCTGCTTTTCTTAAACCTTTATGGGAATTAGGTTCAGAAAATGGTAAGGGTGATTTTTGCTAATACTTTTTTTTATACAACATACATTAAAATGAAGTGAATCTGTATTTATATATATGCAAAAGTATCCAGAGAATTGGTCAAAGAACTGAAAATGTTTTGATTATATACTGAAAACACAATGTCCTGTTTCATTTATGCTTTTATGGAAATGTCTAAATGCAACAAGACTAGCCCTGGAACTATTTGTATGTAAGAGATCATCATATGATGCCTAAATATCAGGTTCAAAGAATAAGTTCTTTTTGTGGAAAATAGAAGTACAATTAAATCGTGCCTTCTATGTTAAGAACAGAGAATTAGAAGAGTATCACTAGTTCTGATATGGAGTTCACAGAGTTTAATAGATTTTGAAGATTTCACACAGTACACATAAAAAAGACAGATTATCAATGTTTTCAATGATTAGTTCTAAAAAGACAGTGAGAACAAATTGTAAAGCCAGATAAGCAGAGTTTGGGATGATATCTGAGGTCACAGCCTTTTATTCTCTGAAGAGTAATCCTTAATAGTCAGCATAGGACACATTCTTAGGTTATTTTCATTTCTTCTGAAATTTACACATTTGTGAAAACATCATTTTAGGATCTGTCATCTGTAAGAGACGGCTGGCAGCCCAACAGAGATGGAAGGATGGGGGAAGGCAGCTTCTTTTGGGCACTGCCTCCCCCAGAATGCTAGATGGTAGCTCCCATGGATTGCAGTGGTGCCCTGGATTCTCACAGGGCACCATGGGACTTGGAGTTCTATACATCAGCCCTGTGGGGTGCCATGGGCGCTGCCAGGGGGTGGTGTGAAAGTGGAGGAGCCATATAACATGAAGTCTTTGGCTAACCCAGAAGTGGTTGCAGAGCACTTCCGGGTTGGCCAATATAAGAGGACTTGACCGACCTCACTGGGATGAGCCAGAGTCGGGTGGAAGGTGGACAATGTTTGCTGGAAAGAGCGGATGAGAAAAAGAAGAATAGCTGTGCACTGTGTGAATAATTTACTTGTGGCTGTGGTGGTGGGAAAAACTTCTAAAGAGTTTGCCTCATAATAAGTAAGGTCATTGTGCTTTTAACTTATGCCATGTGTCTGTTGTGTTTGGTTTGAGGAACAACAGTGTCCTCTAGAGTCTACACATCTTATTAAAAATGAAGCACTTTGAAAAACAAATGAATAGTGAGAAGCTATAGATATGAAATAAAGCTTCTGGAAGTTGAACCTTATGACTGTACTGTGGTTCTCAGCCAACAAATAATTTAAAAAAACATTGCATTGCTGGCAACTGTATCAAAGTCAGGTGTGACAGATAGGGGGCGCTATCGCTCCCTTGAACCCCTGTCCATGACTCCAGACACCAGGTAAAAGTCCAATAATCCAATAATATGGCAAGACTGGTTAGTCTTAAGAGAAAAGTTGCTTTTATCAGTTAGGTTAATTTACAGTATGTAACATATCTAAATATATTTGAAATAATACCAATCAGCACATAGATAAATGGTATATCCTGGTAACATCCCTATGCAATTTTGTAGTATATGATGTTCCAAATTAGTTAAAAATATTAAAAGTCTTTGACAGATACATTTATTTGTAAATGGAGTCTTCTTATTTATAAATACAGTACTTTAAGAAAAAAAATATATTTTATTTAAATTATTCCATCATTCCTCTTATCATTACTGTATAGAGCCTGATTGGCACAGAACATCTTAGTAACACATGAAAGGCATACCCATAACACTCAAATCATATAAATCATAAAACACACGTAGGGATATACTATTTTGTTTGTCTGGGATAGTTGTCAAACTGAAAAAGATTTACAACCACTGTGCACCTAAAGGACTGCATATTTCCACTTGACTCAGATGTCACGGTGTTCCAGTAATTCATAGCGCAATCAGATTTACATTTCTCCTGTTTTGAGTGAACTTTGTATGTACTGACTAAACGTGAGTGGTGTTTTTCTTTAGCATAAATTATGTTCAAATTTGTTTGTCACAATTTCTGTGCTATATGAGAAATGTTCAAATATGCAAATAGTACCAACTTAAACATTTTTTACCTTGGTTGCTATAGTAAATATGAATGTGGTCACCTGGGGTCTCATGTATAACGCCGTGTGTAGAACTCGCACTATAACATGTCATAAACACAAAAGCCGAAATATGCTTACGCACAGAAAAATCCAGATGCAGGAATCTATGCGTACTCCAACTTCCACGTTCTTCCGCTACATAAATCCCGATCAGCTTGAAAAGTAACGCTCGTGCACGCGCTTTATGTAACACCCCAACTCCTCCCAGAATTACGCCTCTTTTGAATATAAATCGCCCTTAAGCTCAGCCTTCGGTGAAAAGACAATGGGAAAAGCACAGGGGAAAATATAAGAATTTTAGCGAATACCAAGTGGAGGCAAAGGAAAAACATACTATTTGTTCAAATAAACCGTGGTATAATCAACAAAAGGAAGTTGATCGAGTGACATAGCGTGTTGGAGAAACTTGAAAGCTCACGTTCACAAAATCGCACAGTGCTGGAAATAAAAAAGAAGTCACATATCAAAGTCGCTGTGAAAAGGCGAGTTGTAGCCCACTGTCTGAGTGTCATATGAAAGCTTATTAGGGTACAGACAAAAAAAAGGCACACAGTGGGGAAAAAGCACGAAATGTCAACTCTCGACATTTCCACTTTAATCACGTAGTTTAGTTTGTCATTAAAGTAGAACATCATAAACTTCATCTTAAAATCGTTTACTTAACCAGTTTCTCAAATCACATCGTAATTAAAGTAGCACGTTAAATGCTTTGTTTTGTATTTGATTTTCTATGTGCTCTATGTGTGTGAATCACTACTTGCTTCTTAAACTGGCTCTCTTCCTCCAACTGGACACAGAATTCATTACATTCGTGATATTACAGCTCTCTGAATAACTAAAATACTGAGATGTATATGTGATATAATTTTTATGATGATAGGAGTTAAAGCACGTTATTAAACATGAGTTTCACGATGCAGTGATTGTGTGTGACCTTCGATGAAATTATTTATTGCAGCAGTACTCAGGGGCGGCCCATTGTCCAATAGAAAAAGTCCAATGTCAATATGTTATCTTATGCATGGTGGATCGCTACACAATCACCTCTGTAATAGATGTTAAGCCATCTGTAAGCTTAGAGTGCTGATTCTTCAAAACGTTAAAGGAACATTGAAATATCTTCGTAATACATGTTTAACTATTCTATCCTTCACGCCAGTACCAGTGAAGAATTTAGATTATTTAAATGAAGCTAAAGTTTTATCTGTAAAATATAATAAACATATTTTGCTGCATTTCATCTTAAAAATTATATCGTCATCATATGTAAATACGCGCTTTATAAAGTGGCGCAGGTTGTGTAATATTATAACTGTAGTGCAAGTTTACAGTGAGGTAATTGTACTTATAAGTACAAACAGTTCTACAAGGAGCGCTTGATTGAGTGTGTTTATAATTCTTGGAATGAAACTGTTTCTGAACTGCGAGATCTGTACAGGTAAGGCTTTGAAACGTTTTGCCGTGGCCGAGACAGCGCGTGCTTAATGCCGTATACCGATAATTCTCTTTCCGATCAGCTGCTGCTGTGATTCACACTCAGATACAGTGATATAAATACACCGAATGGTGCAGTGAGAGTAATATGGAAAAAGATGATCCGCTGTGGCAACTCCTAACGGGAGCAGCGGAAAGAAAAAGAATGTGCAGTGAGAGTAACAACGCTAAAGCAGTTATGGTATTTGGTATACTATGGCTATTCCCTGGACCATTATATTGTTACGTTAATTACAATCAGATGCATTACACTAATAAACAATATGCGGTTAGTTTCAGTGTATTTATAAAGCCGCGTCAGGAAAATAAGGAGTAACCACACAGGAACAGTAGCATTGGTTTGACGCTGGGTGCCACCAGTCTGCAAAACCGAGCGGAGAACTTGCGTACGACAAGGTATGAGGTACCGTGGAAAAGTGCGTAGCTTTACACCAAGTGTAGGTTTTATACATCGCGATTTGAATGTGGAAAAGTTGTTACGCAACATTTCTGTGCGCACACACCATTTATACATGAGGCCCCTGAACCTTAGCAGTGCCTTTATTTCATAACTAATCCTAATCAATCTTCTGATTGGCCAAAATCACAAAGTGTGGAATTTCTGTCCCCTTTCTCTCCCATTCCAATTCTCTTCCATTTCTAAAAAACAGTTCTGACATCTGGTCAAATCCATCAAGTGTGACTGGCATTCTACAATATAAAGTAGCTTTATGTACAAATCAAATAGATATATCCACACACATTCTTTCAAAAGGACATGTAGTTTTGCACATGGTTTATATTGAAAACTACCTTGACAGCCCACTAGTGCATTAAATGTTTCAGTAATGTTTATAAAATTGTACAGTAATATATAAAAAAGTAACTACAGAGGAGACAATGAAATAAATAGTAGCTCATTAAATTAACTTTACATCTTTGAATATTCTTTAATAATAGTTAAACACAGACATAGTATAAGAAACTAGTTTTACAACATTAATTCATTTTATAAATGAAGTTCATTACTTTTATAAACATGAAGAGACAAGCAACACCATTCATTTCCCTTTTCTAGCATTATTAGACGAGAATCATGAGTATTTTTAGTTGCTGTTAAAGAAAAGCTACTTTTTGATTTCAGAGCAATATAAGCTGAGTGAAATTTATTAGTTGTGTGCTATGCATTCACATTGAATGTCTGGAGTTCCAACAGAACAATAAAAACTGAAATGAAACTTCCTGGAAATCTAATGAGAATGGCCACAGTCACCGGTAATTAATTTTTAACAAATATAACTCATTCTCAATTGCACATAAAATAGCTTGATGTTATTTTTCTATCTTATATTGAAGATAACATTAAATAATAATAATTATTCTCCCTGAAACATTATGTTTATATCTACATGTATTACACAAATAACATGATGAAAGCCTGTTGCGTATTTAATGTCTGTAGTGCAGAATAGAACAGAATTTTTTTAAAAAGAACCTTGATGTCAGGTTTCTGGTGTGATGTTTTGTGAATAAGCTTCTCACCACAGCTGTTTAACTCTTAGAATCAGTGTAGCCTATTATGTTGAGAAAATATAATACACATTTTATAAGAATAAAAGTATAGATATTACAAACATAATTCATGCCTGTATTTTTGAAAATTGGATTCCCCTGGAATTTACTCCAATAGTTCTTGATCAGAGTTAGTTAATGAATGATTACTGCTCTAAAAGAAGCTTTAATTTGTCCTTCGCAAAACTCATTTTATTATAAAAAAATTATTTTATTCCATCAGGTGGCCCTTAAGGTTAAGTGAAATAGCATATTGCAGTAATCATAGTTTCTGGTAAGTAGATGTGTTGAAGATTCTGAAGCACTTTCTGCTGGAGAACACAGAACTCAAACGTTATGATTGGTAATGTTATAGAGATGATGACAAATCATTCAAAAGTGCTCTGAAACTGCTGCATATTCATATTTATATAATTGCATGGTGTGTGTCAGACAGTTATCCTTTTAGACCATTTGTTGAAAGAATGCATAGGTTTATAAACAAATGGACACAAGACAGAAACATTTATTTTTCAAGAAATAATATTAATATTTTATCTGTTTCTGTCCTTTTGGAATGCATGGGCTTAAGTGTATTTCAGGTGACTGAAGCAGAAGACAGAAATCAACACAAAAAAGATAGTTCTAAATGTAGTAAAAAAAAATAAAGAACATTAAAAAAAAAACTCAGTACCACTCAACAGAAGCATTAAGACAGTTTTGCAAAAGCCAGAGAAAAACATATCCCCAGCTAACCATTTTATTTAGGCTATTACTGATACTACTACTAAAGGTAGTACTTACAAATTCCAAAGCCTTTATAAATAAGACATTACCATTATATTATATTTGCAACATTGCAGAATAGCTTTATATAATGATGCCATGAATCACAGCCTACTGTCATCTGTGTAATGTTCCAAACCTCTTGTTTTGTGCTAAGAAAACTTGGTACAGAATGTACTTACTTTATTTACAAACCATAATATCTAACAAGGGGTGGCGCAGTGGGTAACGCTGCTGCCTCGCAGTTAGGAGACCCGGGTTTGCTTCCCGGGTCCTCCCTGCGTGGAGTTTGCATGTTCTCCCCATGTCTGTGTGGGTTTCCTCCGATTTCCTCCCACAGTTCAAAGACATGCAGGTTAGGTGCATCGGTGATTCTAAATTGTCCCTAGTGTGTGCTTGGTGTGTGGGTGTGTGTGTACGCCCTGCAGTAGGCTGGCGCCCTGCTTGGGGTTTGTCTCCTGCCTTGTGCACTTTGTTGGCTGGGAATGGCTCCAGTGTACCCCTGTGACCCTGTAGTTGGGATATAGCGGGTTGGAAAATGGATGGATGGAATATCTAACAAAACTAAACTGGAGTATGTTTGGCAAATTGAAATGAGGATCAGGTATCTTGGTGTCAGCTAAGATTGCTGCGTTTCAGATTTCTAAGAGAATATTCCTTGATTACTCTTGGTTCACCACGTTCTCTCTGTCTCTCTCGTCCACTCTCTTTCTAAGCATCCACTACATGGACTACTTTGAGAAGGTGTCCCTTTTTCCCCACTGGCATGCATAGTGAACCCCATTGCCAATGACAGAATGTTAACATTTACGACACATTGTACAGAATCTAATAGTAATTCACTCTCATGAACCTTCATTTGGAACTCAAGAAAATGGATAAAGGTTGCAAGTGTCTGTCTTGGAAGTTTACTATTGGCTTATTATATTTTTGATGCACAGTATACTCTATTAGATTTGATTTTGCTCCTTTTAAGCATGAGTGTGTTCATGGGGGCACAAGAGTTGCTGATGCCCAGTGGTCCTGTACAGCCTTAATCCAGCAAAGATAGTAATACGCTTTCATAATACCTAACTGTGAGCGCACTTACATGTGCCTTAATAACCGTACTTCTTCATAGAAACCTGGTTTCTAAAATACCATTTAAACCCTTATTCTGGTTAGGGAAACTGTGAAATTGATCTCCGATAAGCCTGGTTCACAGAGGTGGATTTCTCCACAAATAACCAGTGTCACAAAACGAGACAAAGACAGAAAAAGGTTTGGGGCAGCCACCCATGTAATTCGGTATCCTGGCTGCAACGTCGTTTTCTTTCAAATACCAGCACTGAAGTGCTTACAACAGAGTCCAAAACAAGACTGTCAGAGAAGGGAAAAGGGAAGGCTTTTAAAGGGGGAGGCAGGAAGTGAGGTCATAAGGATCGGGCACGTGTTCATCTTTCATTGGTTTAGTCCCGGATGTGACATCAGAGGGGCCGGAGCTGGCAAGGTCTGTCTCCATTGGCTCGGTCCCAGAAGTGACGTCCAGAGAGACAGGTGGAACCTCCCGGGTTAGGTCTACAGGGAAGTGAGAAAGAGAGTTAGTGCGCTCTGCCACATCCCGGCATGGCTCAGAACTGCCTTCACTCGAGCCCTTTAGCTGCCTCCCATGCGCGCGTGTGTGACAAGGCCCCCCCCTCAGCCCAGACCCGTCGGGTCGGGCGACCTTAACCGAGAGGTCGTGAACCCGAGAGAGAGCATCGGCGTTGGCATGGAGAGCACCCGGCGATGAACGAGCGAAAACTTATACGGCTGCAGGTCAAGAAACCACCGGGTGACCCGCGGATTCGACTCCTTGTGCAGGGCCATCCACTGTAGAGGTGCATGGTCCGTGACAAGGGTGAACTCACGGCCCAACAGGTAGTACCTCAGCTGAGTGATCGCCCATTTAATCGCCAGAGCCTCCCTCTCCACCGCCGCATACCTGGTCTCCCGGTCCAACAGTTTCCGGCTCAGGAACATGACGGGTGTTCGACACCATCGACACTTTGGCTCAGCACGGCTCCCAGGCCTGTGTCCGGCGTCCGTCTGGAGGATGAAAGGCAAAGAAAAGTTAGGTGCCATCAAAATAGGTGCGGGCGTAAGGGCCTTCTTCAAGTCACCAAATGCAGTGTCTGTTTTGCAGTCCATACCACAATGTTCGGGCCCTCTTCTTTGTTAAATCAGTCAAGGGCCGCTTTCTCAAAACCGGGTACAAACCGGCGGTAGTACCCGCTAACCGAAAGGCTTGGACCTGCCGCTTGGTTCATGGACGGGCCATTTCAGAATGGCATCAATTTTGGAGCACTGTGGCCTTACGGTACCCGACCCACCAGGTAGCCTAAATATTTGGCCTCGCTTAATCCAAAGAAACATTTCTTGGGATTAATCCGAGCCCGCCTCACCAAGTGTCCGTAATACCGCTTGGACATGCTGTAGGTGTTCCTTCCATGTGCTGGAATAGATGACCACGTCATCTAGGTAGGCAGCACTGTATGAGTTATGAGGCGAAGCACTTTGTCCACCAGGCGCTGAAAGGTTGCTGGAGCCCGTGTAACCCAAATGGAAGGACACGATACTGCCAGTGTCCGCTAGGGGTACTAAACGCGTTTTTCCTTCGGAGTCCGTTAAAGGAACCTGCCAGTACCCTTTGTCATGTCAAGTGTGGTCAGGTATTGAGCCTGTCCAAGCCTCTCGAGGAGGTCGCCCACGCGTGGCATTGGATAGGCATCAAATTGGGAGACTTGGTTAAGCCGGCGGAAGTCATTGCAGAACCTCCAACTCCGTCAGGCTTACCGACGAGCACAATGGGGCTGGACCAGGGACTATAACTTTCCTCAATTACACCTAGTTCCAGCATGCGCTTGATCTCAAGCTCCACTTCAGCCTTTTTGCCTCGGGAAGGCGGTGCAGGCGTTCTCGGACAACAACCCGGGCTCTGTCACAATGTTGTGCTCAATCAGAGAGGTCCTTCCGGGTGTTCACTGACTACCTCTCGAGCGGTCCGGATAACTGTTTCCAGCTCCTGCCGTTGCCTGGGTCTCAAGTCTGTGCCAAAGTTAAGGTCGTGTGTGTGAGCGAAGAGTGGCGGGGCTGGCGGAGGAGGGATCGGGTCCCTGTCCTTCCACGGTTTCAGCAGGTTCACATGATAAACCGCTCCTTTGGCCGGCGATTGGGTTGACTCACCAAATAGTCGACCAGTCCCTTCCTCTCCTTAACTTCGTAGGGGCCCTGCCAGTGGGCAAGCAACTTAGAGTGGGAGGTAGGCACTAGGACCATGACCCGATCTCCGGTGGAACTCCCAAGAGGCGTGCGCGGTTGTAGTAGCGAACCTGTGCTGCTTGAGCCTCCTCCATGTGACTTTTAAGGACAGGCGAATCTTTCCAAATCTATCGCGTAACTGCGCGATATACTCCAGTATGTTAGTGGTGGGAAGAGCCTCTTCTTCCCAGCCTTCTTTCAAAATATCCAATATGCCCGAGGTTGTCGCCCATACAGTAGTTCAAAGGGGAGAACCCGTGGAGGCTTGTGGGACTTCCGATAGGCAAAAGGACGAGGGGGAGGAGCTGATCCCAGTTCCTTCCATCCTCGCTGACCACCTTACGCAGCATTTGCTTGAGAGTTTGATTAAACCTCTCTACTAATCCGTCGGTTTGAGGATGATACACGAGGTTTTAAATGCTTTATTTTCAGTAATCTGGCAGTCTCCTTGAACGTCTCCGAGGTGAAGGGGGTCCCCTGGTCTGTCAAGACTTCTTTGGGGATCCCCACGCGAATACCCCTAGTAATTCCCGTCGCGATGGCTTTAGAGGTAGCTGGCGCAACGGAACAGCTTCGGGGTATCGTGTAGCATAATCCACGAGGACTAAAATGTACTTGTGTCCTCGGGCTGAGGGCTCTAGAGGTCCCACCAGGTCGACCCCGATTCTGTGGAAGGGAACGCCAATCAATGGAATAGGAACAAGAGGAGCACGGTCCCTCCTAGGAATCTGTCGCAGTTGACACTCCGGGCAGGAAGCGCAAAAGCGACGAACCTCCTCATTAATTCCTGGCCAGTAAAACCGGAGCTTGATCCGCTCCAGAGTTTTTTCGGTGCCCAGGTGGCCACCTAGGAGGTGGGCGTGTGCTAGCTCGCAGACCTGCCGCCGGAAGGTACGCGGCACTAGCAGCAGCCTCGTCTCCTGCCCGTCATGCATTGCTACACGGTAAAGGAGGTCATTATCTAGCACAAAGTAGGGGCCCTGTGGCATCGACTGACTAGTGCGCTGGCCATTGACAAGGACCACTGCATTTTTTACAAACTTCAGGGAGTCGTCATTCCATTGCTCCCTTTGAAAGAAGCCGGCGTCTTTTAAATTGAAACCGCAACACGGAGAGAGGGTCAGCGCCGACCTCAATGGGCGTGGTTTCCTCCCGCTCCGCCGGCGTTGGTGGATGGCGTGTCAGCCTGCGGCGGCCGGGAGTTGCCACGTCAGCCAGGACGGCTGCTTCACCTCTCTCTGCCGGCTGATTACACGGCGTGGAGGCAGCTTGAGACGGTTCATCTCCGTCCATAACGAGGCCCAACTTAACCCCGGGAGTGGTATGTGTCTCACCGCTTTTAATTCAGACCAGTCCCGCCCTAGTATCACCGGGTGTGGAGGATCAGGAAGGATTGCCACGGTTACTTTCTGGACTGATCCTCCGTAGCTAATGACACAGCGGCGGTCCTGTACCAGCGGGTTTCCCGTGGACACAGGTTATACTGGTCTTGAATTTTAGCCATTGTCGCGTAGCACAAAGCGGCGGGCAACAATGGAAATGTTGCTGCGGAATCGAGCAGAGCGGAAGTTTTAAACCCGTTAACGATCACCACGTCTGTATGCGGGACCGTCAACGGGTTTGTCAGAGCACACCAAGCCCTCCTCCCCCTCCACCTGCATTCCTCCTCGCCTCCAAGCGGTTTGCGTGCCCGCGGCGCCGCGGACGCCGATACAAGCTCCGGGTTGTACAGGGAGGGGCTAGGTCTTGGGACATACCCCGGCTGAGTTTGACAGAAGGGAGGTTCTGCTCTCCCAGAGTGTGAGGCCGCCCTCTGTGTTTCCAGAAGCTCTATGAGCCCTGACATGTTCTAAACTGCACGCCCCAGACCGGCTGGGTGAAGCCCTGGGGAAGTGCTTTCAGGAGCAGATAGCAAGCTACCTGCTCAATGACCTGGTAGGGCTTGTTTTCCAAGGGCCGTAGCCACTGCCATACTTTTGCCCATAAGGACCAGGCTTGTTTACTGGTCGGCCTCTCAGGGTCCAACCTCCACTTTGTTATTTTACTCACCTGCCAGTCTGGGGCACCCCTAGGTGGTAAATGGGGCTGTGGTTTCACTGGGGGGCAGGCACTCTCCCCAAGAGAGCATACTGAGTCCCTCTCGTCTCCCCCCTCCAGGGCAGCCCAATTCGGTGAGCCCCACCCGCACACTCCCTGGCCTCTCTAGATGGCCTAGTTCTGCGTGCTGGGAGCGGAGCCCGCACCGGGTCTCGCCGAACCACGGGGCACCCTCCCCGCCTGAATACTCGGCCCGGTACGCTCCCACCTGGGTGTTTTGCAGGTCCTGTCCCCTTCTCTTCTGGGACTTCTCCATCCTGCCGACTACGCCACTGTCACAAAACGAGACAAAGACAGAAAAAGGTTTGGGGCAGCCACCCATGTAATTCGGTATCCTGGCTGCAACGTCGTTTTCTTTCAAATACCAGCACTGAAGTGCTTACAACAGAGTCCAAAACAAGACTGTCAGAGAAGGGAAAAGGGAAGGCTTTTAAAGGGGGAGGCAGGAAGTGAGGTCATAAGGATCGGGCACGTGTTCATCTTTCATTGGTTTAGTCCCGGATGTGACATCAGGGGGGCCGGAGCTGGCAAGGTCTGTCTCCATTGGCTCCGTCCCAGAAGTGACGTCCAGAGAGACAGGTGGAACCTCCCGGGTTAGGTCTACAGGGAAGTGAGAAAGAGAGTTAGTGCGCTCTGCCACATCCCGGCATGGCTCAGAACTGCCTTCACTCGAGCCCTTTAGCTGCCTCCCATGCGCGCGTGTGTGACACCAGGTTATTTGGCCATGTAAACCTTTAACTGGGTTACAAGTAAAGATTTTGTTGTTAGCGCATTGTCACTGCACACTATATTCAATTAAATACACACATGCTTTTTTTTAGCAGCCTTGAGTAGAATCATCCACAAATATCAATTTTCTGAGGCAAATGCCTGGGAAATCATATTATTCCTTCTCCTGGTTGAAATAATCTGTCTCAGTAATTTATGTTAACTCTTTCAAGCAGGAATGTGTTAAAAGTAACATACGTTACATAGTTCAATTACTTTTTAAAGTATGGACTAACCTATCACATTACTTATTTCATTGAAGTAAAAACATACATTATTATTATCACAACAGCATTTGGCGTAAGGCAATAAACCCATGTATCAGGTCAATTACAGGACTCAATCACACAGCCAAGCAGAAATGAATGTGCTGCATGCAATCCAATTACAGAAAATTCTTAATAAAGTGTCGGTTTAGTTTTTATTCAGCTATTTGCTATAAATATGTTGAAACAGTGATCAGGTTACACAGTGGCCAGTCCTCTTACCACAACTCATTAGGGACTCAGGTTGGTGTTATAAAAATTGGATGGATAACACTGTATTTATTTCATAGCACATGACTAAATTTATTTATAAAACACAAGAAATTATCACTGCTGTCATACTTATTTTGTACAAATTCAAGGTGGCCAATGATGATGTTCAACTCTTTTCTGTCCATTTGAATGATGTTGGAGCATTTTGACAAAATAGAACTTCAGCCGATGCCTCATGCAAACATAGATTTTTAAGACACCGGTTTTCTGCTTTCGCCTTATCCCTGTTATGTGTCTGCATGTAAATACACATAGTGACTGTTCTATTACCTTTAGCCAAGTTAGAAGTTTTTGTTCTTTTGACCTAATTCTTGTTTGTGTTTGGTGGTAGTTGTGTTGTTCTGAATTGTTATAATATTTATATATTTCTCAGGTTTCTCTAAAAGCTATATTTTCCCCTTGGGACAAATAAACTATCTGTCGACCAGCCTATCTATTTATCCGGAGCACAGCATATAATGAGGCCCACAGACAAAGAGCCATTTTCTTTGAACATGGTTATAATGACAGCCACTCTGATATGAACCCTAAACAGCCTGTGTTGAACTGCACGTTCATTTGTGTTGGTGAGACAGAAAATTGTTTGAGACAAACTTATTCACAACAAGCAATCCCTTTTGTGTCACTTTATGCTGTATTACACAATAATTTGCTATTGTGGTTTACCAAGCTGTCCTAAGGCATTCAAATAAAAAAGAAAATCAGCTTGATCTGCAGTTTAACAGTGGTGTAATTTCCCTTCACTCCTCCTGTACTCTCCTCTACCTTCTTGATTTTTCTATCACTATTATAGCCCACATCTCCCCCTTTTCTTTGTTGCAGAAATCCTCCCTAAGCCTTTTCCATGGTTCAAGCTGATAAATGAATCTGCACAACCACCCCATACAAGGAGAGATGTGGTTTATCATTTTGTTCTGTTTTGCTATTATTTTGCAAATTCTTTTCTTTATGTGTGTTGTATTGAAACAAATGTGTGTATTGCACAGTGTCTGTGTATTAGAAGAAGGGAAAGCCCCATATTGCTAACCTTTTTAAAAATATTTCTGCACAATTTCTGCACAGGTGAAGCTGTTAGAAGCTGCGCCCAACAGTCATTGTCTTTGTGGTGTTTATATTTTCTCTCACTGTCTGCTTGGATTGTTTGTGCAGGACACTTTTGCTTTCCTCCCATATCCCTAAAAATGTGCAGGTTAGCTCAGATGGTGGTTCTTGATTGGTCCTGTATGATAAGGCAAAGGCTGCATTCATTTTGAAATGGGACCAATTAGGTGGAAGTGTTGATGGGGATTGCATGTTTTATATCTTCTCAAATATTTTGTTGTTTGATATATTTTTGCATTTGATATTTAAGTGATACTAAAATTTCATTAACAAAAACTTAAAATTGGGTAAAAATTTTATCTTGGGATAAAATCCAGCATTCAAAAGTATTGTTTGCATTGAATGAACAGAAGAAAGAAATCCATGTATTTGATATACAGTATATTTAGAGGATTCACAACCACAGCGGTCATGTTTTTACATTTACAAAAATGGTTTTAGGTTTAGCAGAAAATGCATTTGATAATATGATAATGCCATTATAGCCCTTCTTAAAGAAAGCCAGTATTGAAATAATTGTTTTGCTGTCATTACGCATTCATTTCACAACAAGGCTTTGAAACTGCTGTGTAATGTTGCACCTTTAGACAGCTATAATATTTATAGGAATCATTAACTGTGCCACCTCATAATAATCTGGCATGCTTGCTGAATAAAGCAGCTTTTTCTCTGAAGAGACTAGGATGACCCGTTTGACTTATTTCTTGTTTTCCATGGCTACAATTTTGGTTAATCTTGACAGTAATGTACTTCAGTTAAATGGGTGTTAATTGTTTTTTAATGAAACAATTTGTTTGTTTAAAATCACAGGTTGTTTCATATAAACTAATACAATGTTTTTGCACTTAACATATTGTTTTATTAATAGATACCAAATATCCAGAGTATGCAATTAAGACATCATAAAGAGCTTCCGTTGAATGAAATCAGTGCAAATAATACATTACTCTGGTTTATTATAAAATTCAAGATATTTGTCACATGTGCACACTCAAGGGTCCCATGTATAGTGAAATGTAGCTCAGTGAGCAGCCTTGTATTGTGCAATGAAATTAAAAAGTATACATTAAAATAGATATAATGTTTTAAAATGTACACACTGAGGTATAATAATTGTTAAATCTTAAATAATAGTTTAAAAATATAAAAAATAAATGACCATTTTTAAAATTTTGAGGAATGTCTGACAAGATTACCATTATTTATTTTAATTTCCTGGGAGATCACTGAAATTCGTGAACTTTGCAGTTGTACAATGAAGCATTAGAAAACGTCTTCTTGTTCATCATCTTTTCCCACTTCAATGTGAGGCCGGGTGTGTTTGATCAACCTTCTCTTCTTGGAGGATGTTGGCAGAATTGGCACTCCAGCCACCATAAAAAAACCTAACACTCTTCCACTCCACCTGAACTAGTGTGGTGTTGAGGTATCACTCGTTGCATGGCTGCACTCGGGTCCTAATCTGGATCCTGAGTTGGTTTGTCGTGTGGTGGGTGTGGCAATACACTGTATTAGTGTGTGC
Organism: Polypterus senegalus; assembly: GCF_016835505.1. Classification (NCBI taxonomy): domain Eukaryota; kingdom Metazoa; phylum Chordata; class Cladistia; order Polypteriformes; family Polypteridae; genus Polypterus; species Polypterus senegalus. Next base: position 60,408,241 of record NC_053162.1, on the reverse strand, counting down.
TCCTAACCTCTACCTCAACTTCTACCTCTCTACACATCCATCTCAAGATTTTAATTTCTGCCACATCTAACGTCTTCTCCTGTGCTTCTTTTACTGCCCTTGTTTCAGCGCCATACATCATTGATGGACTTACCACTGTCTTATAAACCTTACCTTTAACCTTCACCTTAATTTTTTGATCATACAATACTTCCATATTCACATATTTCCAATTGTTCCATCCACAGTGCACTCTATGGGTTTCTCTGCATCTAATTGTCCATCATGGGCTACCACTGATCCTAGATATTTAAACTTATCTACTATTTTCAGTAGCTCTCCCTGCAGGCTAACTTCTGAATTCTGATCATCATTAAACCTCATATATTCTGTCTTCTTCCTATTTATCTTCAATCCTTTATTATCCAAAGCCCTTCTCCATTCTTCTCCACTTCCTCTTTTCTGGTGCTACACAACACAATGTCATCAACAAAAAGCATTTACTGGGGAGATTGGTGTTTTACAGTATCCCATGACTTAACACATCGATAACCAGATCAAGAGGTGAGGACTTAAAGATCCCTGGTGCAGATCTACTCTAACTGTGATCTTGTTTGTTACCCCAACAATAATAATAACCCACTTATACATATTCTGGACAACCTTCACATATGTCTCTGGGGCAAATAAACCCAACTTAGTGTTTGTCCCAAGCCCAGATAAATGTCAGGAGGGCATGCGGTTGTTAAACTTAGCCAAAAACGTAATGAGGGAATCAGTTCAATCAGTTTCAGTAGCATTGGCTAACTGTGGAAGTTTGATCTAATATTTCATCCTTTTGCATGCTATTGTATATGCAGCACTGAACAGAAAGTGAACCCAATAATGAGATTCAGTAGTCACTCAGAATGTGGTATGGAGAAAATATAAACACACATTAATGTTGATATGCATTATCACTATATATTTTATCGTGTTCAAGCTGCATATTTATTTCCCTTCAAATTAATTTAAATATTGGAAAACTAATATCAACCAAATACTGTGATGTACTGCCAAATTACACATAGTGGAGGTGTTTCTTAAATGAGAAATAATAAAAAATGTTGGTAAGGTATACTGCATATTGCAGGTTCTTCCCGTGATACAAATCATAATCTTAAAATTAAGATAATACAGTATTATACACCAGTAAATGAATGAATGAATGAATGAATGAATACCTTTATTGTCACTGCACATTTGTTGCACAACAAAATTTGCAGTGAAGTCCCTAAGAAATACATATATCTTGTCATCCAAAATTCATCACAATTTACATCTGAATAAATTTACACAAGATATAAGTTAAAAACTGTACACTAAGACATATGATTTTGAGCTAAATTGGAGTTCAGTTCAGTGATGGCTCTGGGAAAAACAGTTTTTAAGCCTTTTAGTGGGAGAAATACTGTAATACATAATAAAAACATAACAATAAAAATAAATAAATAAATAATGCCAGTTAATGACAATTAATGGAGCAATTTTTCTTTCCTTAAGAAAATGAAGTCTTGCTTGGTGTGGCCAAATGTTTTAAAATAGAATGCACTTTGGTTAGAAGATGAAGAGAAATGATGAGGAGGACATTTTCATTGTAACCACCTTAAAAAACGAGTAATGACATGATGGGATGTGTTCAGTTCATTCAGTTTGCTTTTTTCAAGTATTGTTGTTGAGTATGGTTCAATTACATTCCTGTTTGTCCTTTTTTGGTAATATTCCATCTGCACATGCATATTGGAAAAAAAAAATATTCATAAAAAATGTGGTGTTAATTGTTCTACTGGAAGATTTCGTTTTGAGTCAGTGATGTGTTTCTGGGGAAAACAAATGTTTATAGGACCACTTGTCAGTGACAGGTATACAAAATGGTAGACCTTTGTGTATGAATGTGAACTCCTGAATTTTTTTTTACAAAAACTGTTTAATTGAGTGTACAGCAGGCATTGCCAGAAATAATATATCCAAATGTTCCCCTGTTCTGTTTTATAAAGATTATATAATAAGCCGCCACTACTGATAAAGGATGTATGTCAAACAGGCTGCCTTCTCTAAACACTCCCACCTTTACAATAAAGCTGATTTTAAGCATTGAAATCAAGCACTATGCTTTAGAACACTGAAGATTATATGGTGTTCTAAATATACTTTTTAAATCCTTTTACAGGAATTACCACTTTTACACATCATAACCATCTTTAAAAAAAAAAAACACACAGTTCCTACAAGGCCATAAGGCCATTCACTTCAAGATAATTTTCTGTCTTTCTATATATAGGAAAGGAGAACAATGTTATATGGTATACCCTTAATCTTTTCTGAACTGTGGTTCTCCAATTGCAGTTTCATTCTTCAAATCTTACTTTGAGAGCTCATCTGGTGTTTTTGCAAAGCTGTAACCAGTTATATGACCTCATTATAAGTGCCCATTGCTTCATCTGAATATCTTTTTAAGCTTTTGAGTATTAAGTTGAACATTATTAAATTTAGCCAACTGACCATCTGATTAAAATGTCAGTAAGATTAAAGGTATGTACTTACTGTGTTGGAATATTAAATATATCAAGACAACTGTTTGTCTTCTGTTGTAAGTTTCTGAAGTCTGCTTAATTACAATAAACCTTCTCCTTGGAGAAAGGTTGCTGAGATAGCTTGTTCTAGGATGGTCCCAGGTCTTCATAAACCTTGAATTGAACACAAGGGTAAAATGTTTGGTGTGGCAACTTTTTAGACAAGACCTAGAACCAAAAAACAAGAAAAGATTCCATGTGTCATTAAAAAAGGCCATAGAATACTTCAAAGAACTAAAAAAGAGAAGGCCATAGGCTAGGAGGTAATTAAATAAACAGAAGCTGAGATAGAGTGGCTTTAAAAGAGTGTTTTGGAAGGTGTTAAAATTGCAAAACTAAACTATCCTTATGTTTAAGTCATTTGAATAAACTTTTTGCAGCCTTTTTCCAGGCTTTTACACACACACACACACACACATATATATGTATACTGTATATATATATATGTATACTGTATATATATATATGTATACTGTATATATATATATATATATATATATATATATATATATATATATATATATATGAAGAGAGAGAGAGAGAGAGGCTGAGAGGGGCTAAGATACAGCAATTTGGATATATAGGTCAGTTCAGATGTATACATTGGTTTGAACTGAACTGTTAGGATTTATGAGCAGCACAGCACCTCCATTCCAGTTTATTGGGGTGAAATGGCAGGGATCAGTGCATTTGTTTTAAATAATGTAAGAAGAAAAAGTGCTTTTGAATTGAGGACACCTAACAAAGATGGCTTGTGAAATAAAACTCTCCAGAATAAGAATTGGTCTGCAAAAAGGAAAAAATAATAATAATTTGTTCAAAAACAATATGGAACAGGGTTCCATAATACTGAAATAATCAGAAAAAAAACTTTAAATAATCCATTCAAAACAAATGACATAATTCAAATGGATTAATAATTCGTTCAAATGGATATTTTTTATTTGCTTGACACCTTAATCTTAATAGCTACTGTATAAGGATTTGGTGAATTTATATTATAAATTTTATGGGTACCCTAGCACAGACTCTTTCACACTGCATGTACCTCAAAAAACACTATTATTCCTCTATACCGAAATGATGTTAAGGGGGTACCATAAACAAACATAAAAAAAGCTTTTGAACACTATTCTGTAAAAACAGAAAAAAATAACTTAAGACACATTCTAGGGTATGAAAGTCGTGTGAAAAAAAATATGAAAGCCACAGATATTTAGATGCTCAAATGAGCCATGAAAATTAAATAAAAAATGGAAAATGTACATGCCTTCCACATCATGATGGTGATGGATTATTTGTATTCTAAAGATTTGCAGGACAGACTGATTGGCTATCCTACATTTGCCCTTGAGTTACCCATAGTACTGTCAATAATCACCCTATACTTTTTTCTCCTTGGTTACAAACCATACAGTAGATTCAAAAACCTGGCGTTTTGCTATAGTGCACAAAATGGTCGCTGCACAGACCTCTCAGTGCATTTCTTTGTATTTAGTGCCTTTTTGAATTTTTAAAAATGATTTCTTTCATTTATGTTACCTTGTCAGTCTGTTTTGTGTAGTTTCTTTTTTTATAATATACTTAATATTTCTGAAGGTTTCCAAATTTTGATTGTTATCACTTATGGAAGTCATAGGGACACTTATTTTCCACCTACAATGCAAACCCCTGGTGGGTGACAGGCACTGTTCACTGTTCATCACTGCTATCACTGAGACCAGCTACCAGGATTGTGCCATGTACCATCCCAGATAAATTAAAAGGTCTGAAACTCCAGAAGCAAGGACAAAGAGGTGCAGTGGCACTCGCTCCCATTCTAATGACATGCTTTGAACACTTAGTGAGAAATATTTTAATGAAAACATCCTTTCAAGATAACCACCAGTTTGGGTACTGCTCAAATAGAAGATGCTCTTCTGTTATCTTATATCATAGCTACTATTTTCTTGATAAGCCTTGTATCCTATGCCAGAGTACTATTCCTGGGTTTTTCTTCAGTATTCAATAGCATCCAGTCTCGCATACTGAGAAACTGAAATGTATAAATACCCATCCACATTTTGTGCTATGAATGCAGGGGTTCCTTTTAAATTGTTCACAAATAAATGCACATGACACTTTTTGAAAGGCCATTCATTCGAATCTGTTTTTTGTCTTTGTTACTATTTACACTCTATACTAGTGACCTGAGACAATACAATGACATTGTTCAGTTATCAAATATGTTAATGACACTATGGTGATAAAACACATATCTGTGAATGAGTAAAGCCATTGCTTCAACTAAGTAAACTAATGCACTTTTTCCCGAAAGCCAAAAAGAATAAAGAAATAATATTTGACTAAAAAGGCAGAAATCTACATGTTCAGCACTCATTGTTCTGGAGAAGGAAGTAGAAATAGTGACTGAATATAAATACTTAGAAACTCACCTAGAATAAAATCGAAATTGAAGTATTTAACATATAAAATATCTTTTCTAAATGCAGTCAGTGCTTATTTCTCCTTCATAAACTCAGACCATATAAATTGGACAAGGACCTTATATTGCTCTTCTATTGCAGTGTGAGCCAGTCTGTCATCACTTTCAGCTTCATTGCCTGGTTACTGGTCTGACAAATCAAGTTACCAAACACGTAGGCACTAATGAAGATGATGGGTAAATGTGCAGCAGAGGGCAATGTTCAAAAAGCTGGAAATCATCTCAGTTGATTCCAAAACCTTACATGCAGAATTTTCCTTTAGTAAATCAAATACGATAGTTACTTTAAAGACCCACATACACCTCTACAGAAATTTTCTTCTTCCTAGTGTTATTTGGCGTTTTAGTAAAAATATAAAAACATTTACCTTGAGTATAATGACCACATTGTTCTCATCTGTAAATATTGATTTCCTTTGTTCATATCTAATACGAAGAAACTGGAACATTCTTTTCTTACACCATGGCATGCCTTCTGTGGCATTTTGTTTACTGGTTTCCAAATAAACACCATTCAGTCCTGTATGCAATTTTATAAAAACACTTCATTCTATTTAAAATCTCAATCATATCATCCCCATAGTTGCTGCCAAAAAAAGAAAGACATTATATTATGTAAAAGAGGACAACGACAGGATAAAGCTTTTGGGGAACACCACAGTCCTATATATTGTATATAGAAAAATAAGTGCTTTTCATTTAACGAAGATCTCTGTAGATGCATAGTCTGAGATTAGACTACCCAAAATGACGACATTTCTAGTTAAATACAAGAAAGGCAAGAAAAGGCAGGTCCGGCTGGACGGACTGACCAAAGTTAAAATAGAGCTGGTAAGACTGTCAATCATCCTGCAGAGGAAGGAAGAGATGAGGTGTTCGTATATAGCATTACCCTGCGGATCGGCGAGGAATTACCACCACCAGAACCATTAAGCTGTCCACAAGGCACTCGTGTGTGAAAATTAATATCCTTTTCTTTTTGGCCTAATCATTCTGGCCCCTTAATCATTCCCTGTCTCTAATTGGCTCTCTCTCTCACCACTTCACCATATAACAGCTAATGTGTGGTGAGCATGCTGGCGCAAAAATGGCTGCCGTTGCATTATCCAGGTGGATGCTGCACAATAGTGGTGGTTGAAGGGTCCCCCCACTCACTAAAGCACTTTCAATAGTGAGAAAAGCACCATATAAATGTAAAGAGTTATTATTATTATTATGTGGATGTGTAATGAATGCTATGATCTCTGTCTACCTCCAGGTGCTACTCACTATTGTAACTATACTGTAGATCCTTCAGCCTGTTGGTTGGCTCACAAGAAAAAGCTACTCCTAATGGGCAACCATGCTTTAAACTATTTCGCCTCCAAATGTGGAACACATTTCCCAACAGTAATACCTTCATATCTCTGCCTGCCTGAAAAATAACTGGAAAACACATTTGTTTTTCTATAATTTTGCAAATACTTAGTGACGGCAGATCTTCCAATTAAATTGTTACTTGTTTTTACAACTTTGTTTCTATTTTTATTTTGTTTCAATTATTCTTTCAAATTGTGTTACTTACAACTTTTGTTGTTTGTATTATTATGAAGCACCTGCTATTACACTGCTTGAAAAAGCTATACGCATAAATGATATTATTATTATATTCAAGTGAATCACAGTAAGTCCTTCTCACAAATAATACAGTCCAGATTGGTTTTCTTGGAAATCTTCTGCACTATATATTTACTAGATGCATGTTATCTCCACATTGTAGCAAAAAATATATTCTCATATCTTTAGAAACAATTTTGTTTTATTAAAAAAAAACAAGTTTCCTTACTTTTGAGTTTATGTTACTTTAAGCAATCTTTATTCTGTTTAAATAGGTTACAAATAATCCATTAAAGACCTAGTGACCTTGATATTGAAAGATCCTTATCTGTGTCAATATGTATTCCAGAGAGGAACGTTAATCACTTAAACAGCCTGCAGTTAGTGTGCTTGCCCTTAGAATGACCAGACAAGAAAGCATGTGTTTATCTTACGTGATCACTGTCTGTCTGTATATTAAAAATTCCATTTTTCTTATTTGCATCATTCTCTTGTACAGTCTTCACACAAGTAACTAGAGATTTTAAATGATTTGTTGAGGTTTGTCCTTGAAGAAAATGTTCAAATTCAAGCTCTCTGTTATCTGGTGCTTAAAAACAACACAATACCACACACAAGCAAGTTTTCTGTTAACAGCTTTACTTTTTGTGCTGGTATTATTTTTCTCTGTATTTTTTGAGAATTATCTGTCTGTATCCCTATGCTGCCTGAGAATTAATTTTTTCATCTCTTTTGCACACCTCATGTACAGTATATCAGTTAAGAATGAAATGTATTCTGAGTCTGACATAGCAGTAATTGGTGTAAGGAAGAAATTTTCACAACATGGGTCTGTAATAATCAAATCCAAACATATACATTTGTACACTGTAAACTGTAAACCCAAACATATAAACTTTTACCTGGAATCAATTTATAATATCCAGTAAATATGCGTATTACAGAATGTGTTTAGATTACTTGTGGAAACAACTAGTTTTTAAGAACTTCTAACCCATGCAGGGGAACTTTCCTAGTGTAGATAAATTAGGCATATACACCACAATACAATACAATACAATACAATACAATGTATTTTTGTATAGCCCAAAATCACACAAGAAGTGCAGCAATGGGCTCTAACAGGCCCTGCCTTTTTACAGCCCCCCAGCCCTGACTCTCTAAGAAGACACGGAAAAACTCCTAAACAAAAACTCTTGTAGGGGAAAAAAAATGGAAGAATCCTTGGGACAAGCAATTCAAAGTGAGATCCCTTTCCAGGTAGGTTGGGCGTGCAGTGGGTGTCAACAAAAGGGGTAAATACAATACAATACACAGAACAGAACACAAGTAATCCTCAATACAATAGTACAATAGAAATATTACAAGTACAAATAAGAATTCAACAGTAGATGATACTACATAATACGATTTGGATTTGTTCAGAGTCCTGGAGATCTCGGCCATCAAGCTCCATCCCCCTATTGGCCAATCCACAGCTGAGTCAGGACCTCTCTACCCGTCTATACCTGTGATCCTCTATCCTCTATATGCTCTGCACAGTGCATCAGACCTAAAGGCTTGCAAGACAGCTAATCCTAGTACTACCCATAAGTAACCAAAAGTTAATATGGGTTTCAATGATCCTAAAAGGCAGAGAAAAATATTGTGAATAAAGCAAAAACTGACCTAAGGAAATTCTTTCAGTAATTTAGTTGTGAATTAGAAATGGTAAGGGTGAAGTAATAAAGATGAAAGACGCCTCACGCCTGGACAAACTTGTTAAGAAGGCAGGCTCCATTGTAGGATTAAAGTTGGACAGTTTAACATCTGTTGCAGAGCGACGGGCACTAAGCAAACTCCTGTCAATCATGAATAATCCACTGCATCCACTTAACAGTGTCATCTCCAGACAGAGGAGTAGCTTCAGTGAAGACTTTTTCACTGTCCTGCTCCACTGACAGACTGAGGAGATCGTTCCTCCCCCACACTATGCGACTCTTCAATTCCACCCGGGGGAGTAAATGCGAACATTAATTTTATTTAAATTTTTTTTCATTTTTATTACTATTTAATTTAATATTGTTTCTTTGTATCAGTATGCTGCTGCTGGATTATGTGAATTTCCCCTTGGGATTAATAAAGTATCTATCTATCTATCTATCTATCTATCTATCTAATATATACTGGCAACAAAATAGCAAATGGTATAAATATGCATCTTTCTAATGTTTTTACATGGGAAAAAATTGGTAAGTTTCCAGCAGTTTCAGGAACTATCAAGCTGGTAAATAATGATATTGTAAGTATAGAGAGATAAGTTCTCCTTAGATTTAAATAGCTGAAATAAAACAAGTGGTTTCGACCAGAAAATATATATTCTAGAGTGCTGAAGTAAGTTAGAGAGTACAAACATATTACAAATACGTGTCACATTTTTTTTAATCACTGCACAATGGTAATTCCTAAAGATTGGAAAATAAGAACTATCCCTTTATATAAAAACAGTGATTAGGCAGATCCAAGTAACTATAGGTGAGCATGCTTATCATACGTCACAGGTAAATTAACGGAAGCAATTATTAAGGAAAAGTTCAAGCATCATGTAACAAGAGCTGGTTGAACAGTCAGCATGGATTTAAACAGAGGAGATCATGTTTTACTAATATGCTGGATTTTGGTTAGGAAGGAACAAAAGCGCACAAACATTGAAGCACATATGATATTCTTTAGTTTGATTTTCAGAAAGATTTTGATAAGACCCACATGAGAAGGATCAAACTTAAACAAGTGTGAATTCAAGGTGCAAGGTGTGGATGGGTGCAAAATTTTCTTAAACATAAGATTCAAAGGATTATGATGCCAGAATTATTTTCTGAATTAGGGGGTGTTAAATGTGATGTCTCTTAGAGATCAATGCTGGCTCTGATACTCTTTAATAAGATTATACATTCTACATTATCTGATGTTCCACCAACAATGTACAGACTTGGACAGAATACAGACCTGGGTATATTTGCAGCAGATGAAACTAGTGAAAACAAATGTAATGCATTACATGTAGAAGAAAGTAGGAATCCTAGATTTAAATACTCAGTGGCAGGTTTGTGAAGAGCCTTATGAGAATGACCTAGGAGCTGTAGTGCACTTTCCTCTTTCTATATCCAGGTAGTGCCCCAAATGAGGTAATCCTATGTGGGGAAGTACTGGTAAACAGCCTAAAAGTTGCATCAACTGAACTCTTAACAACTGATAAATTTGTCAATGGTCGTCTTACTCAGTTTCAAGGAGACCACTGTACTCATGTTCATTTAGGTAAATACAAAAACATGTTAACTAAAAGCTCCTAAGCACTTACAGCTTAAAGGCTGTGCAATCTGAAAGTCATTTTGTTGTGTTAGTATTTGCAATACATCCTATCAGTTCTCAGAGTACTTTTCACCTTAGCCTTATTTAGTTCTTTAGCCTTTTCTTATAAGATCTGTATTTGTATTCTTCTCACTTTAAAACTGCATTTTGTCTAAATAATCTTATATCCCTATATTAACATATCACACCAAATAAATGTTACAACAAACTGTAAGGGGCACTATTTTTCATCCTAATACAGTTACATAGCCTAATGTTTGGGGGACAAGTCAAGGGTGATTATTATTAGGCTAAATAATGAAATTTCAGGGCCTTACCTGAGGTTTTCTATGCAGTTTGGTCTCTATATTAAAAAAAATTAAAACATATCACTAACAGCAAAAGTACAGAAAACTAGACCAATTCCAGGACTGCACAGTGGGACTTTTGTTGAATGTCTGAAGAAGCCGAACCTCTTTAGTTTAAACAAACAGAATTTGAGAGTTAACATGATTAAATTGTTTAAATATTATAGTTTGTTGGACCCTGCCTCTTATTTTTCAATCAATTCTTGTGCAAAAACATGGTGACACAGAAGGAAACTTTTTAAGGACAGATTTTTCAAACAGTTTAAAAAAAAGTTTTCTTCACACAGAATACCATAGACACATACACTAAGTTACCAGGTACTGTAGATAGTAATACTTTGGTGGTATCCAAAACTTGAAAAGTTGTGTGAAATTTAGATAAACAGGAAAATCAAATTGTTTGAGTTGAATAACCCACTCTCATCATGTTGTTATGTTCTAATATCACTAAATTCCGAAACAACAAAACTATGCAACACCATCAAAACAGTGTATGAAAGAGATTGAGAATGTTCCTCTACTTGACAAAGCTGATGATTGAGTTGGGGCTCGATAAGAAGGCGATAAAAGAAATTAGCCTAAGACTGCTGAAAAGTTTCAATGATTTGCAAAAGGAAAAGAAAGATAAGGAGGAATCCTTAAGTAATTGTTTTGAGGCAAAGCAGAATGGAAATTTACAAGATCAAATGACCAATAAAATTATGAAGATTAAAAATAAAATAAATGTGTTGTGAGCTGGGGGGCTGATCGCACACCTAGAGATTCAGGGAAAACCCCTGAAAACGTTGACAGACTACCTTGGCGAGTGAAACGAGCAGGGGGAAAAGTATTTACTAATTATTTTATGGAAACTTATAATTTCATAAATTTACCATTAAGAATCATTGTAGCAGTAATGCTTATTAGATATTCGCTTTTAAAGAAATTAACATGTCCAGTCATAAATGATAATGTTCTTAATATTATATAAAATTATGGAATTTTAACTGTTCTTTGTAGTGTCTCCCATGGATTTAGTGAGAAGACTATGAATAACTCTATGAACAGAGAAATGTCATTTTGCTGATGTGTCATTTTAAATACAGCTACAAGGGCAGATGCATTTTTTCCTCCAAAAATGCACCTGTCAATATGCCAGTTTCTCCAAATGTAGCATTTTTTTCATAAATTTTTATTTTTATAAGTACACACCTATGAAGTATTTATAGACCTTGTAATGTTTATTAAGTTTTCCACCCGTAAATATTCTTAAAATTAAGATAACTAATTTTATTTTTGCAAGGATCACATTCTGATCAATTTAAATAAGTATGGTGGTTTTTACATTTGACCCATCCCTTGTCAAATTATGAACACATCTACCATGACTGTGAAAAATTAATAAGCAGCAAACTCCTTAGGAAACAGACTTACCACAATGTGCTAGAAAGTGTCAGGCAAAGAGACCTTATTTCCTAAGTGGTGACAGTTCATTTTGCTTGACAAGCATGATATCATTTGTGCCTGCACAAAGTCACTTGAATTTGCCAAATTAAATATAACTTCCATCTAATATGTGAAGCTCAAACGTGGGTAAAGAACAAAAAAAATAGCAATTTTGTTATCAATTTTTCACAAACAAACATATTTGTATCCAGCACAATCTGTTACAATAAGGCCTCTATATATATATATATATATATATATATTATACACTAGCAAAATACCAGCATGGAGAAGTAGTGTGTTAAAGAAATAATGAAAAGAAAAGGAAACATTTTGAAAATAACGTAACATGATTGTCAATGTAATTGTTTTGTCACTGTTGTGAGTGATGAGTGTTGCTGTCATATATATATATATATATATATATATATATATATATACATATCCATACATATATACATATACACCTATATATATATATATACACACACACACATATATACATACATATATATATATATATACACATATATACACATACATATACATACACACATACATACATACACACACATATATACAGACAAATACATATATATATTGTGGAGGACTGCTGGCTTTGTTTTCCGGCCCTCACCCCCAGGCCGCCAGGAGGAGCTCTCCCGACAGCAGGATCGTGCCCCGAGGTCCAGCAGGGCCTTATGGACCTTGTAGTGTTTATACCCAGCCCTGCTGGATACCTTGGGGGCCACCAAGAGTCGCTGTGGGGGGGCTTATGGGCTCTTTGTACCCTATGACCCGGAGTACGTCATGGTCACGTGATAGGAAGGACCGACGTGCTCCCGGGTTGAAAAAGGACTGTTTGCCCTGACCCGGAAGGAATAAGGAACTGTGGACTGTTGGGACAGGAACACCTCCGGGTCAGGGGCTATAAAAGGACGGTGCCTCAGTCCAGACACTGAGCTGAGCTGGGATGTAGAGGAGCAAGTGTCTGGGCGAGGAGGAGGAGGAGGGTTTCATTATTGTTATTATTGTGTTGGTGTATGAGTAGTGTGGAGGTTGCTTGGTGCACTGAAGAACAAAATAAAAAGTTTGTGGACTTTTACCTGGTGTCTGGAGTTGTACCTGAGGGTTCAAGGGTGCACTACTGCCCCCTACTGCCACACTATATATATATATATATATATATATATATACATACATATCTATATATATATACATATACACACACACATATAAAAATATATATATATATATATATATATACAGTAATCCTCGCTATATCTCGCTTTGACTTTCGGGTTTCACTCTATCGCTGGATTTTAAATGTAAGCACATCTAAATATATATCACAGATTTTTCGCTGGTTCACGGATTTCTGCAGACAGTGGGTCTTTTCATTTATGCTACACGCTTCCTCTTGTTTGCCCTGTTGATTTCATACAAGGGACGCTATTGGCGGATGGCTTAGAAGCTACCCAATCAGAGCATGTATTACATATTAACTAAAACTCCTCAATGCTATAAGATATGCATCCTGCGCGGAGCTTGATTGTTTGTTTGCTTGTCTCTGCCTCTCTCTCACCCTCTCTGATATTCTCTGCGCCTGACGGAGGGGGTGTGAGCAGAGGTGCTGTTTGCTTAAAAGATACTGACGCTCCTCTAAAAAAATGCTGCTTTATTGCAGTGCTCGGCATATTTAAAAGCACAAAAGCACACGTATTGATTTTTTGATTGTTGCTTTAATCTCGCTCTCTCTCTCTGACGTTCTCTGCGCCTGACGGAGGAGATGTGAGCAGAGGGGCTGTTTGCACAGAGGCTGTTTGCTTAGAAGATACTGACGCTCATCTAAAAAATGCCGCGGCAAACTTAAAAGCACAAGTATTGATTTTTTGGTTGTTTGCTTTTCTTTGCAAGCGCTCTCTCTCTCTCCCTCTGAAATTCTCCGCTCCTGAAGAGAAGATGATCTATTTGCATTCTTTTAATTGTGAGAAAGAACTGTCATCTCTGTCTTGTCATAGAGGACAGTTTAAACTTTTGACTAAAGGGTGTTATTTCATGTCTAGAGGGCTCTAATAATGTTAACAGTGTGGGAGAGTTTATAAGGGCTTAAAATATATAAAAATAACTACACAAACATATGGTTTCTACTTTGCGGATTTTAGTCTATCGCGGGGGTTCTGGAAGCAACCCAGCGATCGAGAGGATTACTATATATATATATATATATATATATATATATATATATATATACATTCTTTGGGGTGCAAGCAACTGTTGCTTGGGGTGCCAGAATCCATCAAGGAAGAAAAATGAAAAACATTATTTGTACAAAATCTTAATTTATTTATCCATTCCTAAATAATTAAATGGGCAGGCTATTTCGTATCAGTGCAATACGCTGCTTGTTAAAACGGATGACTCCCGCTCTTACGTGCAAGTCTGAATGGATATTATGAACTATCGTATCTGTTCAAGTTCTATTTAAATTTTAAATAGAAGGAATTTTTATTTAGTCGACAGAAATATCTTTGGTAGGAATGTAAGTTAAATGTAGGCATCATTGCATACATTTTTCTTCACTATAGAAATGTAAAGAGTAAATTCACCTTACATTCCAACCAAAGATATTTGTGTCGAGTAAATAGAACTTGAAAAGATATATTTTTTCGAATGTGATTGCGCAATTCAGATCGAGTTGACGCGCACTACATCGAGCCAGCGTGCTATTGTGGTTTCGCCTGCATGCCTCAATAAGTCACCTTCCCCTCGCTCTTTTTACCGTTCTTCTAATGATTACACTCAGTATGGCTTTACCAAAACAATCATTGATGGCGAATAAAGTATCCATTATTCATAAAGCTTCAATTATATTTATATATTTTTTCATACGTCTCAAACCGAGGGTAAAATGAATCAGGAAGCGCTGATATATATGTATGTGTGTGTATATATATCTATACTAATAAAAGGCAAAGCTCTCACTCACTCACTCACTCACTGACTCACTGACTGACTCACTCACTCACTGACTCATCACTAATTCTCCAACTTCCCGTGTGGGTGGAAGGCTGAAATTTGGCAGGTTCATTCCTTACAGCTTCCTTACAAAAGTTGGGCAGGTTTTATATCGAAATTCTACGCGTAATGGTCATAACTGGAAGCTGTTTTTCTCCATTTACTGTAATGGAGATGAGCTTCAACGCCGTGGGGGCGGAGTTTCGTGTGACATCATCACGCCTCTCACGTAATCACGCAGTACATAGAAAACCAGGAAGACCTCAAAAAAGCGCTGAAGAAAACATGCATTATATAATTGAGCAGGCAGCGAAACAATAAGAAGCGAGCGAGTGACATATACAACCATATTCATGAGTTCTGCTACTTCGGAAACAAAGCACGATGTAAACCTACACTTTAAATTAAGTTCATAGACAGGCTGCCGCTGGCGTTTGTAATTTAGTGCCTGCCCATATAAGGCCGTCCGTCAGCGGCAATCCAATAGCAAACTGCCACGGGTAAATATTCACGGGTGAAGGACTGTGCTTATGGAGAGGAAGATGAGATGGTCAGGGTGGTGTTTGACACAAACTCAGCGAAACTGCGAGAGAAAGTTTTAAGTGCCAGGACTAAGGTAACATTAAATACAGCTATGGACATAGCACGAGATGGCACCAGCACAGCTGGGAAACTTCAATGCATGTACACCGAGCGGCTCACATGAACTGACGCAGTGCACAGATAAAAGCAACAGTTCCAAAGAGCTGAACAAAACCGAATTACACAATTGAAAAGGCAGCAAAAAATATGAAGCGTCTGATACTTACAAGCATATTCATAAATCCAGCTACTGCGGAAACAAAGCACAAGTCAATGTCCCGCTAAAGGAAGACAGTGTAAAAAAAACCCGTGCATGCAGTGTGTCAGGTCTCAGATAAAGAAGAAGACGAGCTGTTTATTGATGCAGTAAGAAACGAATCGATGAATGAAACCTGTCATCTTTACAACGATTGACAAACACGGAATGTAACTTGAACACAACACATCCTACAAATACGAACCTGATTGAAAGAAATAATGATAATCAAATCCTTGATGACAGCAACACTCAGTAACACTCACGAAACAAATACTGTATATTGACAGTCATGTTACGTTATTTTTAAAATGTTCCCTTTTCTTTTTCTAGCTTTTTTAACACACTACTTCTCCGCTGCGATATGCGGGTATATATATATGTATATATATATCCCGATCTACATACTCGAATAATGGATACTTTATTCGCCATCAATGATTGTTTTAGTAAAGCCATACTCAGTGTATTCATTAGATGAACGGTAAAAAAGTAAGAGCGAGGGGAGGATGACTCATTGAGGCATGCAGGCTGTAGTGCGTCAACTCTATCTGAATTGCGCGATCACATTTGAAAAAATATATCTTTTCAAGTTCTATTTAGTCCATATGTGTCAAACTCAAGGGCTGCGGGCCACATCCGCCCGCATGTAATTATATCCGCCCCGAGATCATTTTATATACTGTATTATTGTTATTAATGGCCCGGGTATATGAAGCGCTGGTAACACAATAAACTACAGATCCCATAATGCAGCGCTTCAGCTGCCTTGCCAAACACTTACCGCGTTAATCAAGTCTACCTTATGATGCTGCAAGTTATTGCGAAGCTAGAGTTATTGCGCACTGAGTTTGCACGGCGCTTTGGTGACTTTGAAGTACAAAAAAAGTCCGTCTACATGCGGCTCGAACCTTGTGCATGTTTGGTAGCACATATCTGTGTGAGAAGCTCTTCTCAGTGATAAAGACTAACAAAACAGCACACAGGAGTCGCCTCACTGATGAGCACCTGCAATCCATCCTGAGAATCTCCACAACACAGAACCTCACACCAAACAGAAACGAACTTGTGGCCAAAAAAAGATGCCAGGCGTCCAGCTCTAAAATGACATATGAGCAAAGACAACTTAATGATTTGATTTGTTATTGCACGTAAGAGCGGGAGTCAACCGTTTTAACAAACAGCGTATTGCACTGATACGAAATAGCTGTGTGTGTATATATGTATATATGTTTCCTTTTCTTTTTCATTGCTTCTTTAACACACTACTTCTCCGCTGCGAAGCGCGGGTATTTTGCTAGTGTATGTATATATACATATATTGAAATAGTTTTACTGTGAAATAATGCAAAGAGTACGCGACACGTGTTTCGCCCTAATTTTGGGGTCATCAGGCGTACATACTCAGTGAAATTGAACCTCGGACGTCGGCGATAGAGGCGAAGCCTCTTCTATTGCACCACGGTGTTTGGTTTGTCTATTTGATAGTATGTGGATTGGGATATATATATATATATATATAATATATATATATATATATATATATATATATATATATATATATATATTGTCACACATGTGCGATTAGGAGGCAGTCAAAGAGCCTAAAGGTGAGTAAACCATCGCGACATAGAGGGTTGTCACGTGGTACTTACCTAAATCTCTTTTGCCCGACAGAAAACTGGAAGAAAAATAACTCCTCCACTTCCGGATTCCAAAATGGCCGCGACGACGTCACTTCCGGCTCCATCAATTCACATCACCTCCGTCCCATCCTGATGACGTCACTTCCGGTTCCTGTTTCAAGACGTCACTTACTGCCAACCATTTCCTGTCCCATAATCCTTCCCTCTATAAAGTCGCCATTTTTCTCAAGAAGATGGTTCATTGTTTTATTTTAAGACTTTGAATCGTGTTTTCTTTGATTGTCTGGACGACAATATATAGGGACGGTCCCCAAAACTTTTTCTTTGTTGAAGTATTATTCTTTTCAAAAAGAAACCTTATCACAATATATATACCCGCACTTCGCAGCGGAGAAGTAGTGTGTTTTGTTTCCGCAGTAGCTGCACTTATGAATATGTTTGTATGTGTCACACGCTTCATATTTTTTTTGCTGCCTTCAAAATTGTGTAATTCGGTTTTTGTTCAGTTCTCTTTGGAACTGTTGCTTTTTCTCTGTGCACTGCGTCAGTTCACGTGAGACGCTCGGTGTACATGCATCGAAGGTTCCCAGCTGTGCTGGTGCCATCTTGTGTGATGTCCACGACTGTATGTAATGTTAGCTAAGACCCGGCACTTAAAAGTTTCTCTCGCAGTTTCACTGAGTTTGTGCCAAACACCACCCTGACCATCTCATCTTCGTCTGCTTAAGCACAGTCCTTCACCCGTGAATATTAAGCGGCAGTGTTTCTATTGGATTGCCGCTGACGGACGCCTTATATGGGCAGGCACTAAATTACGTGGGAGGCGTAATTAATTAAATTAAAAACAATAGTAAGATGCCTACTCAAGGATGCCAATTTAACACTAGAATTACCAAAGCCTACTAAAAAATTCATAAATCCATCCCACCTTAAATCCCATTGCACCTCTACGTCAGCATCTTTTGTCTTGTAAATGTGTCGATAAGCAGCAAATAGTCTGCTATCACATCCCCCCAACGCTGTACAAGGTTTTCTCAGCTCAATGCTGTTTAAGCACAGTCCTTGTAGGCTTTCGTTATTTGGAACACATGTATTTTATGTGTGTTCCGAGTCTACAACAATCTATGTAAACACATTGTTAAAACAGAAACTTTTTCATGTTTTAGTAATAAATGACAAAATGTAGTCATGAACTGTATAATGAACTTTAAGAACTTTTATTCTCTCAGTCACGATCACGATACAACCCCACACACCCAAGGACCGTCCTTCTTACATTTTTTAAATGTGTACCTTTTGCAATGTGCACACCTCTCTCTATGCTGTGGTTCCTATTACATTGAAGGGGCACCTGACACTGACTGAGTTTGCTTTCCTGGGGGAAGTGGTGGTCTTGGAACAGAAGGTTGTCAATATTGCATCCTCTTTTTCTTTTTCCATCTTTTACTTGTAAGAAGTGATGACGAAGTTCCTCTGCAAGGTGAGCAAAGAACACTCTTCTTTTCTCAGTGGACCCGTGCATGCCTTGTACAGTACATGTGCGTTGATCGCCACCAGGTCAAACATGTTGTAGCACATAGCAACCAGCCACCCACGTGGTCTTGTTTGCACTGAATAAGCTCATGCCTTCTGCTCCATGATGTCAATGCAGCACCAGGAAAGAAAAAAAAGAGACAAATATATGTGATATTTTGAAGAAATCATTTTATGACCTGAGTAGTACCAATCAGAAAACATCATTGCATTAATGTAATATTATTTGAAAATGAACAGCATCAGATCAGGTGTAAATTTGTGGTACATGTAAAATTTAGCTTTTTTTCAGTTCTACTCTGTCAATAACGTTCACGCTCTCCCTCCCCCGCTCCT
Source organism: Polypterus senegalus (assembly GCF_016835505.1). Taxonomy (NCBI): domain Eukaryota; kingdom Metazoa; phylum Chordata; class Cladistia; order Polypteriformes; family Polypteridae; genus Polypterus; species Polypterus senegalus. Next base: position 60,389,078 of record NC_053162.1, on the reverse strand, counting down.
GATCTGACCCTATGCGTCAGCATAAATTTACACCCGATCTGATACTGTTAATTTTCCAATAATACTGCTGGGTAGTTTTGAGTTTTATCTGCCAAGCTGAACTATCTGGCCCATCGTTAACTCTGGCCTGACATCAACCTGTCAGCGACGCTGCTTGTGGCATTTCACCGCCTATAGCCTTGATCTAGGCAGAAGTCTCCCTATATTTCAGGCTTCTCGTTTGCACACATGTGCATGGCTGTTTGCACAGATACACTTTTGCGTGGCTGCACCTTCAACTTCAGGCAGCTTCCTGAAGTTGCTTTCATTTTTTTTTTTATTCTCTTCCTTCGGGACTTGCAATTTTATGGCTAATCTGCATGGCCGGCTTAAATGCCTTACTTTACGGCCACACAGACTTCCTTCCCCAGTATGGCATGAACAGATGTGCTGCCATTTTTGTATTGACATGAATGACAGACCTCCTCATCCACGTCAAAACTGCCAATAACAATTCCACCTGTGGTGTGCCTCAATACCACAACCATAGCTATTTGCTCCTAAAGCCCTTTCATATTCCTTGCAGGTAAGTGCTCTAAAAATCAAATAACTAATGTATACAAAGATCAAACTGATCTAGTTAGTTATTACTCTCACAAACTCCTGTGATACACCCTATCACATGCCCTAGGCTCCAAGGTACTGATTCTTGACAGCAGATGTTTTAGCCAGGCCGATCAGTGAGCTTGATAGAGTGAGCACAGATTAGCGTTTTTGCAAAGAGTTGTTAAAAGAAAGAATAGACTTCATTGATTTCTTGGGTGCACATAAGCTCGTCCTTTTTGGCTGACTACTAGAGAAAACTGTTGTCCTTCAAGATTACCAAACATTGAGTTATGGCTCTGTGCTTGTGCTTGTTGCCTCCAGGAGCCATCTCTGGGATGTCATATGGATTGTGATTGATTATTTTTTCAGATAAGATGTAGAGGCTGCATTCCAAAGATAGGCCCAGTCAAGAAAAACCTGAAATTAAGAGTTTCTAGAAGCAGCAAGTTAAGAACCTGTGTTCCAGTCATAGCAAAACGGATAATACCATTCTGTGGTACATTAATTGAACGGCAGTAATTAATTATTTGGTGCAATGATTATAAATAAACTGCTCAAAAAAATTAAAGGAACACTTTGAAAACACATCAGATCTCAATGGGAAAAAGAAATCCTCCTGGATATCTATACTGATATAGACTGGGTAATGTGTTAGGAAGGAAAGGATGCCACATCATTTGATGGAAATGAAAATGATCAACCTACAGAGCCCTGAATTCAAAGACGCCCCAAAAATCAGAGTGAAAAAATTATGTGGCAGGCTAGTCCATTTTGCCAAAATTTAATTGCAGCAACTCAAAATTGTACGCAGCACTTTGTATGGCCCCTGTGTTCTTGTATACATGCCTGACAACATTGATACATGCTTCTAATGAGATGACAGATGGTGTTGTGGGGGATCTCCTCCCAGATCTGGACCAGGGCATCACTGAGCTCCTGGGCAGTCTGAGGTGCAACCTGGTGGCATTGGATGGACCAAAACATAATGTCCCAGAGGTGTTCTATTGGATTTAGGTCAGGAAAGTGTGGTGGCCAGTCAATGGTATCAATTCCTTCATCCTCCAGGAACTGCCTGCATACTCTCACCACATGAGGCCAGGAATTGTCGTGCACCAGGAGCCACTGTACCAGCATAGGGTCTGACAATGGGTCCAATGATTTCATCCTGATACCTAATGGCAGCCAAGGTGCCTTTGTCAAGCCTGTAGCGGTCTGTGTGACCCTCCATGGATATGCCTCCCCAGACAATCATTAACCCACCACCAAACTGCTCATGCTGAATGATGTTACAGGCAGCATAATGTTCTCCATGGCTTCTCCAGACCCTTTCACTTCTGTCACGTGCTCAGGGTGAACCTGCTCTCATCTGTAAAAAGCACAGGGCACCAGTGGTGCATCTGCCAATTCTGGTATTCTATGGAATGCCAATCGAGCTGCATGCTGCTGGGCAGTCAGCTCAGGGCCCATTAGAGGACATGGGGCCCTTGGGTCACCCTCATGAAGTCTTTCTGGTTGTTCGGTCAGAGACATTCACACCAGTGGCCTGCTGGAGGTCATTTTGTAGGGCTCTGGCAGTGCTCATCCTGTTCCTCCTTGCCCAAAGGAGCAGATACTGGTCCTGCTGATGGGTTATGGACCTTCTATGGCCCTCTCCAGCTCTCCTAGAGTAACTGCTTGTCTCCTAGAATCTCCTCCATGCCCTTGAGACTGTGCAGGGAGACACAGCAAACCTTCTGGCAATGACACGTATTGATTTGCCATCCTGGAGAAGTTGGACTACCTGTGCAACCTCTGTAGGGTCCAGGTATCGCCTCATGCTACCAGTAGTGACACTGACAGTAGCCAAATGCAAAACTAGTGAAGAAACAGTCAGAAAAGATGAGGAGGAAAAAATGTCAGTGGCCTCCACCTGTTAAACCATTCCTGTTTTGGGGGTCATCTCATTGTTTTGCCCCTCTAGTGCATCTGTTGTTAATTTCATTAACACCACAGCAGCTGAAACTGATTAACAACCCCCTCTGCTACTTAACTGACCAGATTAATATCCCATAAGTTTCACTGACTTTATGCTATACTCTGATTAAAAAGTGTTCCTTTAATTCTTTTGAGCAGTATATATTTACTACCTGCCACATGTTACTTTTAGAAATATGTGGTGAAAACAATCAGCATTGCAGACATTTCAAAAATATTTGCACAAAATCTTATCCCTATAAGTATATAAACAGATTTGAACTTCAATGTGTTAATGTAGGATTGTTTACTAGTGATGACCAAATCTCACAGAGTTCACTACACACTTGCAGAACGATACAGGAACTTTGCCTAACTATGCAAAATGTTTTGAAGTCAATTGGAAGGGAAGAACTGAACTATTTTTGAGTGGACTATAATGGCGTAATAGTCTTTTACATGTCCCTGAAAGTTAGGGAAATATTTGCCAACTATGTTGGACTGATACTTGTAGCCAAAAATGTGACCAGAACCGTAAGGCTTCTTTGCTAAATACGGTGTCACTGTGCCTCAAGCAACAAATGATGCAGATGGAATGATAGCTACAAAAATAACACAACAAATGACCACAAAGTAACAATAAGTAAAGAACATATATATTATTCCGGTGAGAGTTTCAATATTCAGGGGACCAATTAGCCATGTCACACAGCATTGTTTGAAGTCAAGCTTCAGTCAGCAATTGCAATTTACCATGCAGTGCTGCGCCATCCATGCAATAGCATGTTTTGGTTTTTTTTTGTTTCCAATCTATCTATGCAGATACTTTGCCCTTTTTTCTCCCATCAAGAAGACAGAAGTTCTTTTGTAAATAGTAACATATCTTTCATTATTATTACTATTTCATAAGGTCTCACGTGTTTCCTGCCTTAAGGGTAGAGCTCCTTTAAGGTTTGTTTTGTCTCATTGCTGCATTACATGGCTAATTGCATATGTAAGGCTGCAACGAGTGAATTAAAAAGCAGGGATCGGCATTACACTTGGCAGCAGTACTCATAATATTCTCATTTATGGTAAGTGAATGTACCCTTCAAATATAAAAAGTTCAATTTTTTTTTTAAATGCATGTAAAGTCCAGTTGAGTATTGATATTACACCTTTGTGAAGTAGATCGGGCAGCAACATAAAATATGAGGTGGAGTATGCTTACAATTTTTATGGGTGAAAGTTCTTTACATGCATGATTGAGTATTGACATCACATCCAACATGGCTGCCACAGCTCTGATATGTCACACTGGCCCTGCACAACTTCATGGGGCACTGCAAATTTCCAGAAAAACATTTGGTGAACAAGGTCACAGTGAATACAGGCTTTGCAAATTTTGTCGATCAACACCAGGCAACACTATTGTTTACCATTGAATAAATTTTTTTTAAAGGATTCAAACTATTTTTCATTAGGAATACTCAAAAGTTAATACTTAAAATGCTCCATATCAGAAATCAAAAGTGACTAAATAGTTATGGCAAAATTATGATTGTTATGTTTTTATTAAATATTTAAAACAATAAGAGATAGTCAATAGTCAATTTAAGCTTGATACAGAAACAATACAAGCACAATAGAGAATTCAAAAAAATAAATTACCAGGTATATGAAATGTTATATGAATAAAATTTTTCACAAGAACTCTTAGTTTGATTAAATTATATTATATTTCTTATATTGCTTATAATATACAAGTAATTCACATATTATTTTTGTAAAGGTGTTAAAATTGTGTTGACTAAGACATAATAAAATACCTATGAAAATATTTTTTGGCAGAAAATATGACTTAATTATTTTATAGAGTCCTGCATACTCTGAACATTTAAACAATTGAAGACAATTGAAGACATGCTACCATATGGCTAACATATTTTCTGATGCAAGAAATATTCAAGTGAACGTATATAAAATTATAATTATTCAGTTTCTTTTCACACAGTCCTATTCAGTTACCAATATAAAATGGTAGCAGTGATTAGCATTGGCTCATCTAGACTGAATTGTTTCTAAATCGAAATCACCTTTAAAACCCTGATACCAAATTTTAAAACTATTTGTTCCAACACTTCAGAATACTTCTCTAATCCATTATGCAACCCTTGGGAAATGCATTTTTAGCTTTGTGGCATCTAATCTGTGGAGCTCTTTTTCTAGATCTATTGGTCACGCTCCATCTGTCTCCACATCCAAGTCCAAACGTGAACACACACCTGGTCTCCCTGTCTTTTTAATTGCTATCCTTACATTTACAGATTTTCACAGTCTCTACTTTTAATTGAAGTGATACTGTCACTACTACGCCATTTTTGAATTTAGTTTGCTAACCTTGAAAGCTCTATGCAGGCTTCAATTCTTTATTCCATTCTATCATTTTAGCCCATATTACAGTTTCAAACAGCAGCTGTGCTACATCTGTATACTTTATGTTATTCACAGTTAATACATTTTTCATTACTGTTGTGCATCATATTTTGTAGCTTTATAAAATACGTTTTTGGATTTGTAAAACTCTTTTTAATGCTGTTACTTGTCAATTATTCCTCCTATGTCCATCTGTTCACTGACAGTGATACATTGCTTTCAAAAGCCGGGTTGTTTTTATTGCACTGTTCAGATGCAGTATATCAAAATGTCTTATGACTTTTCATCCTTATAAAAATACCCTCTAATGGTGCACGCTATTAAGGGAACAATGTAAAATAAAGCTTGATTTAATGGTTAAATTGACACCTCACAGCTTCAGCGTTATTGTCTTCAGATATTGGCTCAGTGCTGTCTATACGCTATTCTTATGTAGTATTTCTGTGTGTATGATGTTTTAATACCACACTCCAAATTGATCAATTATTTTAGGTTTGAGTCCTTCCTGAAGCTTGTTACTGCTAGGAAAGACCCCAGTTCTGTGCAACCATGTATTGATCAAGTGGGTTGAAATATGATTCATCAGTCATCATCGAACCTGCTATATCCTAACACAGGGGTCTCCTGGAGGGCGCAAGGCAGGAACAAATCCCAGGCAGGGCACACACACACCGTAAGCACACACTAGGGCCAATGTAGGATCACCAGTGCACCGAACCTGCATGTCTTTGGACTGTGGGAGGAAACCAGAGCACTCAGAGGAAGCCCACGTAGACATGGGGAGAACATGCAAACCCAGGAAGCGAACCCAGGTCTCCTTACTACGAGGCAGCAGCACTACCACTGCGCCACCTGAAATATGATTGAATTACATTACTTACTGTAAACACGTATTTAAAAAAAAAACTCCTTGCTGAACTGAATAAATGCATATAAATACACTGTAATTAAGCAAATATATACAGTAAACACATCTATATAGAAGGTATATTTTTCATAAGGTTATTAAAAAGTAACAAAACAAACTATAACAGACTACATGAGGCTACCTGACTATATGACATTCATAACAAGGAAAAAGGGAAACAGAAACTCTGATTAATGCTTCTGAAGAAGGTCAAACTTTTGGTGAATTCAATGTCCCCTGTTATCAGCAAAGTAAGCATCTTGCCTACCTATGCCAGCTTCTTACACATCCTGCTTTTGTCATTCTGCGCAACAGTTCGGTACATGTCTACAAATGTGTTAATACTATTCTCGATTCCTACAATCTATCACTCCATAACCAAGAAGGAATAGATTGGTCAAGATGGCTTTGAGCTGTTTTGCAATCAAGACTTTTATGAGCTCTGTACCATTTTATTGAAAGTGGTCATACTGTATCATGCCCATCCTTCTCTTGAAATCTGATTTTTAACATAATCCTTCAGTTTTTTTATGCATGCAGTGATCTTTATGAGCTGACTGACACAGAGACCTCTTTTGTTGATTTATTGATTACTCGATTGTGTAGATTTTGGAAAATGCTTGAGAGAACTAATTTCTGAAGTACTATGTGTTACACTTAGTGTGTGACTCCATTTTGAGAAAAGCAAAGTAATTTTGAGCTCAAATTCTCAGTACTGTCACTGGTTTTGTGTTTTGGCCCTCAGCTAGGTGGTATGGAAAGCTCTCAGAGTGGACAAAGTATGAGGTCATTAAAGATATTTGGCCTAATGGCATGGTGGAACTCTTTGTAACAGTCTATGTTGCCCCTTCTCCCTGTACACTCTTCATAGTTAATAAATGGCAAAGTCCCCCTGGTAGCCTCTGTTCTGCCTGACTTGAAGACATTATGGTACCAATCCACCCAGTCAGGGACCATGGTCTGCCACCTAATTGGCTGGAGAGCAATGACTGGCCTTTGCCATAATTCCTTGGCTTCATTCCTAGGTTGGATAATATACACTACTGTTTCACTTGCAATCTTATGTTTTAGAGGAATCTCTTCTGATTCATTGCCATTTGCCACTCTTTCTCTCACTCTGTTGCCCTTTGAGGATAACCTTGAGGATACCTGCTACACTTATGGGGCGTACTACCTTCTGGCAGTGCCCTTGCCACACTAGCATCGAGATTTACATCAACATTACCCCCTTCCTGTATGACTTGGTCAGACACTGGTCCCATCCTGGGACAGTGGTGCCACATTCCTCCTTTACAATCCCTGAATTTTTTTTTTTTAAATTAAGTCTCCAAAAGCTTTATTTTGAATGAAAAAATTTCTATTTTTTATTAAAATAGTAAAATAAAGACTTGTCACAAACATAATAGTAAGAAAAATTGTGAAGCATAATAATAATATTTTTCAAATCCATCACTGTAAAATTTATTCTGCTGTATTAATGACTTCTTTGCTTTTATAGATTCCTCTGTTTTAACAGAGCAGCGTATTTCTAAAACAAACCCTATCATTTACTATTTTGGCAAACATGGGTAACTTTTAGAGCAATAAAAGCATATACCTACAAGATGTTTGATGCATGCATTAAATATAGGATTGCATCTAATGTTCTAAACTTTGATGGCTTCACGCTGATCTTCGAATAGTACATTTAGTTATGCTAATAGATGCTACTGATGTTAAGAAAATTGGTAATCAAGACATTTGTTTATCTAGCTTTTACTTAAATGAAAAATAGGTCATCTGAATATTGCTTTCTGATATTCCAGCTTTAACATGTATTGTTTTTGCTGTGCTCAAGGACTTTTCTGTTCAATTTATAAATAACAACATGACCTGGATATTAAGAAATAGCACCTCTTTCTATACTTGAATGTATTAAATAAATATTAAGCTGTGGATTGCAAAGAAAAGCATTAGTTACAGTACAATACATATCTCAGTACAACATATAAGATGTCTGCATATATTTTTAAAAGGTAATATTGTGGCCTTCATTTTAACATTTCAAGCTGTTTATCTTTATTAGTGGAAACACTCAGCCAAATTCCTAAAAACACCTGCACATTCAGGTGATGGTTTGTTAGTCAACCCCACTGTTTTCCAAAGCATTAAATATTTTTGTCATTTCTCTCTTAACTACTTCACTGTTGTTGTCACTTATTCTTTAAAATGCTATTGTTGATGAACTGACTCTGTGCTCATAATATGGGGCTAAGAGTGATTTAGAAATATTTATTTGTTTCCCGTGACTGTTGGTGGAAACCATCAGAGGCCTCATGTATAAACGGTGTGTACACACAAAAATGTTGCTTAAGTCCATTTCCATGCTCAAATCACAATTTATAAAACCTAAACTTGGCGTGAAGCCACGCACATTTCCACACAAGCTGAAACCCTGGTGTACGCAAGTTCTCCACTCGGTTTTTGCAAACTGGCGGCACCCAGTGTCAAAGCAGTGTTACTGTTCCAGTATGGTTTCCCTTTCTTTTTTAGATCCACATCCTTGACACGGCTTTATAATATACACTAAACTTAACCGCATAGTGTTTATTAATTTAATGCATCTGATTGTAATTAACCTGTAACAATATAATGGTCCACAGAATGGTCAAACTATTCTAAATACCATAACTGCTTTAGCGTTGCTACTCTCACAGCACCTCCTTTTTCTTCTTTCAGCTGCTCCCATTAGGGGTTGCTACAGCGCATTATCTTTTTCCATATTACTCTCACTGCACCACTCGGAGTATTTATATCACTCTATCTGAGTGTGGAATCACAGATCTACAGCAGGTGATCGGAAAGAGAATTATCGATATACAGCATCAAGAACATGCTGCCCTAGCCATGTTGCCTATTTGAACTGCTCTCACCTCGCGGTTCAGAAACAGTTTCATCTCAAGAACTCTAAACGCACTCAAGTGTATCACAACACAAGTCTATCAAATGCTCCTTGTGGAACTGTTTGTACTTATTAGTACAATCACCTCACTGTAAACTTGCACTAAAGTTATAATATTGCACAACCTGAGCCACTTTATAAAGTGTGTATTTACATATGATGACAATATTATTTTTTAAGATGAAATGCAGCAAAATATGTTTATTATATTATACAGATAAAACTTTAACTTCATTTAAATAATCTATATTGTTAATAATTAAACATGTAAGGACACAGTATCGTTGCACTTGCAAGAACCTGGCACTCCGTTTGTGGATTGTTCCTGCCTCGCACTGTATTCTTGCTGGTGCTGGCCCGACACTGGATGGATAGATGGGTAGAATAATTAAACATGTACTATGAAGATATTTCAATGTTCCTTAAAAGTTTTGAAGAATCGGCATTCTAAGACTACAGATGGCTTAACATCTATTACAGAGCTGATTGTGTGGCAATTGGGTATTTGGAGAAAGAAAAGTAAGGACACGAATTGGGGGTTAGTACGTTTGAGGGAGACAGTACTGCTACAATAGAGTATTTCATCGAAGGTTGCGCACAGCGCACCAAGCATCTTGCAGGTGGTAGGAACAATCTCTGGACAAGGAGCCAGCTCGTCACTATCACTGTGCCACCGTTTCCATGTTTAATACATGCTTTATTCTTTTCATCATGAAAATTATATCACGTATACATTTCAGTATTTTAATTATTCAGAGAACTGTAATATCACGAATGTAATGGATTCTGTGTCCTTCCGGAGGAGGAGAAAGCCTGGAAGCACGTAGTGAGTCACACACATACAGCACATAGAAGATCAAATACAAAACAAAGCATTTAACGTGCTTCTTTAGTTACAATGGGATTTGAGAAACTAGTAAATTAAACGATTTTAAGATTGTTCATTATGTTCTACTTTAATGACAAATTAAACTACGTGATTAAAGTGGAAATTTTGAGATTAAAGTTGACATTTCGTGCTTTTTTCCCCACTATGTGCCTATTTTTTTTCTCTGTACCCTAATAAGCTTTCATATGACACTCAGACCGGTGGGCTACGACTCGCCTTTTCACGGCGACTTTGATATCTGACAACTTCTGTTTTTATTTTAGGCACTGTGCGACTTTGTGGACTTGAGCTTTTGAGTTTCTCCGACACTCTATGGTACTCAATCAAATTCCTTTTGTTGTTTATATCACTGTTTAAAAAAACAAATAAAGTGATCCCTCTCTATATCGCGCTTCGACTTTCGCGCCTTCACTCCATCGCGGATTTTAAATGTAAGCATATCTAAATATACAGGTATATCACGGATTTTTCTCTGGTTCGCGGATTTCTGCGGACAATGGGTATTTTTTAATTTATGGTACATGCTTCCTCAGTTTGTTTGCCCAGTTTATTTCATACAAGGGACGCTATTGGCAGATGGCTTAGAAGCTACCCAATCGGAGCATGTATTACGTATTAACTAAAACTCCTCAATGATATACAATATGCTTCCCGCGCGATGCTTGATTGTTCGCTTTTCTATGTCTCTCCCACTCTCTCTGCCTGATGGAGGGGCTGTTTGCACAGAGGCTGTTTGCCTAGAGGATACAGACGCTCCTGTAAAAAATGCCGCTTTATTGCGGTGTTTCGGCATACTTAAAAGCACAAAAGCACGTATTGAATTTTTGATTGTTTGCTTTTCTTAGCGAGCGCTCTATCTCTGAAATTCCCTGCTCCTGACGCGTGCACTCCTTTGAAGAGAAGATATGTTTGCATTCTTTTAATTGTGAGAAAAAACTGTCATCTCTGTCTTGTCATGGAGCACAGTTTAAACTTTTGACTAAAGGGTGTTATTTCATGTCTAGAGGGTTCTAATAATGTTAACAGTGTGGGAGAGTTTATAAGGGCTTAAAATATATAAAAATAAGCATACAAACATATGGTTTCTACTTCGCGGAGTTTCATCTATCGCGGGGGGTTCTGGAACACAACCTCCGCGATTGAGGAGGGATTACTGTAGTAAGTTTTTACTTTCCTCCAATTGGTATTCACTGAAATTCTTCTATTTTCCTCTGTGCATTTGCCATTGTCTTTTCACAGGAAGTTGAGGTTAAGGGCTATTTATATTGATTTGCATATCCAAAGAGGCGTAATTCTGGGAGGATTTGGGGCGGGACAACAGGCACATGTACGTGCATTACTTTTCACACTGACGAAGAAGAACGTGGAAGCTGGCGTTTGCACATATTTATGCATCTGGATTTTTTTGTGCATGGCAACATTTCTGCTTTGGTCCGTACGCCATGTTAGAGTGTGAATTCTATGCACGGCGTTATGCATTAGGCCCAAGGAGTCTCATTTATAACACTTTGAATGAATTTGAGTGTAAAATTATTCATTTCAACAACAGGAATTGCAAGACATTCTGTGTATTACATACATCTGTGTGTAATTTGAGCATTGGACAGTTTTTACACAAATATTGTGATTGACAAGAATTATAAGATTTATAACCCAGATTGTTGTAAATACCACTTTCATTTTATATCAATTTTAGATTACACAAAAAAAAAATAAAATTAGATAAACATTATTCAAAATTAACAGGCAAAAAAATGGTCAACATTCACTGTTATCTGATCCAAATGCAAGACATCAACCACAATCAAAATTCAAAACTTATGAGTTAAAAATTGATAAACTATAAGCTTAAACAGTGCAAAATTCTTTTAGAACTTATCCTCAATCTTGGACATCTTGGCTAACATTTATGTTGGCTTATAAAATGTTGGGTGTATGATGTAATTTATGAAAACACATCAGAAATGTCCCCTAAAAAATGAACGAATCGAGAAATAGCAATCAGAAATATTAACTTCTATTTAAAAGATATTTGATAGAAAAGTAATAATAATGCCAAAAGGATCTCCATAATTTAAAACCCCAAACAAAGACAGTATTTCCTTAGGCCAGGAAAAATGTATCTTGCTTAAAAAAATTTTAAAATTTTGTGTGCAGAATACATATTTGTGTACTGTAGTATAATTATATTATTATAACGTGTATAATGTGATTCATCTATCACATCTTCAGTAATAGCAATATCCAAAGCTAACTTATTGAATACTACTTAGTAATATTTTAGTAAGATTATTCAGCTAAGAATGGAGCAGTAGTGGGATCCTACAAGTTATTTCACATACTGGAAAAACTAGCTCAGAAAATTGAGTGAAAAGAAAAAAACAGTGAAGTAACAGAGTGGTAGATCATTGAAGGAATAACCAATAATAATTACCAATATACTATTAACTAACAGCATTTACAAGACGTTGGATGCAATATGGCAAATGTTAATCAGAGTTTAGTTCAAATGTTAATCAGCCATTAGACAATCCAAAAACTGGAAATAATTTCTGTCAAACTGAAAATATTCCTGGGCAATCATTGTTGTTTTCACTCATTTCCCAAATGTTTAGTGAACTGTACTTTTTTAGGCTTCCATTTTAATTTTTTTTTTTGCATTTTCAGTGGGAGCTGTTCTTTTTATTGGCCATGTATGAAGAGATTCAGGGGAAATGACCATGAATATGTTGTATTTCCTGATACTGTATTTTACTAAAGAACCACCAAAATAATTCAACCATTTTGATGTTTTAAGACCTAGTTGTAATGAGCACTTTTCTATGAGCAACAACTAAAGTTTAAAATAGTGCTGTGCAATATTATGATTAAGTTAATAGTATGTGTAATGCATTTCTTAAAACAGTGAAGATTGAGCTTCATGTTGCAAGACTGAACCAAAAGTCATTATTTTAACTTTAAAATAATTAATTGGGAATGTTATAAATACATGTTTTTTAGAGACATTAGTAGGCAAAATACCAAAAATTAATAATAGCCATTTCACTACAATGCAGTGTTTCCAATAGGTTATGACAGCATTTATGTAGAATTTAGTCTCAGATCTATGACCTCTGACCTTTTTTGGTGACTTCTGCCTTGATTGGCCTAGGGCAAAACTCTGACTGGGCCTGGGAAAAGAACATGCTGCTTTAAAAATTCTCTTCTCAGTAACAATAACAAATGTAAAGACAATTAAAACATCCTAAAGTATGTTCTTATTGTGTGTCATGTCTAAAGCTTTCTACTACTACAGTTTGTAGACTTTTTAGTGCTTTCCACAAAGTTCAAATTTAAATGTATAGTAATGTGTACAGAGTATGCCTTAACCAGCTCATGTGAGAATGAGAACAGTGAGAAATGTGTTAGCGGGAAGAGAATTAGATGTAACAGGCATACCTGAGTAGGACATTCTTTTTCTTAATGGTGTATTAAATATTTATTAAACTATAATCATTGTTGGTACAACCTTTACATGGGCCGGGGTGCAAGCAAACACAAAAACTGCAAATAACCTGCTACCATGCCAATGCATACACTGATTAAAAGGAAAATTTATAGGTGATAATATATTGAACCTGATACTTAATATGTTACTAGTTATTTGAAAAAATGGAAAACTTGAACCATCATACTTTTAGAAAAACGCTGAGTAACTTGCAAAATCTAACTGTGGTCTAGGCACAGGGTGAGAACACATTTTATGAAAATAGGTAGAAAATGTGAAATAACATGCATTAGTTGTCAGGAATTTAAAATCTGATTTGCAAGGGCTTGTTTTTCACTATATCTGTTCAGATAATGTAGGATATTAAGTCTGGCTGTAGTGCCTTGGCAAAAAATCATTAATATTAGAATTATTCTTATTATCTTGCATTGAATAAATATTCGCCTGTCACAACTTCGACCTCAATTGCTTCCACAGTATTGTTACTGTGATGAGCCTGTAATTGGCGCTATACGAGCTAAGTGGATATTATCCAGGGAATCATCATCTGCAAACTGATTGTTGGCACTTGGGGGTACATTTTACTGGTGCATGGGGAACTTTGAGCCAGAAACCATATACTCTTTTGTGTGTTTACTTTTTTGATTGTTATTAATGATTTTATTTGAAGAAAATAACATTCTGTATGATCAGGTATCTATACTAATAAAAGGCAAAGCCCTCACTGACTGACTGACTCACTCACTAATCACTAATTCTCCAACTTCCCGTGTAGGTAGAAGGCTGAAATTTGGTGGATCATTCCTTACAGCGTACTTACAAAAATTAAGCAGGTTTCATTTCGAAATTCTATGCATATATACGGCCATAGCCTGCAGCTCGGTCACTGTGTGAGGCGGAGTTGCCTCCACCATCATCACGCCTCCCACGTAATTAAGTGCCTGCCCATATAAGGCAGTCCATCAGCAGCAATCCAATAGAAACGCTGCCATTAAATATTTGCGGGTGAAGGACTGTGCTTATGCAAACGAAGATGAGATGGTCAGGGATAGACTAGTGTTTGGCACAATCTCAGCGAAAGTGCGAGAGAAACGTTTAAGTGCTGGGTCTTAGCTAACATTAAATAAAGCCGTGGACATCGCAAGATTGCACAAGATAGCACAAGCACAGCCGAGAACCTTCGTTGCATGTACTGCGAGCAGCTCACGTGAACTGACTGTGAACGCAGTACGCAGAGAACAAGCAAGAGCTTCAAAGAGCGCTGAACAAAAAACACATTACACAATTGAGAAGGCAGCAAAAGAATATGAAGTGAGTGACGCATACAAGCATATTAATAAGTGCAGCTACTGCGGAAACAAAGCTCGATGTAAACCTTAAGTTTAAATTAAGTTCATAGACATGCTGCTGCTGGCGTTTGTCATGCCTACGACGAATACGATATTCGCAAGATACAAGTTTAATGAGAAGAGGCAGGGTATAAACGAGACTTTTGATCACTTTGTAACGGAGTTAAAATTGCTGTAACCGACTTAGAACATGCACAAACTTCTCCCAGCTCATGCCTCGAGTGTAGTTTTAGCGTGGAAATAATAGATCGTTATTTGGAACACACGCATTTCATGTGTGTTCCGTTTCTACAGTAATCTGTGTAAACACAATGTTAAAACAGAAACGTTTTTCATATTGTAGTAGTAAATGACAAAATGTAGGCATAAACTATATAATGTATGAAGCCTGAAGTCCAAATATCAATGAAACATTTTCACAAAAGGTACAAATATAACAGAACAAGTAAGTTTTTTTTTCAAAAATATAACTGCAGAAAAAAGCCACCTTAGTATGCCACATTGACACGTACTTACTACAGCTGCACGGTAGGGTAATGGTATCAGCTGCTGACTAGTAATCAAAAGGTCATGAGTTCAATCTCGCACGATTCAGTTTTGAGAAGTAAACTGCTCTTATTCTTACGATTTTAGAATAAAAACATACATTTGATTTCAGTGTGTAACAGCCAATGTAATTTATGATACTTGTAAAGGGTACTTTTTTTTTATTCACTTTTCATTCTCTCAGTCGTGTTCAGGATCCTTAACTACATCACCACCACCCCCCCCATCTGACACTGCTGTTTTCACATAAAGATCCGCTGCAGCTCTGCAGCGTACTTGTGACTGCATTCTCATACCAATGCTTGCGAACTGAAGTGCCTGCGTGCACTTTTTGTGGTATTACATGTCTATTTTTTGTCACTCAAACACAGGAACATATGTTGGTGTACAAGTATAACAAAACAAGTGCACTTTTATTCTAAACTATAAGTGAAGAAAAAATAAAGCAAGTTACAGTAGGCGGTTGAAACGACAGCTTGTGTGGTGCAATGCTAAGAACTGCTGATTTCCGATCCGTGCTATATAAAATCATCACATTTAAATATTAACAGTTCCCACACACCCTTCCTACATTTACGACATGTGTACTTCTTGCAGTGTACACATCTCTCTGTGCTGTGGTTCCTATTACACCGAATGAGCACCTGACATTGTACTTTCTTCCCTATATAAATAACATTCGAGCTATAGCGCGTCTCCAAATAAATCACATTTGAGCTATAGTGCGTCTTTATGTGAAAACAGCAGTGTCAGATGGGGAGGAGGGGATCGTGAGCGCGACTGAGAGAATGGAACTGAATAAAAAAAAAAAAAGCTAACCTTTACAATTATCATGCATTTACACTGCCTCTTACAGACTGACTGAAATCAAATGTATGTTTTTATTCTAAAATAGTACAGTACATGCAATATTATTTGAAAACGAACAGCGTCAGATCGGGTTTGAATACACGCGGACGCTGTTACAGAAGGCGTCAGCTTATTCGGTGCAGCAGTTTCAACGCACAATACATGCAATATTATTTGAAAACGAACAGCATCCGATCAGGCGCATATTCAAACCCGATCAGACGCTGTTCATTTTCAAATAATATTGCATTAGTGCGATGATGTTTTTACGTATATTGTCTCTTTCATTCATCTTGCAGTTTGTAATCAGTGACTGCGTGTTTTTTTCCCCGATCTTGCCAGTTCGCACATGTTGCTGTATGGTGGTGTTTCTTTTGTACTCCAGGACATGCAGAGGACAGAATAGTACAGAGCAGTAAGTTCAGCGCTATATGCAATCAGACAGACAGACAGGCAGAGAAGACACTAGATATATAAATAAACAGGGAAGGCACTGTATAATAGATATATAAAAAACAGCTAAGGGGATAGATATATAGATAGATAGGAAGGAAAGGCACTATGATAGACAGACAGGGAAGCTCCTATATAATAATAAAATTACTGTTATTACTATATAGATAGACAGGGAGTTCAGGCAGGCAGAACGGCGAAGGTTAAAAATAAATAAACAAATCTTCTCCCCAGTAGGGAATCGAACTCAGATCTCTTGAGGTACATCAAGTCTGCTGTGCTCTAAGTGACAAAATCCTACCAGTACACCACGGAAGCTGTTGCAAAATTGTTGAACCTTTTATTAAAGTGTTTATTTGATCTTTGGCTTTCAGGCTTTACACATTTTATAGTTTATGCCTACATTTTGTAACATTTATTAGTAAAATATGAAAAAGTTTCTGTTTTAACATTGTGTTTACACAGATTACTGTAGAAACGGAACACACATGAAATGCGTGTGTTACAAATAACAATCTATTATTTCCACTCTAAAACTCCACTTCACTCCCAGATAATCAAGGCATGAGCTGGGAGAAGTTCGTGCACGTTCTAAGTCAGTGGGGGGATGGAATAGCGGGCTGCTTGCAGTTTGTTTTTATCGGCACATTTACAGGACAAAGGAGGCTGGCGGAGAGGTGAGAATGGTTTT
Organism: Polypterus senegalus; assembly: GCF_016835505.1. Classification (NCBI taxonomy): domain Eukaryota; kingdom Metazoa; phylum Chordata; class Cladistia; order Polypteriformes; family Polypteridae; genus Polypterus; species Polypterus senegalus. Next base: position 60,372,013 of record NC_053162.1, on the reverse strand, counting down.
AAGAAGCGATTTAAGGTGGGACAGATCTACGAGTTTTTTCGTAGACTCTGGTAATTCTAGTGTTAAAAGGAAGTTAACTTGAAATGTTTTTTTATATTATATTGAGATGCCATCTGAGTTTTCTTAAGACTAATCAATATTTCTTCTGGAATAGACATGGATGGGAGGTGAGGAAAATTGGGCAAGTTCCTTTTAGCAAAGTTTCTAATTTGAAAGTAGTTGAAAAATTGGGATGGGATGTTAAATTGGAAGTGTTATTGTTTAATTGGAAGGGTAATTGTTCATAAGATCTAAAGACATCATCTATATACATCCATCCATTATTCAACCCGCTATATCCTAACTACAGGGTCAATCCTAGCCAACACAGGGCACAAAGCAGAAAACAAACCCTGGGCAGGACGCCAGCCCACCGCGGAATCTATATACAATTCTCTAAGTATTTTAATCCTGAATGTTTTCCAAAAGTTAAATACTGTGTAGGTTTGAGGGGGTAGAAAAAGGTGAACAAATCCCGGGCAAGGTGCCAGCCCACCACCGGACACATACACACCCACACACTAGGGACAATTTAGAATGCACCTAACCTGCATGTGTTTGGACTACACCCGGAGGAAACCCACATAGACACGGGGAAAACATTCAGACTCCACGCAAGGAGTACACGGGAAACGAACCCAGGTCTCTGAACTGTGAGGCAGCAGTGCTACCACTGCGCCACCGTGCTGCCCTTACATTTATCAATTTGTATCAATTTCCAGGTCTTTATAGCTTATATATTTATTACCCAGAAACAAACTTGAAAGTTAGGTAGTGCCATGCTCCTTTCTGCTTTAGACCATTGCAGGGTTGCCCTGTGGATGCATAAATGTTTTAAATTCCAAATAAATGAAGTTATAATTGAGTCTAATTTCTTAAAGAAAGAATTGTTAATGTATATGGAGATGCTCCAAAATAGAAAAAGAAGCTTGGGAAGGATGTTCATCTTGACAGTATTGATTCTTTCATGCTGATGCAAGATGAAGGGCAGACCATTTGTTCACATCTTGTTTAATTGTTCCCATGCAGATAGCAGAATGTTGTTGAAAAAGATATTTATATTTACTTGTGACATTTACCCGTAGGCCTTTAAACTGATCTGCTAAAATAAATGGGTAGATTCCCAATCTAATTGTGTTCTAGACAGTTCACTGGACAAAGCACACTTTTGTTCAAATTAATTTTTGAATTCCAATATCTTTTGAAAAATATGCTAGTGAGTTAAAGACAACTGGTAAGGACATTTGTGGATTTGATATATAAAGTACCACATCATCTGCATAAAGTGATATTTTCTGGTAATCCCCTTTATCTCTGACTCATTGCAAAGTAAATGGCCAATGGCTCAACGGTGATTGCAAAAAGCTGTGGTAATATGGAGCATCCTTATTGAAACCCACGTTCTAGTTTGAAATTATGTTGTTAATGAAAACAAAGGCTTTTTGCCAGCAGCTGATGTCATTTGTTCAACCTCTTCAATGCAAGCTGTAAATGTTTGCTTAATTTCTTCTAGGTGATCATCTAGTACTCTTATTTTATTCTCAGTTTTGCTCAAATTTACCTGTATTTTTCATCAAATCTTGGTAGATACGTTTAAGCAATAAATTTGATGTAAGCCTTAAAAAAATCTCTTCATCTTTCATATCCTAAAGCAGCTTGTCTATTCTGCTGTCCATTCTGTCTATTCTTTTATGTATATCCTCCTTTACATCATTTATTTTATCACTGATTTCGGTAATCAGTGCCTTCAGCGTGGATAGCTTGTTTCCATCTACTCTATGTTCTGAGATATGTATTCTGTTGCCATTGATTATGTTGACTCGCAAGGGGTTTTGGTAGTAGTTGACAGTGGGAATTAAGAGGGCAAATTTGGTTCCAGTATCCCACCTGAGATTGACAAATTCTCTTTGCCTTCCTTACTCACAGTTTTGCTTTCATTTGCAATCGGCTGGTGCAGATGCAGCAGTGTGAGGAACTGGTGGATCCATCCTTTAGCCAGTCTTATCTAACTCATTCCACAGAAGGCCATAACATGAATTTGAAAATGGCTTAGACTTTGATGTACCTTTACCTACCTTTTCCTTTTCTTTCTGACCCCTTGGTCCCCTGCTCATGCTTTTAATGTACTTGTAATTAAATCCTCTCGGGTTGACTAAATGCAGGATATCTTGGATAGGTAATAACAAAGCTATTGTAAATAATACCACTGCCTTAGATGTCCATCTGTTGCAATGGACAAGATCAACCTCTACTTTTTGTGATTTTTCTAATTGTCTAATTGTCTGTGTGCTCACTACCCAGCTTAAATTTATGCACACTAGCAACCATACATGGGAAAAGTACAATGCATTATTATTATTATTGTACAGTATCTACAATGTAAGGCCGTCTGTTATTCAGTTTTACAAGGGCACAGGTCACTCAACCTTTATATTTTCTTTAGGTTTACATTTCTACTTAGTATTTCAGGAGGTTTTTATTGAAATGCCACTTTATTTGTTTGTAATTAGTTATCTGAAACATGTCAAACTGCAGGTACTATAACATTCATTTTGTCTGCATAAGTGGTAACTCAAAATTTTTTACTTACTTAAATTTGCTAACAACATTACTGAAAGAATGACTGGGTTATAAAAGGCTAAGAAAAGCAAACAGATATACTATCCTCGCTGAAAGAAGCTCAACTTGATTTTTTAAATTAATTTATCCTTTCTTTTATCCCTTCTTTTAGTTGATAAAGTACATTTTAAGTTATGGTTTAATTTGCTTTATCTTGTCTTGCACTTCATTGACATATGCGGCACATACATTTGCCTTTAATAGTCCTTGGGAGTTTGATGACACTTAACATTCTGCTCACTGAACATTTTCCTCTCTTATACACTCACCTAAAGGATTATTAGGAACACCTGTTCAATTTCTCATGAATGCAATTATCTAATCAACCAATCACATGGCAGTTGCTTCAATGCATTTAGGGGTGTGGTCCTGGTCAAGACAATCTCCTGAACTCCAAACTGAATGTCAGAATGGGAAAGAAAGGTGATTTAAGCAATTTTGAGCGTGGCATGGTTGTTGGTGCCAGACGGGCCGGTCTGAGTATTTCACAATCTGCTCAGTTACTGGGATTTTCATGCACAACCATTTCTAGGGTTTACAAAGAATGGTGTGAAAAGGGAAAAACATCCAGTATGCGGCAGTCCTGTGGGAGAAAATGCCTTGTTGATGCTAGAGGTCAGAGGAGAATGGGCCGACTGATTCAAGCTGATAGAAGAGCAACTTTGACTGAAATAACCACTCATTACAACTGAGGTATGCAGCAAAGCATTTGTGAAGCCACAACACGCACAACCTTGAGGCGGATGGGCTACAACAGCAGAAGACCCCATCGGGTACCACTCATCTCCACTACAAATAGGAAAAATAGGCTACAATTTGCACAAGCTCACCAAAATTGGACAGTTGAAGACTGGAAAAATGTTGCCTGGTCTGATGAGTCTCGATTTCTGTTGAGACATTCAAATGGTAGAGTCAGAATTTGGTGTAAACAGAATGAGAACATGGATCCATCATGCCTTGTTACCACTGTGCAGGCTGCTGGTGGTGGTGTAATGGTGTGGGGATGTTTTCTTGGCACACTTTAGGCCCCTTAGTGCCAATTGGGCATCGTTTAAATGCCACGGGCTACCTGAGCATTGTTTCTGACCATGTCCATCCCTTCATGACCACCATGTACCCATCCTGTGATGGCTACTTCCAGCAGGATAATGCACCATGTCACAAAGCTCGAATCATTTCAAATTGGTTTCTTGAACATGACAATGAGTTCACTGTACTAAAATGGCCCCCACAGTCACCAGATCTCAACCCAATAGAGCATCTTTGGGATGTGGTGGAACGGAGCTTCGTGCCCTGGATGTGCATCCCACAAATCTCCATCAACTGCAAGATGCTATCCTATCAATATGGGCCAACATTTCTAAAGAATGCTTTCAGCACCTTGTTGAATCAATGCCACGTAGAATTAAGGCAGTTCTGAAGGCGAAAGGGTGTCAAACACCGTATTAGTATGGTGTTCCTAATAATCCTTTAGGTGAGTGTATCTGCATACCTGAACAAAGCTAAGGTTCTTGGTAACAGTAATTTTACCACTGCATTGATACACTCTAAGTCAATGCTTTGCTGTATATACTTTAATTTGACCAATAAAATAATGCTCATTCAAAGCTGTTTAATTATTGTAAATTTTGGGGTGCCCTATAGATATCCCAAAACCAAATAACCAAAAAAAAATACACACACACACATATATATATATATATATATATATATATATATATATATATATATATATATATAGTCACAAAAATTCCACAAAGACATCAATAAGGTTTGGGGCAGCCACCCGTATATTATGTACTGGCTGCAAAAGGTTAAAGTTTTGAGCAGATCTTTACAGATCAGAGTCCACAACTAAACTGACTCTTTGATAGAACAGATGGTATATTTATTTGCCAGCACCAGAAGTGACATTATTGGATGTTTTAAGTAAACTCTTTAGTGTTATGAGGAAAGTGTTTAAAAACTTCATTAATATATTGACTGTTAATAGGAACAGTTGTGACTAATCATTCATTGCAAATGAACTAAAATTTCAGAGGTTGATTTTAATACGCATACATTGAAATAGATACATACCACTGGTCAACAAAGATTTTGTCATAGAAAATTTTTAATAGTGCTTTAAAAGTACTTTCTCATGCTGATATTCAGAAAAGCACTCATAACTCAGCTATATTTTTTGAGTCTTTTTAGGCTGTGTATTTAGTGTAAATAAACTCTCTTTAAAAAGACGTAGATGTTTTTAAAGGCTAAAATTCAGGATTAAAATGTTTTTATTGCGGTTTGTGAACATTCTGTAACAGATGTGTATAGAATTAGTCTGTTGGCCCTGAGCTTGGCCAAGCGGAGTCATAAACCTCCTCCCCTGTCTGAGGCAGAGCTCCATGCTAGTTGGTAATCTGATGTCAAGGTGTAAACATCTATATATATGATGTGTTTTTGTTGCTCACATATGCTGTTCTTTGGGTTTGTGTATATTTGTAGAGCTTATAAAGATCAAATGCACTTTTGACACCTAATGCTTCTTGTAAAGGCATACAGCAATACTGCCTCTAGAAGCTAGAAAATAATGGAAAGTCGTGAGTTATCAGAGATCCAGAGATGGGCACCCTTTATTAACACCAGAGTTGGTGGAGACATTATGTTCTCTTGTTCAGTGGAACCTCCACAGACTGACTAAAAAGACAAAATAAGTATCTAAATAAAGCAGATTTATTAACATCATATTCAAATCATTTCAATTTACCACAGCCAGCACAGAGATAAGTGGTATATTCTAGTAAAATCCTTAATGTCTTAAGTATAATATAAAGGTCCGAAATTACTTAAACATATTAAAAGTCTTGGGTAAATAGTTGATTTATAGATTCAGACTTCTTATTTGTAAGTACAGTAATCCCTCCTCGATCGCGGGGGTTGCGTTCCAGAACCCCCCGCGATACATGAAAATTCGCAAAGTAGAAACCATATGTTTGTATGTTTATTTTTATATATTTTAAGCCTTTATAAACTCTCCCACACTGTTAACATTATTAGAGCCCTCTAGACATGAAATTACACCCTTTAGTCAAAAGTTTAAACTGTGCTCCACGACAAGACAGAGATGACAGTTTTTTCTCACAATTAAAAGAATGCAAACATATCTTCTCTTCAAAGGAGTGCACGCGTCAGGAGCAGAGAATTTCAGAGAGAGAGCGCTTGCTAAGAAAAGCAAACAATCAAAAAATCAATACGTGCTTTTGTGCTTTTAAGTATGCCGAAGCACCGCGATAAAGCGGCATTTTTTAGAGGAGCGTCCGTATTCCCTAGGCAAACAGACTCTGTGCAAACAGCCCCTCTGCTCACACCCCCTCCGTCAGGCAGAGAGAGTGAGAGAGACAGATAAAAGCAAATAATCAAGCACCGCGCGGGAAGCACATCGTATATCATTGAGGAGTTTTATTTAATACGTGCTCTAATTGGGTAGCTTCTCAGCCATCTGCCAATAGCGCCCCTTGTATGAAATCAATTGGGCAAACCAACTGAGGAAGCATGTAGCATAAATTAAAAGACCCATTGTCCGCAGAAATCCGTGAACCAGCGAAAAATCCGTGATATATATTTGGATGTGCTTACATTTAAAATCCGCGATGGAGTGAAGCCGCGAAAGTCGAAGCGCGATATACTGAGGGATCACTGTATATAGAAATGAAAAGTTAAAATATCATATAATCTCAGCTATAACTGGATGTACTGGCACAAATGAAGTCAGGATGTCCTAGTTTAATAGGCAGACACAACTTCAAGCGCCTTACAATTTCATACAGCAGGTTTTTCCCTTACACAGTACACTTCGTTTTGCAGGGACATAAAGACATACATTGTGCCTGTCTCACTCCCTCATTCTCCCCTAAGGTTTTTCTGCCCCTTGCATAGTGTCACCTTGTGCTGCCCATTATCCCCCAGTTCATCAGGCCACACACCACAGCATCTGCACCTTTAAATTTAAAAGATGTCGAGCAGCAGAGAGAGACCTGTCATTTGAATATGTGCTGTGGCTGACATTTATGGTTGCCAAATTATGAGACGTTTTGTAATAAGCAGCTGTGGTCCGTTTTTTAAGTTACTAGATTACATCCGTGTCTTAGGTGGGAATACACTTTGTCAAGTTTTTTAGGCTTCTGACCCTGGTAAGTTCAGAATCATAATTGTAGATTTCCCCTTTGCTAAGTAACTTTACTTGTCTGAAGTCCTTTTTTAGTCCATGAAAGTGCCTGAAACTGAATTCTGGTTCTCCCAATGAAAATTCTGTTTGTGTATAAAGGATTACTTAATAAATCTGCTTTGCATTCACAACAACAATTCTGGGTATCATATAACAACCAATAATCTGATGGGCATCTAGAGAATTTGTTTTTTTTCTGATGGACTGGATCATTACAGCCAGTGTAGTCATCACATCACACCAAAAGAGTTACTGTGTGTTTCATGTCATACTTTATCTACTTTAAACAAGCCCTTATAGGGCAGCAGTTTGTCATGGAATCTACTGTTTGCATTCACTTAAATGTATATGAAAGTAATCAAAACCAATTTACCAAAGACTGACAAAATATACTATTTAATGCAGTGACACTTGCCTCGAAAAGAGAACAGTACATTTTGCAGCTTGAAAATTTAAAAAACTTGTCTAGCTGTTAAGCATCTGAAAAGGAATTCATTCTGAATGAATAAAAGTAATTTAAATTTTGACATGGTTATTTAAACTAGGAAACAAATATGTTATTGAGAAATGTTTTAAAAAAGCTTTGAAGTGAAAACAGCTGTGTCATTTAATACCTAAATTAATAAAAGCAGACAACAAAAGCAGTAATTTTAATTGTTGTGCACAAGTCAATACAAAGAATCCATCATTATAAAAGGGTTTGTTATAATGTGTAAAATCAACACATATTTTGACAAGTGACTTTCACCAAGAAATAAAATAATTGCTTATAAGGTAATAGAGAAAGAAATAACTACAAAATTAAATACATGTGTCTCCCAGATCCCATTCCCAGTGCAATACAAACATATTCAAGGAAAAAAACAACAATATTCATATCCATTACACCTGATTAGTCCATGCTTCAATTTGACATTTAGTTCAGTGCATCACAGCTCATCCGATTTTTATCGGTTTTGCCTTTAGTACATTTTTGAAAGGGAAAAAAGTGATTTTCTTTAAAACCTCATGCATTTTTGACACCATGCTTTTGCTGAAAATCTTATGGGTTTTATTTTAAATAAAACTCACATTTACTTAATTAAATTCATTTGCAGAGACATGTCTTTTCAGGATGTGCAACAGATTAACTTCACATTCTCTAATAAACATAATGGATTTTCTGTTCATACTTGCTCATAACGGTGTCTTGAAAAATATGAAACCGTTTTTAATTATTTCTTGAATCTGAACATCCTGACAAATACCCATTAGGCTGAGTAAACATGACCATGGTATTCTTTTATTTTTCTCAAGGGAATAATAAAAGAAAATAAAATGTAAAATCCCCCTACCATTAGCTGGTTATACATAAAAATGTAGTGTAGCCTTTATTCATATAAAACGGTTCCCTGTTGACAGGAGTAGCAAGCTTGGCCACATCACTTGTTAGCCTCTTTGACACTCCTGTACAGTGTTATCTATTGAAATGGAGTCACAGCTAATAAAGTCACAAATGCCACAGCAACCAAGAAGCATCCATTTTCATGTCTTTGTCAGACTTTTGACCTTACTGTTTTTACAGATATTGCTTGTCACTCAATAGTCTAGGCTGTTGGGTAGAGATTCCATAACCAGTTGTGTGATTTTAAAATGAAGTGATAGAATGCCAATAGCACATACAGGAGATCAAATACACGAGGACTCAACTATGCAGTCAGTATGAAGATAGATTATTCTCTGTACTATATGTCATTTGATTCAAGTGCACGATATGAAACCGACAGGCTGGTCAGCTTGAGAAGAAGAGTAGGAAGAAAACATTTGATCAGCTATTGAAATATGAAAATCAATCTTTCTGGGTCCTCCAGAATAATTTTAAAAATAATTTCTTGAAGACATGGGCTTTATAACAGTCTGTAAAAATGCAAGTGAGAGTGCAGACATATGTAGTTTATATTAAATATTTTAGTTTTAATAATTGGAAAAAAGTTTTTATTTTAAACTCATTAATAGTGTATTAAACCACAGAGGATAGTGGATCTAGCTTATTAGAATCGAGAAAGTCTATTTTAGTATATTTGGAAAAGTCATTTGTCAAGAATAGAATTGATTTGCATTTCTAGAATTAGCCTTGGTGGTTGCACATAGTAAACCTGAGCTTGGTTACATTCAACTTTAAAAGAAATAGTCCCTGAAAGAAGTAGTTTCCTTTAACTCAAAAGTGTTTGTGCTTAAGGTTCAGTCTATGTTTTAATTTGGCTGTGATTGTTCAGTCATAATTTGCAGACTGTTGAATCACTCTCAAAGTTTCATGGCATCATTAGTGTGGAAGAGTAATTTTAGGGTAACATAGCTTTCATCTTAAAGAAATAGCATAAAGGGTTAATAAATGTCAGATACCTTTGCAGGCACATCAGGAAAACAGATAAATGTCAAGTGAACAACACAATGTACTGAAAGACGACTAAGAAATCAGCAGATGTCCTGTAAAGAACTGGAAAGGACAGTTGTTATCATGCACAGACAGTTCAAGGCTGGTGGATCAACCCAAATATATAAAAAGAACCAGAACATAATATAATAGACTTTTATTTTATATAAGTAATTTGGATGTACACCAATGAACCAACCAGAGTAAATGCATTTGTTTATGCCTTGATTGACACTGTATGGAAATTCAATAGTTTATATTAATTATCCTCTGTTTTTTGTTTCTCTGACCATTATCATCATTCTGACCATGCTGTCACAGACTGCTTTAGAAGAATGCTCCCTATAAGACATTTTGCTAAGGAGTAATTAAAAGATACAATGAACAGCTTTTCTCCTGCCTGATTACTGATTTGTCCTGTTATAGGATGTTTCGTGTTTTAATAAGATGTGAAATTTCTACCACATTAGCAAACATGAAATTGCGGATGTCCTTAATGACAATATATGAAGCATAATTTTCTTTATTCTGACCATAGCTTTCTGTTCAAGTTCAGTTCTGCTGTTGTCAGTAGAAAATCACCAAAGTAAAACACTTTGTTTAAATGGCAAAGTGGTGCTGCTTTAAAACGGCTTTGTTGGACTCTTTGACTTCAGAGCTGCTGTACAAGCAATTTAATATCACACCGGCACAAAAACAACAATTTATTTCTTGTATAGCCCAAAATCACACAAGGAATGCCTCAAAGGGCTTTAACAGGCCCTGTTTTATGAAAGCCTCCCGGCCTTGATGGTTTTCCATTACCAGTGACCGCCACCATTTAAATGATAAGGTGTGTTGTATATTTTTTTGCCTGGAAGCTGATTGAACAAAGTATGGGACGGTTAGAATAATTCAGTCATTCTCATCTCAAATATCTAATTTTAAAAAGGTTGATAAAAGAGCTGGGGTTGGTATGTGTTTTACACAATCCTAAGCCAAATTAGTGTTTATCAGATTGTCATTATCAAAATCAGAAGAATAAGAATCACATTTATTGGCCAGGCATACAAGGCATTTGGCTCTAGTTTTTTGGTGATTTACCAATAGCTACAATACGTGACAGACATATACACAAGTTCACACCCGAGATAAATACAAGACATACAATGTAAACATATGGATACAAAGTGCAACACAGAGCAGGAAATACTGAAATATATATGCATTACCAATAAGTAAGAATATTGTGAGATCTTTTGTTGTGTGCCCATACAGAGAAAGGGCAGGCAAATGCACCATTAGTGAGCTTAATGGTCAATGGAAAGAAACTGTTCTTATATCTGCTTGTTTGGTGTAGTGTAGTATATAATGCCTGGCAGATGGAAGAAGTTCAAAATGGATGTGAGGGGTTGGTGATTATTTTCCCTGACCATTCATAACTCAGGAATAGTACAGGTCCTGTAAGTTAGAAAGACTGGTGCCAGTGATCTTTTCAGCAGACCTGACTATTCATTGTAGCCTGTTCTGGTCTTGTTTAGTTGCTGATCCAAACCACACTGTGATGGATGAGCTAAGAACAGACTCGGTGATTTCCATGTAGAACTAAATCAGCAGCTCCTGTGGTAGACTGAACTTCCTCTGCTGCTGTGCCTTTTTTATTATCGAGTCTGTGTTGGTCAGTGATGGTGCAGAGAGGGTGCAGACCTATACATTTCCCATCCACCCACATAATTTTATGCAGTCTGCAGATGGATGGACTTGCTCCCACAGCTGAAGCCAAGCCAAGAAGATGAATGCTGTGACAATTTTTGTTACTCTGATCATTGTGAACATCAATACAGGTAGAATATTCCCCATCGTTCATTAGCTGATTATGTGAAAAAACGTATTGATTTAGACAAATTACTATGTTTGGGATTGGTGTGAAATGGTTTTGAAAGAAATGCTAAGTAAGTAAATTTTTTTTGCAATATTATTCTTATATCTATGCACAGCTCACACAGTTTAGATTTCACAGCTTTGAATTTCAAGTGTATATTCCCAAGCATTGTATAGAGTAAAGTTATGCCACATCCAGAAATGAATCCAATGTGTAACTTGCTAAAGTGAATGCAATGAATATGTAAATAGTGACAAAATCACACAAAAGAAAGGTTACTTTGGACATCCCCATGTACAGATAACAGTCTTTAAGACAGACGCAGATGTGTGTGTTTATAACCATTACTAGCGGGTTCCCCCTGCTCACTTCGTTCGCCAGCCACTTCGCGTCTCTGCTGCTCACGTTGTGAAGTGGGGGGCTGAGCGCACCCCAAAGAGACACGGTCACTCCTCTGAACGGTGTAACAATGGGAAACAAATAAAAATTTTTTTACTTCCTGTTTGCTCAATCAGCTGCTGGCTTGCTGCTGCTTGCTTGCTGTATGATCTGTATCTCGCATGGCACTTTAAATATTTAAAAGCCCGTACAGCAGCTGTCCTACTGTTTGTCTTTTAGTTACGGCACCGGACGTGGTTAAATCTTTTGGTACAAAGTCCTGTCTCGCAAGACGTGAGTTCTTGATATTTTTTCGTTTATAATTTAAAAACGGAATAAGAATCTGAAAATCTAACAACATCACATTAAAGTTCGGTATATTCTGAAAAGAATGATACCAAACATTTATATGTAGGTTTTAAAATAAGCCTGATTTAAAGCATGATAAAAAAACATGACATTAAAATATCACTGTTGCATTTTTAGGCTTATAGAGAGTAGATAATGCATTCATTTTCATATTATATTTCAGCGTGCAATTACACATGCCATTTCCTTCATCTCCATCACTTTGCAAACTTTGGATATTTTTAATATCTATTTATCCTTGTCAGGTTTTACACATGGCCAGTATATGTCACATGGTCTAGAGCAACTTCAACAGCAAAAATTAAAGTAAATGTTCTTGATTCAGAAAAGCAAATCCAGAAATGGCAAATTACTAATGAAGACAAAGTGTTTACTCAAAATACTATGTTAAATGTATACATAGAAGCATGTAAGCCTACAAGTTATTTATCCATTCATTCATCCTTCCTTTGCACTTACAGCAGTAAGCACTGCATGCCCATCCAATATTGCAGCCTAATTTCCACGGACTGCAAGACGTGCTGTTAAGACTAGTTTCTGGCTTTTGGCTTAAAATATATGCAGCCAGGCCCTGAATTTTACAAGTATTGAGTTCCAATACTAAATCTGGGTAATCAACCAGCAGTCAATGATGACAATTTAAAAATGAGGCATAGAGGACCAGCCAACACCAACCCATCAGAACTCATCTTACCCAAGAAAATCTTCAGAAACAACCAGAGTTTATAAAAACTATGAAGTGAAATATTATTTACACAAATATCTTACAAAATAAATAATAATTTATAATTCCAACTCAACACAACAACTATCCAATATTACACACACATAATTTTAATTGATGACAGTAATGTAGAGTATATGACAGTTCAATAGTAAGCTAGTTTATTTGTCCAGTATAAGTGGTTAAAATGGTGGTCTTTTGATGACCAGCTTCTCCAAAAAAATGAACAATTTTGCCTACCAGTGATAAGAGGTCACATGGGGGAAATCTGAATTTTCTTTTTTAGACATGAAACATAGCCAGTTGTCTTCCATAGCCATGCTTTGACACAGCATGTGAATATCCCTTTGGCATTAGAAGAACTGTAATGCCAAAAATACATATGCAAAAACTAGACAAAAATACTTTACATGGGAATTGCTTTGCTTTTATATAGCAAAAACCATCTGCCAATGGGGTAAGCAAAGTGTACTACACAAGTAACCAAATTAATCGTAAATAAAATAATTTTCATAAGTAAATAATTCTTTCATTAAGAGAATAAGATTAAATGTCATCATATAAATACTTTTCACTTGCTTAGATTTAATTTTTTGCAGTGTGTCTTCAGCCCACAGCCTTGCCAAACAGAATTATGAATGTGTTTTGAAATGAGCTACAAAAAAGAATCCTTCACGCCCACCCTCTCTTGGCTAAAATACATATTTCTGAAACCCTCAGGGATTACCTATTTATATATGCAGTACCCATTTTACAATACACAGGGAAAGATGCAAAGACACAGAGTAAAAATGACATCAGTATACAGATAAAGCAGGACAGAAGCCCCACTTTAGTGCGGTTCTTCAATTTTATCATCTAACATAATACAGTATGTGTGAGGTTATATGCATACTAATAATGAACAAATACACTTGCACTCTTGATTGGGAGCTGTCCATCCAAAAAGAATAGATATTTTGTTGGAAACAGCAAAAAAACCGCAGCCAAAGTACGCATTTGTTATTTCTCATTACACTCCAGATTGTTTTTCAACATAAAATCCAATTAGTTGTTACAGTAAAGTTTTTGCGAGAGATTAAGTAAAAACATTCTTATAATTTAGATACTGTGGTGGGTTGGTGCCCTGCTCGGGATTGGTTCCTGCCTTGCGCCCTGTGTTGGCTGGGATTGGCTCCAGCTGACCCCCGTGACCCTGTGTTCGGATTCAACAGGTTGGAAAATGGATGGATGGATAATTTAAATAATAGTAGTAGCTAGTACTTTGCTTTTCTGTTGTTCTGTTTACAGCAATAGTTCATATAAATAAAAATTGGTGCACAATTCCACAGAATTAAAAAGGTAAAAAGAAAGGGTTATTCTTTCTTACTCGGCAAAAGATCTTTATGAGAATGCCATCCACTACATTTACAGACAGGTACAGAAAACTGTAATTTTTCTTATATTCTGACATGGAATTCTATTCTGTAAGTTTCCACTGAACTAAGATATATCACTCTGCCTTGCAATATTTTGTAAAGATTTATTTGTGACAAATCTTATTACTTTTGTTTGAAAAATGATTAAATCGCACTATTGAATGGCTTCTGTATGCTTTTTTCATGAGAAGTTGCTCCCTTGTTCTCAAAGGATTAATTCTGATTGTCCTGTATGTATGGTACTGTAAGCAATAATATCATTATTTAAGTAGCACCACCTTATTAAAAATAATGCATGCTATCACTCTAATAGACAATAATTGAAACAGGAATAGTATAGTTCAAAATGAATGTGCAAGTATGGTATACAGTTTTATATTCTTTGCATGATGAAGCGTCAGAGACAACATTGCAAATATGTTTCCGCACCTTGGTCTGCTTATGGCCTGCTGTTTCCATTAACTTTTGCTGCAAGACAGCTTTTAAGAATCTGCATGTAAAGGACTTTTTAATTGGTTTCAATTATCTCTACTTATGAAACAATGGACAAGATCACAATTTGCTTATGGGCAGTACAGAGTTTGAGGTGAATCGAGTCTACTTGCTAATAGCATGACTGTGAAAGTCAGCATGTCACAGGTAAGACAGTGATCAAACTTGATAGCTATTTTACTATTAATAAAGGGTGGGGGTCAAAAAGCCGGCAGATACTTCTTAACCTATTTTAATTTCAGTCAATGGAAATATTAATTTTGTTAAAATTAAAAACATATAGTTATTTAATCAACCTCTCCTACACAATAGTAAACACATAGCATTATTAATTCATTTATAAGCAGAAGTGCATGTTTGAAAAAGATATTATTACTAAATAAAAGTATTTTTTCCTCAAGTAGACATGAAAAAAACATTAATAGTTCATGTTCATTAAAACCATCAAAGAACATTCTTTAAATTTAAAAAGACAAAACAACATGCTCCCATTAGTGCTTAAAGGATGACTTCATTTTGTGATAAATTTTTTCCTCAAACCTCAAAAGTTTATTAGTGGCAGGCCATTCTACTTCCTGATCTTTGCAAGTAAAAAACAATATATATATAAAAAAAGGAACATTAAAAACAATTTCCATGAAGTTACTTCCAGTTGGATAATCTCACAGCAAATCTAAGTCCTCATGTCTTTATGTTTTAGGAAATCACATTTCAAATAACCTAACAAGAGCTTGACTGATTCATGGATTAATTTATATCCTGTCTACAAATCTATCTGCCAGATTTCAGCATACACATAATATATTTAGGAATTAGGGGGCATTTTTTTTTCTTATTCCACCCAAGGAACTATCTATTCTTAAAAATTCTGGTTATTTCTATTGTAAATAGGATGAGTAAGATTTAAAGATTGTCATACAATATGCAATTTTCTTTTTTCTTCATTGTTATATTTAATTTGCTTAAATTGCAATAGCTATAAAAAGTATAAATTATGTACTTAAACTTCTATTTATTATAAAAGACTTTTTATACTAAAAAAATAATTTGTTATTCTTTAAATACTAAATGATAGATTAAATCAATTTAATGAGTACATTATCTATGATAATCTAAAATTATTCACATTAAGCCAGTATATTAACTTTTTACCTGTTATAGGCTTTTCTTTAAGTAATAATCAGTGGACACAATAATCATGGATACTAAGATATCTAGCTGCGTGACAGAAATATGACAATAATAATTTTAAATTCATCTTGATCCTATCTTGCCTTGTGCCTGATTTGGTTGTAATTGGCTCCAGCTCTCTGTGACTCAATATTAGGAAAATAAATAGGAAATGAGCAATCCTTTGCACAGTCTTTAAAATATGTTTAAATGCATGTAGTGATGAACCATACACAAAATTCAACTAACTGAGATGTTATTACATAAAATCAAAACTATTTTAATCTTATTAACTATTTGTTTTACTGTTGCATATGCATTTTAACAAAATAGGAGGAAAATTAATTGTAACTTAAGTTAAATTAGTAAAAAAATCTGTTTTAAGTGCATATTATCGTTTTAAATATAGAATTTTTCTTCTGTATTTTTTCTGCATGAGCTGAAAGAGGCCTTTTTGTGTAATGTAATGGAAATCTGTACAGATGATTTTTTTTTTAGCAATCCAGCACAAAATACCCAGGCTTACTATCAGTGATTCAACTGCTCTTCCCATGTGGTTTAAAATAAAAACTTTCTTTAATAGATTGCATTGCTTATTGTATTATAACCTTAACCATGATGTAAGGAGCAGCAAACACCAATGGAGACTTCAACGAATGACGTTATCATTTAAATTAGCCCTTTATGCACACCAAACGCCAAAATAAAGTCAAAAAGTCAAAGATATCCAATTTACATCATCTAGACTAATGAAATACTAACTACCAAAGAAAATTAAAAACCTGCTACCTCTTAGACAATTAATGCATCTTGTATATTACTGAGAAAGGCAGATGTTCGATAGCACATCAGGCTGTGGGTTGCATAAACAATGAACATCAATTTTGGTAAAGCAATATACTAGATATTATAGTTTGGATTTTAGACTACTCAGCTATAATTCCACCTGCCTTACCAACACAGCATTAGACATACTAAGATAGAAGGGATTCAGCAGGGTACATGTAATAAGATAAGCTAACACTACTCCATTAACACTTATTTATTGGGACAGATTTGTTTTTGTAATGCACCAGAAAGGCATATAGAGCAAAGCAGATTTGGATGCTTGTGTGTAACTTTATTCAGAGAGAGGTATAAATTTGCATTTTTCCAGATTCTACTGAATTTGGCATTAATTTACATAATTTGAGTAGATTTAAATACAAGAATACGAATGTAATAAATACCTGATTTACCTATCCATCTTTTCAACCTGCCTCATTACAAGTATTAATTTAGCAAAGAGGTTTCTCTAAATCAAAGAAGACATCACAGGTAGATAGTAAAATCAGTAGCTTTATTGTGTTAATTGTCTTATAAAAGGTCACACTGAGTCAAAGGCACAGTAACCTTGTGTTTTACAGTGCAACTCCTTAGCCACCAGATCACCTCAGTACATTATCGAAAGAAAACTGAATGAAACTCTGACCTTTCCTTTGTCAGTGAGTGTAAGGCTGGAAACAAATCTTAAAAGGATTACAGGTCATTACAGAGTCCACTTGCACACATTTACGCTTTCTCCCAATATATACATTTAGATTGACCTATCAAAATACCAGAAAATCAGAAACCAGAAAAGACAACAGCCATAGAATAAGCTAAAAAAGTGCATGAAAAACAAACTGCATTTGAGGAAAATCAAGAAATAAATTGCAATAAGTGTGCGGTAACACTTTACATCAAGTGTCCATAATTACACTGTAACTACTATGTAATTACCTGTATAAGTACAGTGTAACTGCAACTATGTAACAGATGTTCCATGTTCTGGACAATTGTAATGGATACTTGCAGTAATAACTGCATACATTTTCGATGATATTTCAAGACCTTTTTTACATGGTGAAAATACCTTTGCAAAATGGTTAACGCTTTTGCCTTACGGATCCATTATCTTGAGATGAAATTCTGTGTGGAGATATATGTGAAAAATTTGTACGTTCTACCCATGTCTCCCTATGTCTTCTTCGTGGGTTTTACTGCCATATCCCAGGGACATGTAGGTTGCGTTACGTGGCCATATGTGTGAGAGCGTGACTGCTGGTATGTTTGTCAGTGGGCCTTGCAATGGGATGGCTCCCCATCTTGGGCTGTTTCCTGCCTTGTGCTAGGTGATGCTTGGAATGGCTCTGTGACCCTGTGTACCTTGATTGAATGATGCAAGTTTGGCAGTATTATGTTAGGCATGGGTATAATAATAGGCCAAAAAAATTCAACAATAAATAGTGTAACCCAACTACAAGAATGTGACCAATGCTTGTTTAAGGAAAACATGTCAAGGAGGTGCCTCTCTAGGTTTTGTATTTTTCAGCAATAAAGTCATCTTTTAGAAGTGATTGTACCAGCAAGGTCAGTGACCATAATATAATTGCTCCCAGTCTTTTATATTATATTAAGGTCCATAAAAAATCACCAGCCATCTGATTTATGAATTTATTACTCCTTAAGATGCCATTAACAAAACACATAATCCAAAAGGGCCAGAACCTTACATACCATTGAAGTGGCCATCATTTCTCATGGACTTCTCAGAGATCTTACCAATTTAAGTAACAGTAACTAATCTTATGACATTTTATAGCAGAGGTCAGAATGAACTACACACTCTAGTGGAATGAGTGGTGGAAAACTATTCACATGTTTAACACTAGAATTACCGGAGTCTACAAAAAAACTCGTAGATCCAGCCTACCTTAAAACCGTTCGCTCCTCTTCGCCAGCATCTTTTGTCCTCTAAATGTGCTGATAAGGACAAGCTGTAAGCAGCTGGCTATTCCATCCCCCCACCAACTTAGAACATGCACAAACTTCTCCCAACTCATGTTTTGATTGATTATCTAGGAGTGAAGTGGAGTTTTAGAATTTAATTAATAGATATTTATTTGGAACACACACATTTCATATGTGTTCCATTTCTACAGTAATCTGTGTAAACACATTGTCAAAACAGAACCTTTTTCATATTTTAGTAATAAATGTTACAAAATGTAGGCATAAACTATAGAATATGTGAAGCCTGAAGTCCAAAGATCAAATAAACACTTTCACAAAAGGTTCAAGAACAATACAACAGCTTCCATGGCGCAGCAGTAAGATTTGCTGACTCAGACCGCAGCAGGCCTGCCGTGCCTCAGAGACTCGAGTTTGATCCCCCGATGGGGAGAAAGTGTTGTTTATTTTTTTTTAAGTTTAAGTTTCTGTTTTAATAATCTTTCATGATGCACTAAGTAATAAAATATATTACAGGACATATAGTGAATGCCCGTTTTCAGATAAACCTGCGTTCTTTTTTCTTCGGTTAAATTCTTGAATAAAAGTGTATTTGTTTTGTTATACTTGTACCTTTTGTGAAAGTATTTATTTCATATTTGTATTTCAGGCTTCCCACATTATACCTTTCATGTCTACATTTTGTCAATTATTACTAAAACATGAAAAATGTTTCTGTGTTAACGTTTTTACAGAGATTGTTGATGACACTGAACACACATGAAATGTATGTATTCCAAATGACGATGTACTGTTTTACACTATAAAGCTCCAGCAGTTCACTCGAAGATAAACACTGAGCATTGACAAACTTCTTTGCGAATTGAACTGCAGCGGTGGGCGGGGGGATGGGATAGCAGGCTTCTTCCTGTTATCAACACATTTACAGGACAAAAGACGCTGACGGATAGGTGAGAAAAGATTTAAGGTGGGCCGGATTTACAAGTTTTCTCGTAGGCTCTGGTAATTCTAGTGTTAATGAGGAGACAATTGTTGTGGGAGATGCCGAACATATGCCAACAGAAAAAGGTAAAACGGTCACTCCTGCAGAATCAGATAAGGGTAATGTAAATTTTTGCTGTTCATTCAGATATGTCATGTTGAGGTGTTTTTAGAATTAGAAATTCTAAACTGAATTTCAGGCAAATTTAGAGCAATATTTTAGTCTTAATGTGATCATATCTTGTATTACAATTTAAATAACTGCAATTTTCTTTGTAATGTTTTGTCACTTTTGATGCCTTTTCATGAATAAATATAATTATATATATCCTTGTTTCAAAATAGATCTTGATGATGGAGCTCCAACTGCTACTGCACTTTACACTTGTGTGAAGCGAGAAAATGTTAAGCTCCAAAGTAAGCTTGCTGTGATGGAAAAGAAAGTATTAGAGCTTCAGGAGGAACGGGACTTTCTACAAAAGAATTTGGGCCGTTTAACAGCTAATGCCAGTTAGTTTTTCCCATACCACTTTATAATACTTCCTTGTTTTTAATTATATTTTTTGGATAGCGAACTGCATTTGACAAAATATGCTTTAGTTAAATTATGTTTGTATCAGATTTCTCAAATTATGTATTGCAATAACAAATTTCATATTAATATGAATAATTTGCAACTTTTTTAGTATTGTTTGTATAATTAATAGTATTTCCATGTAATAAAATGAAATTGTTTAAATTTGTAAAAATATGAATTATGAGTATGCTATTGAAGCTTTAAATTACCTTTAGGCAAACCAAGTGCGAAAAGGGGAAAATATGACAGCTCAAGTTCCAGTTCATTCACATCATCTACATCTGATTCATTTTGTACTTCGTCAAGTCATACAAGTCTAGAAGAAAAGAAAAAGAAATCAAAGAAGAGAAGAAAGGTGGCTCGCTTTTGTAAAGTTTCTTCAACACGAGGTATGATAAATGCTGTCACAATGGTATAGGTTTAAAAGCTCTCCAAAGGTCACATTGTAATTCAAACTTAGGTTTTGACTCTAAAACCATATGGTTTAAGTTCCATCATATTATCTACAAGGGTACACAGCCTGCATGAGATTTTTTGGAAATCTTTTTGTATAGATATGCAAAAATCATATAGAATTATGTCATGTATAATTTTTATTTTTCAAAATGAAGCACATTTTCTTTTCTAGAATAGATTTACTTCACCTTTTGGTATTTTAATGTACTTTTTATTAAATATTTTTTGATGCAAAGTATTTTTTATGTTTCCTGATGTATAATGGTAGATTTCCACAAATATTTTAAATACAGTGTAATATATTTATCTTTTAAAGATATAGTTTACAGCATAAGAGTTGTAACATTTCAAGAACAATCATGTTTTATAAAGTAGTTAACTCATAGATATAGTTTTGGGTGTTCTTATTCATTCATGCAAAATAGCAAAACCTGATTTGAATAAATTAAAAGAAAGTGATCCTCGTGTATTCTCCAGATTGTGTTTCACGGTTCTAACTTTTCTTCTTTTTTTTTTCCCTGAATAGCTAAAACACTAGAGGATGTACTAAGAAGATACAAGAGAGTACTTCACTACTTTAGATCTGAGGGTAGTATGCAAAAAGCTTTTAGAAAAGTAAATGTTGACCCAAATACTCGGGCATTAACAGCACCATTGGCAGAACTTATGATAGTAGCACCTGATTTCTTGTCAGAAATAGATAGTTTTAATCCATCACAGGAAACGCTTCTAGATTATGCAAAGCGATGTTCAAGCTGCATGACCCCAGAAATAAAAGAGATAATTAAAGAAATGAAACATGAAAAAAGCTCCTGCCCATTACCTATAAATATAAGAAATAAAACCTATATAATATAAAATGTGTTACACTGTTCACAAAAATATTAAGTTAGTTACATGTTATATTTTCTTTTGATTTATTTAAAAGATTTACAGTATTATATAGTTTGTATTTTGTGGTTAAAACATCTTTATCCATGGCCTGCATTATTTAATATATTGTTTAATACTGTATATCCTGTATATTTTTCTATAATGGACTGTTGGATTAATGTGCTTCTGAAAAGTGAATTTACAATAAAAAGTACACAGATTTCATGGCTTCTACTTTTCTTGTCTTTTTATAATTATAAACATTTTGAAATGTTACATTCTTATTCATACCTGAAAACCTTAACATAATTTGTAGAATAATCATGAATAATGTATCTTATAGAATTATAAATACAGTATGTTCTATTACTACTTCTTCAAGTGTTCAATGTATGTACAAAATAAGTACTTGGTAATTATATTATGTTTCCAAAGGAGTACACTTTACATGTAAGCAATTCCTGTGTAAATGCATGGTAAGTACATTCTGTTCCCAGAGTAGTTACACTTTACATTAAGTAGGCACTTTCTATGTAAGTACAGAGTAGACACATGGTAAGTACATTCTGTTCTTAAAGGAGTTACATTTTACAAGTAGGCTGTTCCTAGGTAAGTAATGTAAGTAACTTGCCAGTCTGCAAGTCCCTTCTGAGTATTACGTAATCACAGAGTATTTGAATCCTCTTCCAATCCAGCATTTCCTGTTTATGCTGTGTGTTTTAGATGTCTTCAGTGCCTGATTGTCAGCAATCTTGATGTCCCTTTTGAGTCTAAACACTGGTGCATGTGCTTAAACCATTTTATGTTTTGAGCTTCTCTTCTTCTAGACTTTTTACCATTGATTACCAGGTTTTGGAAAAATGAATTTACCTGGATTTGTATTGACATTTGAGATAACTAACCAAAAATACTTGAAAATCAAGAGGAAAAGATCAGACATTTTTTTGCTTGCAAATATATTGCAGCCATCTCCAAAAATCCCTGAGTAATCCTTTTCTTACTGCATCCTAACATATGTAACTGTAGTTAGATACCGCACAGGCAGGCATTCATGATATGTCCCGTAATATCTTTTGTTACTTAGTGCATCGTGAAAGATTACTGGTAACTTAAACATGTGAATAGTTTTCCACCACTCATTCCAGTAGAGTGTGTAGTTCGTTCTGACCAATGATATAAAATGTCATGAGATTGGTAGCTGTAACTTAAATTGGTGAGGTTTCTGAGAAGTCCATGAAAAATGATGGCTACTCCAACGGTATGTAAGGTTCTGGCCCTTTTTGGATTGTGTCAAAGGTGGCCTTAGGTGTACACGGGGCCTTGGGCAAGTGTCATATGTGGGGCCGAGAGTCATAAGTGTAGGCTATATACCGTACCACCACGCTCACGGGCTTGTCCGCCTCTAGTGCTGTACGCCTTATTAGAAGAGTCGAGATAAGGCCATTTGGAGACACCTGCATGGTATGAGCGTCGCCTTCTTTACTGACCCAGTGTTAATCCAAAACTGAAGGGTGTAATTATTACGGTATTTTGAAACCAAAAATTGCCCTAGTCGCCACCCCCAAAGGCTGCCTCTGATTGTTTGCTTTGTTAATGGCATCTTAAGGAGTAACAAATTCATAAATCAGATGGCTAGTGATTTCTTATGGACCTTAATGTACCTTTCCACTGTAATACTGGCAAAAGATTGGGAGCAATTATATTATGGTCACTGATCCTGATGGTACAATCGCTTCCAAAAGATTACTTTATTGCTGAAAAATGCAAAATCTGGAGGGGCACCACCTTGACATGTTTTGCTTAAACAAGCATTCCCAACATTCTTGTAGTTGTATTGCAATATTTATTGTTGAATTTTTTTGGCCGGTTATTATACCCATCCTTAACATAATACTGCCTAGCTTGTATCATTCAATCAAGGTACACATGGTCGCAGAGCCATTCCAAGCATTACCGGGCACAAAGCAGGAAAAAGCCCAGGATGGGGAGCCATTCCATTGCATGGCCTACTGACAAACATACAAGCACTCACGCTCTCAGACATAATGGCCACGTAACCCATCCTACATGTCCCTGGGATATGGTAGTAAAACCCATGAAGAAGACATAGGGAGACATGGGTAGAACTTACAAATTTTACACACATATCTCCACACAGAATTCCATCTCAGGATAATGGATCCGTAAGGCAAAAGCGTTAACCATTTTGCAAAGGTTTTTTCACCATTTAAAAAAGATCTGATCTATTTGTTTTAAAATACGGGTTTTTTTATCAGCATATATTCTCATATTCTTATTATTACTTACTTATTATTATTATTACTTACTTATTACTTATTATTACTTAGTATTACTAGGGCGCTAAATGTTTATGTTTTATTGTGCTTAATTACGTTTTCCTCCTCTTTTTTCTTTTCTAATTATTTCATGTGTACCCTAAATGAGACTGTTCAATATCATACCCTTGGTTTACTGTTATTGCTATTACTGCATTAAGACTTGTTATGCTTGTTTTGGACACATCTTTAACACCATCACCTGGGTTTATTATCTGGGGATATCATCTTAATGCACTAAAATTGATGAAGATTATATGTATGTGTATGTGTATGTATGTATGTGTATATATGTGTGTATGTATATGTGTATATATATATATATATATATGTATATGTGTATATATATATGTATATATTAAGTGCAAAATTCTTTTCTTTTTTTCTTTTTCCTCTTTTAAAGACTATATTGGTAACAGATATCTCTATCTTTTAACCTTAAAGCGCCACTGCATGGGGGCTTGATGTGCTTTGGACGTGCTCTGTCTCTGGGTATGTCAGAGGACTGGGACTGCATGAAGTGGGTTTTAGCCTCACCTGGGGAGGCAAAAAGGGAGGGTGGGGGTTAAGGGGAAGAGAAAGAGAGCAGGCTTGATCTATATCTAATCTATCATCTCAATCTTTATAATTATAACTATCAACGTAATAATAAGCTGCATGGCAACAACTCTTGGGGAATAGGAAATTAAGACCTAAACTATTTCACTTCCAGTTAAGACTATAAATGACATCAAAAACTCAGAATCAGTGTCTCCATGATGGGACAGTTAACTTCGTAAGCTGGAATGTTAAAGGCCTGAATCACGAATTAAAGAGAAAGAAAGTACTTTCTCACCTAACAGGTCTAAATGCTAAAATAGTATTTTTACAGGAAACCCACTTACTAAGTAAGGATCAGTTCCGCTGCAAAAGACTGGACTGGCCAAATGTTCCATTCTAGTTTTACAAAGAAAACTAGAGGGGTGGGAATTCTCATACATAGAACAGTACCATTTGTAGCATCAGATGTAGTATTGGATCCTGAAGGGAGATATGTGATGGTCATGGGAGACTTATCTAACTGTAAAATGATTTTGATAAATGTTTATGCACCTAATGTTGATGATAAGGAATTTATACAAAATTTATTTGCATCCATTCCCAATCTGAACACTCATAAACTTATAATGGCTGGGGACTTTAATTGTGTTCTAAATCCACTTTTAGATAAGACTTCCTCCACAGGGGGAACGGCAACTAACACCGCAAAGATAATTACAAAGTTTATAACTGATCACAACTTATCAGATCCCTGGAGGTTTTTAAACCCAAATTCAAGAACATATTCTTTCTACTCACCAGTACATCATTGCTACTCAAGGATTGATTACTTCTTTATAGATAATAACTTCTTGCCTAAGATTAAATCTTGTAAATACGATGCTATTGTTATTTCAGACCATGCTCCGATGATCTTGGAGCTGAAATTACTAAGCCCCATACACTCACCCCGCAGATGGCCTCAATCCGCTTCTATTAGCTGACGAGAATTGTACTGAATTTATATCCAAACAAATTGAATTCTTTCTAGAGACAAATACATCCCCTGAGATCTCTGCAGGAATACTCTGGGAAACTCTTAAGGCCTTCTTAAGAGGACAGATTATCTCATATCTTTCCCACAGAAATAAATCCGAGCGAAGAAAGTAGCAGAGATAAAAAGCGAAATTACTAAAATAGATGAAGAACATGCCAGACTACCAAGCGAGACTCTACATAAGAGGAGGCAGGCTCTACATTCAGAATTAAACCTCTTGACAACTAAAGAAACCGAACAACTAATTTACAAATCCAGACATCATTATTATGAACATGGAGAGAAAGCTAATAAGCTTTTAGCGCAACAAATTCACAAGCAAGATGTAGGCAACGCAATCTCGGTAATTACTAACACTAATGGAGATAAAATCATCGAACACAAAAATATAATGTACACTTTTAGAGACTACTATAAATCCCTATATACTACTGAGTTTAAAGAAGACAATATACAATCTAATGCATTTCTGGATAAATTACAGATACCACAAATTGACGCTTTTAGTGTGGAGGAACTCGATAAACCTCTGTCATTATCAGAATTACTGGATGCTATAAAGTCACTCCAAGGTGGAAAAGCAGCAGGCCCTGACGGCTACCCTGCAGAGTTTTACAAGAAATTCTCCGCTCAGCTAGCTCCCTCCTATTAGCAACATTTACAGAAGCCAGAGATAACCAATCTCTTCCACAAACCTTTCGCCAAGCACTAATCACTGTCTTTCCAAAACAAAATAAGGACTTATTACAATGTGCATCATACAGACCAATTTCACTTCTGAATAACGACGTTAAAATACTCTCTAAAATCATAGCTAGAAGGATGGAGAAAGTGCTCCCTCAGTAATATCACAAGACCAAACTGGATTTATTAGGGGCCGACACTTATCTTCAAATCTTCGACGCCTGTTTAATGTAATATACTCACCAACTAAATCAAACACCCCAGAAATATTATTATCATTGGATGCAGAAAAAGCATTCGACATGATTGAATGGAAATACCTTTTACTATTTTGGAGAAGTTTGGGTTTGGCCCAACATTTGTGCATGGATTAAATTACTGTATACTAACCCAGAAGCTTCAGTTTGCATCAATAACATTTGCTCAGACTACTTTAAACTAGAACGTGGCACAAGACAAGGATGCCCTTTGTCACCACTGCTGTTTGCAATTGCCATTGAACCACTGGCAATACATTGTCGAAATACTGATCAGATAAAGGGGATTAGCAGAGAAGGACTGGAACAGAAAATCTCATTATATGCAGATGACATGGTACTGTATATATCGGACCCAGAAAATTCTGTGCCTGCAGTCTTAGCAGCACTCACAGAATTTCAAAAGCTCTCTGGTCTCAGAATTAATCTGAATAAAAGTGTACTCTTTCCGTGAATTCGCAAGCATATAATATTAGATTAGACACCCTTCCTTTTATCATTGCAGAACAGTTTAAATACCTCGGGGTAAACATCACAAGTAAACATAAAGCTCTTTATCAACAAAATTTCGTGTCTGCATGGAAAAAATTAAACAAGACTTGCATAGATGGTCAACCCTTCATCTCACACTAGCTGGAAGAATTAACACTGTTAAGATGAATATTCTTCCTAAGCTCCTTTTTATTTCAAAACATACCAATATACATTAATAAATCGTTCTTTAAGCAATTAGATTCAACAATAACCTCATTTATTTGGAATTCTAAACATCCACGCATCAAAAGAGCGACCCTACAAAGACAAAAGGCAGAAGGTGGCATGGCTCTACCTAACTTCCAGTTTTATTACTGGGCGGCAAATATACAGTCGATAAGAACCTGGACACAAATAGAAGAACATACACAGGCATGGACCGCAATAGAAGTAAAATCCTGCAGTACTTCTTTGTATTCCTTGCTTGTGCTCCAATAAACACACGTTATCGGCAATACACTAATAACCCAATTGTGCTCCACTCACTTAGAATCTGGAACCAATGTAGAAAGCATTTTAAGACGGAGAAGCTTCTTTCTGTGGCACCCTGCAAAAGAACCACCTCTTTCAACCCTCACAAACATATGCAGTTTTTAATATCTGGAAAAATTTGGAATTAACTTGCTTAGAGATCTTTATATAGACAACGTCTTTGCATCCTATGAACAATTACATTCCAAATTTAACATTCCAGCTACAAATTTCTTTCACTATCTTCAAATCAGGAACTTTGTTAAACAGAACCTTCCAGATTTTCCTCATCTTGCACCCTCATCCACGCTGGAAAAATTATTGCTCAATTTCAAGGAGTTAGACTCCATCTCTACAATATATAAAATCCTTTTACAATCCCTTCCTTTCAAAGATCCAAGAGGACACTGGGAAAATGACCTCTCAATTAATATATCAGAAAAGGAGTGGAAAGTAGCAATGCAGAGAATTCACTCAAGCTCCATATGCAAAGCATACAATTATACAACTCAAAATTATATATCGAGCACATCTGTCTCAACTAAAACTCTCCAAAATGTTTCCAGGGCATGATCCAACCTGCGAACGTTGCAACCAAGCCCCAGCCTCACTAGGTCACATGTTCTGGGCCTGCACCAAATTAACATTATTCTGGACAAAAATTTTAATTACCTCTCAGACAGTCTTGGACTCACAATCCCTCCTAACCCATTAACAGCTGTGTTTGGGGTTCTTCCAGAGGGTCTTAAAGTGGAGAAAGACAAACAAATTGTGATTGCATTCACTACACTGTTGGCACGCAGACTTATTCTGATAAACTGGAAGAACCCAAACTCTCCTCTTTAAGTCAGTGGGAAACTGATGTGTTATATTATTTAAAATTGGAAAAATCAAATACTCAGTTAGAGGATCTGTGCAGACTTTTTTCAAAACATGGCAGGATCTAATCAGTAATATTTTGAAATGAGTTTATAAAGCACAGAGAATTTGTTGATTTAGGTATTTTTAAAGCCTTAAATTTTACACCATTTGGCTTGCTCTCTCTCTCAAGGGTGGGGATCGATCTGTTCTTAGCATAATTCTTTTTTTTGTAAAACTTGATTGCTATGTATTGATTGTAATAAAATTAATAAATAAAAAAAAAAAAAAAAAAAAAGATCTTGAAATCATCGAAAACCTATGCAGTTATTACTGCAATTCTCCATTAAAATTGCCCAGACCATGGAACATCTGTTACATAGTTATAGTTACATACCCTTATGTTTTTATTACATTTTGAAAGTATGAATACAATGTAATTATGTAAATACACTTTTTTTTTGGATCAGTGGTAAATTGTTATATTGTAATTATATGAACGGTGGAATAACAATGACAACTGAGTAATTAACTATAGCGTTACTTGGTATTACACAGTAAGTACGGAGTAATAACTCATAGTTACACTGTACTTATACAGGTAATTACATAGTAGTTACAGTGTAATTATGGACACTTAATGTAAAGTGTTACCGACAACGGAATAAGCTAAAAAAAGTGCATGAAAAACAAACTGCATTTGAGGAAAATCAAGAAACAAATTGCAATAAGTGTGCTTTAGTCAGAGCTCATTTATATATGTCAGGGGTTATATAATACATAAAAAAACATTTGATTGATTCAAAGTCAGGACTACTTTTTCATTTGATAAAGCGGGACCAGGCTGAAAAACAATGAATCCTAGTTGAATAGGTCAGGATATACTTGTTTGGCTGTGGTTTGTATATTCAATGCTTTTCTTTCTAATATTTTATTTCAGTATGTCTGTATCATTAAAACAACTTAAAATGTACTTGTTAAACTTTTAATCTCATTATTAATGAGACTGTAATATTTACTGAATTAGTGAAAATATAATTTTTGGAAGGTAGTAATAAATAAAGAAAATACTGATAAACCTTGGTCTGATTTGCGTGACATTTAGGAGGCCATACATCCCTTTTCACCATCTTTGGGAAACCCTTATCCAACAGAGTCAGTACAATGAAGACAATGTACTACCAAGTGCTGGAAATTGGTTGGCCATAATAACAAACATTAAGACAGGACTAGGGGTTTGATTTATTAAACATGAGTATACACAAAAGAGACACGAAATGTGTGTATGCAGTTTTCTATGCAAAATTTGGGATCAATAAAAGAAAGATCGTTGGAAGAACTTGTACAGTATATACTTACAGTAGCTCTGGCCCATTCGGATGTAACATTTTGGAGAAAATGGAAAACAACAACACCCTTGATAAAGTAGGGAAATGCAGCCAAACTACCATGTTTCCTGAAAATAAGACCTACCCTGAAAATAAGCAATAAACACCTACTGCTACCATATGTGCACAGATGAACAGGAATACCGGTATTTTGACCCCCAGACAAGATGAGTACAAAAAGAAAGAGCTATTCTGTTGAGTACAAGAAAGGAATTGTAGAGGAGTCCCAGGGCACAAATCTTACTGCTTTCTGCAAAGAGAAGAAGTTGGATATCCGAATGCAGTACGAGCAGGATACATGGACAAGAGGTGCTCGTTTAAGGAAAGCTCTATTACTAAACATGAGAGATTGGGGCCAATTGCTCTAAAGGAAATGAAGTCGCAAGAAATTGACCATTTAAATAAATGTAGATTTTTGTTCCAGAATACTAGAGGGTTGTGCCCCCGGCTCACTTCACTCGCCAACCCCCTAGGGTGCGCTGTGCCCCAGCTACTTCGCGTCTCTGCCACTCGCGTTGTGAAGGGGGCCCTTAATGCACGCTAAGGAGACGCGGTCGGATAAGCCGCTGTCTTACTGCTGTTGGACTGCGTGTCGATCATTTAAAAGCCTATGCTGCAGCTGTCCTTTTGTCTTACTGCCTTGTCTTGCATTGTCGTTAAAATGTCTCAGAGAAAATCACGTACTGATTTTTTATTATAATAAAGAGATTTTTGTTCATGGAAAAACAAGACATCCCCTGAAAATAAACCCTAGCACGTCTTTTGGAGGAAAAATTAATATAAGACCCTGTCTTATTTTTGGGCAAATGCAGTAGGTAAATAATGACTCTTACATTTAATAATTCATATCAATAAGCTGTAATTATAATGTGCTTGGACATGACAGACATATTAAAGGTTGAAAGTTAGTCTGTTTTAGTTCCTTTTAAGAGGGCTAATGCTGCATATTTGTACTGAAGAACTTTTATTTTTCTCATCAGTATAGTATACCTGTTATTAGGATTAGAAACCATACTGCAGTAAAATATAAGCATGATTCACTCCCTTTTTTACACAAAGCTCTAAATATTATAACCTATAACCTATTTGCAGTCCAGTGGTTTGACACAATATGGTTTGTCACTTGTTAAAAACTATACAAATGGTTTTGTACAAAGGGAACAAGCACTTACGGACTAGCAGCATTTTTTTTTGCTTATGAAAATGACTGGCATGTGAGCCGATTTAGGTTTCTAAGAGCCATTTGGCTTTCCTAACAAAATTGGGTAATTGACAACATTCATAGCAATTAGGGCAGATTGAAACTGCTTTTGTTTTTGTTAATCGTAAACAGCTACGTTCTATTAATGCACAAGTTATCTGCTAGACCAAGATCAGCATAACAAACATCATGCTCAGTGGCCTGAGTAAACTCATCATTCATTTACTTCAATGTATGGTAGTGTTGGCAGAGGACTTGCTCACAGTGCTGCTGTACAAGATGGCTGGCTTGTTGGGAAAAGCAACTGGCTGAACCTGTAGTTTTTATATGCATATACTATTCACTGTACCAGCAATCATGTCCATGTCATGTAGTGTAGTCCTTATATAGTGTGAAAGGCGCTATATAGTGCCCGACCCGGCACAGACTTATGCAGAGGCACATGTAAAATTAACAGTCTTTTTATTTTTCTTCAGCTGGAAGGCACATCTTCCCCATAATCCCTCCAGCCACAACACAGCTCCATAAGCACTTAATACAGCACAAACACTCTTTTCTCTCCACCTTGGCACCACCTCTCCTCCCAGGCAACCTCGCCCTCTTCCTCCCAATTCTGGCTAATGAGTGGTGGATGCTGGCCCTTTTTATAGCCCACCCAGAAGTGCTCCAGGTGCTTGATCACCTGTGGCTAATTGCACCTCCGGGTGGGGCTGTAGAGATTTCCAGGTGGGTTTGTGACTCCATGCAGCTCCCTCTGGCGGCCACCCCAGCTCCCCACAGGGTTGTGGAGAACTCCATCTTCCATGAAACCCTGCGGGAAACTGAGGCACCATTGTCGGCCAGGGAGGCTGCCACCAAGTGTCCAAGGGGAGGTAGTGAGATGTCCATAGCTGCTCCCCTGGAGCTATGTCCATAGCTGGAGCTAAGTGATTCTGATATACAGAAGGGGCGTCCCAGCCGACTGTCACAATAGTTATTTCAGGGTGTCAACCGTGTGGGATTCAAGGTGTGCGTTCATATACACACATTTACAAGACGATTAGGTTCTATACAGGTAAATTGCACAGAAATGTATATATATTTAATAAACCAGATTTTTTTTGATGTATGTATTTTCCTTTTTTTGGAATACATATATTTTCATGCATAAATCCACACATTGTTTTATAAATGATACCCCAGGAGATGAAACCAGCAGTAGCCTGAAAGTCAGTCCTTTTGCAGTTTCATGCATTTATTTTTCATAATGTTCCAATGTAAGTGTTATGTTTCAATTTTGTTTTGATATTTTTTTCAAATCGTTCACCATTTTGTAGATTTCTCTCATAGAGGCAGCATGTGGTTTATTGTTGCTATGGTCATTTCTGAATATTTGATATGCAGGTCATGTGTGGCATCATGGCAGTCAATCTATGTAAGATGGCAGAGCAAAGCACATAGTGTTTTAAGATTTGGATTCAAGAATATTTGTTATATTTTAGTTACAGAAAGGAGTATATATTTATACTTGCTCTGGTCTTTCAACTTTGAATTCTGTCTCATGTTTTGGTTTGTTTGCAGAGACTGTGCAGGGATCAAATCCAGGTCTTCATAATTCTCAAAGGCATCGCTGAAGTAGATTCATTAGAATTCTTTCAGGGTAACGGTGAAATACATATAGTAGAGATTAAGGTAAAGTGCATTTAGGATTGAAGTAGCACTTTTCTTATAGAGTTGTGGTAATCAGGAACAAACAACTGAGCCATTTAGTTAAAGCAGAAAGCTTGATGACCTTTAAGAAGTATTTTGATGAAATATTAGGATAGATTAGCTATTAGCTAAACAAATGAGCATGATGTACTGAATGGTCTCCTCTAGTTTGTTAAATTTCTTATGTTCTTATGCTGTTAATTTTTATTTTTGAACTTTTTATAGGACCTACTCCTGCCCATTTGGCCAACTTTTTGTTTTAGCTCATTTTGCACTATCAACTCCTGGTCAAAAGTCCCTTCTACACTGAAAAAAGTATAACCTCCATTCAACTTAAGATAATTAAGGTAATGATTTACACTTAATCTTAATCTTTTTATCTTATTGGACCCACAATTTTTAAGTTGAGGCAACTCATTTCGAGTGATTGGTTTCAATTCACTTGTTTTATACTGAAGTAAATCTATTTACATTTATTTAAAAATCTAGTGCAAATACTCAAGCATTTTGCAGTATAAATCTTAAATATACAACAAAGAATTATAAAAAATTTCTACATCTTTCTTTAAAGTATGTTTTATTGCAAGTTCTTATACTTAAAATTAACAGTTGAGAAACAGGGTTACTTACCAGAAATCCTCCATTATAAAAGTCTGCTGCTGAAAATGGCCAGACCTGTATATCCACGTCCACTCCACTTGGGAAAGCGTTCTTCTTTTTTGGCAGTTGGAAAGCCAGCTTGCTGCAAAGTTCGACCAGAAGAATATAAAAACAGACCCTCCCACACAACACATGAACAACCTAAAACATTAGGTTAACTGAAATAGGATTTTTACGTTTATTCAATCCACCATAACTTACTTTGGTACAAAGAATATTTTTTTACTTTGATTGAGATCTGAAACCAAATATTTCAAGCTACAACACTAAATGACTAAACTTAAGTTGCTTGAAAGAGAAAATTTACGTTGAATGAACAACTTCAATGTTATACTTTTTTCAATGTAGTGTTGCCCAACAACATCTTGGTTATAGTAATACAAATTAACTGAAACATAAAATACATTTTAAAAATCATAAGTCAAAAAACATAAAAGTTCTACATCCCTAAATGATTTAATCACTAGCTAATTGCAAAGTTATTTGTCACATATGCAAAAGCCTGGACCTGCATCTTAAATTGCAATGTAATGGTGACAAGACTGGTCACAAGTCTATAAATGGAGCCATTTCCATAAACAGCATGTCAGAGACCAAAACACAAAATGGCAACCTGAATATTAGAGTAAAGAATAATCATGCAGTCAAAATGAAATTATAAGTGTTTAGTATGTATAGAAATGCACATCAAAAATCACATAATTATAACAGATGAAATAAGCCAGAAAAAAAAAAATTTGAAGTCAAGTGGAAGAGGAAAATATTTTAACAGTAATTTACAGTACCTTTTCTATTACCGAATAAGCAATGGCAAGCTATACTGAACACACTGGGCAGCATCTTTTTAAATTAGGATTGAATCACAACAAGCCAAGGTTGCAATCAGATGTTCAAGAATTAAATAAATGTCAACGCGTGACACAAAATCATAGAAAAAGAAAAGTAGAGAGAAAGTCAGTAACCGGAATATTTCACTGTGACTGAGCCAAAACACAAGTTGTAGATGAAAGTCAAAGAAAAGAAAATAATTTTTAACCAGAGATAACATTTATAACGCAAGAGTTTTTTTGTTTGTTTTGATTTATCCCCAAACGTGAACAGTTAGGAAATGTGTAACATTCACCTATCTACTGTTGCAGTAAAGATGTCATGTGTCATATACTCCCAATCTTCCTACCTAGCAACAGCCTGGCAACCTTGCATCACAAATAGCAAACAATGATGGTACCCATAATAAAGTGAAATTTATGGTGTAGGAAAATGTATTTCAGAAATCACATCTTCAGAAACATTCTGAATTAAAAAAAAAAGATCAGGAAACTTTAATCTTTGACCTCGAAAAACTACCAAAAACAATATATTAATAATTTTTAGATGCCAAAAAAAATGCTGAAAAATCTAAAACAAAGTCTAGATCATGACACAAACATTATAGAGTATTTTTTAAAAATCTGATCAGAGTCGATCCCTGATATAATCCCACCTGCACCTTAAATGCATCGGTCACTCCTACTGCAGACCTCACAACTGTCACACTTATCCTGTACCACTCTTACATACTTCTTTGCCACTCCCGACTTCCTCATACAATATCAAAACTCCTCTCTAGGAATTCTGTCATATGCTTAAGTCCACAAAGACGCCATGCAACTCCTTCTGGCCTTCTACATCATTTCCCTCAGAGCAAACATCACATCTGTGGTGCTCTTTCCCGGCATGAAACAATACTGCTGCTCACTAATCATCACCTCCCTTCTTAAACTAGCTTTTACTACTCTTTCCCATAACTTCATGCTATGGCTCATCAATTTCATTCCTCTGTAGTTACAACAGTCCTGCAAATCTCTCTTATTCTTAAAATTCAGTACCAGTATACTCCACTCCTCAGGGATCCTCTCACTTTCCAAGGTTGCATTAAACAATCTAGCTAAAAACTCCACTACCATCTCTCCTAAACACCTTCATGCTTCCACAAGTATATCATCTGGACCAAGATCCTACATTTTTTTGTTAATTTGTATACTGAATTTCTTTGTCAGTTGTGTATGCATAGGACGAGTTTGACTTTATTTTCTTGACCCGAATAAAAAAAATTATATCATAAGGTAATTTGAAGTATGACAGTAGTTTGTAGATATTTACATTATAGTTGCTAATATTTTGACTGAAGCATACACTCTGTATTAAATTACTGTATCAATTCTTTCAGCTGCAGAGCAGATATGGGTGCAGGAAGCAGTAAACGGGTTTCATCTTTTTTCTGTTTTTATTTGCCTAACATTTTTATAGCTTAGAATATGGATTTGTTAATTTTAGTGTTTTCCTAAGTCCTATTCTTTGTCTAATTTCATTTAGTTTGTAGGAAAGAATATATGCAATTAAACATAAAAACACAGGTTAAAGTATTCAGCCTTCACTAGAAGGACTTTAAAAATTTGCTACTGATCCAGATTAACTGAACAATGAGCATAAATATATTGTCTGTTATATAAATATCTTCCAAAAAAAGAAATAAATCACTTCAAGAGTCACCTTATCTCACTTCAAGAAATTAAATCAAATATAATTTATCATGGTTTAAAATCTGAAAACATTATTTAACACATGCTCTTAATTTACTGGAAAGTCAACCTCCTAAGGGAAATTTGACTAAATAGGCACATTATTTAATTTGTACATATTTTTCCAGATGTGATGTAAAATTTAGGTTTAACTAATGGTGTCACATTTGTCCCTAACATTTTTCAGATGTATTTTTGATTAAATTTGTAGTTTTAAGAAAACAAATAAATGGTGACATAAAAAATATAGTTGATAAATGCACAAAGGTGCAAACATCACATTTAGTCTAGTATAGTTTTTTTAAAGATGTCTTTGCATTTCATTGGTGTGAAAGCCTAATATACTTTAATATGTGTTTCAAGATATCAGGAAGTTCATTAAAGTAAATAGTATATAAAAATAAATTTTATATAACTATTTATTCCCAGGGTCTTAGGAAATTTAGGCTTATTGTGACAGCAAATGATGGTCACTGGTGAGTCTGAAGGACCCCTCATCAGACCTCCATAATGCCAGCTATATATACATAGTAATATTTTTATATATGTAATTTTTGAAATTAGAAAACATATTGATTCCCTTTTTATGCTCAATAAAACAGTGAGAAACTGTTCTGTTCCATTGTGTGATGACACAGGCAACAAACAGGTGGGCAGGATGATTTTTGAATTCTGCATAAATTGGTTAGTAGACAATGAAGAGTTTTATCAAAATAATAAAAAAAATTTAAGCGCTTTTCAAAGCAAGAAATTGGCACAACAGGTCGTTGCTAGATAGTACCAAAGATAACATCTATGCTTAAATCATTAGTGGAAGAAAGAATTGACTAAATGAAACCAGTTTCATAAACAGGCTGTACATCAAATGAATTGAACATTATGTTGAGCTCCAAAGAAAAGACTTCTACCTGTCCTCCCTCCCGAACTCTTCCCATTGCAGATGACCACAATCCTGTTAAAGGCATGCCAGAAAACCTGAGAGCCACATATCTGGGTGGAAATAACTGTATGTAGTATTTAAATAGAAATAACTAAACAATAATATTGACATATATTTTATCATGACAAAAGAATTCAAGAAAGGATTTAAACCTCTACAATTGTTTTTACATTCATGGACAAGTTAATGCTGAAAATGCCTACATTACAAAAACAACATTTTTATTTTTATAGCACATTTTCATACAAGTGATGTAGCTCAATGTGCTTTACAAGATGAAAAAAGAAAAGTTTATAAAAAATATAAATATAAAAATAAGATTAGACAATACAGTACTAAATAACAAAGAATAAAGTAAGGTCCAATGGCTGGGAGGACAGAAAAAAAAACTCCAAAGGACTGGAGAAAAAAAAAAAAACGAAATCTGCAGGTGTTCCACGGCGATGAGACAGCCCAGACACATTATTAGCCTTAATTTACATATACAGTACACCCTGCAATATTTATCCATTTGGCACCCATTTATCAGTCATTCTCATTGCATACACTGCCATAGTGCACTCGACCTGATACGAACTGCACTGTACGCTTAATTGCACTTTATTCTCACAGTGCAGTCTAAAACACATCATCAATGGCCGAGGCAGGCTACCTCAGCTTCAATAACTTGGCAGGGGCCAGGAGATCATAACTCACACTCCTGTTGGGATACCCTGAATCTCAGCTCCTGAATCATTTCCCCTGAAAGGGCTGCCCTTCAAATTAAATTAGCAAAGGCCAAAAGCCGCTTAAATGGCTCCACCCTTTGAAAAGGCTGCACAAATAATCTAACATAGGCGAAGGGAACCTCCTACTGATTTATCTAATCCATTTAGTTAAAACTACCATTCTGGCTGGTATTTATAAAATAAAAAAAAATGTCAGGAGTTTTGTCTTGTTCATTGCTTAGACTATGTAAAAGAATGCCAGATTTTCATCCAGTCCATGAGCATACTGCCTTTGCATAGCATATGCACAGCCTTTGTTCAAAGGAAAGTAATGGTGTCAGTTTGACTAAGCTAGGTGACAGCCAGGCGGACTGGGCAGAGACACATTACTGTTCAACTTACAAGTACAAAAGATGCCCAAAAATGAAAGTGAACATCTGCAGATAAGTAAAATAATAATAATAATTATAAATATAATTGTAATGATGTCCAGTTTTTCATCAAATACATAACTAGTAGGAAGCCAAACGTGAGATAAAAAATGCTTTTATGTGTGTTCATGTTGACTCTTAGACCACAAAACTGATTTAAGCCAGTGAGGACTTTTTCTATATATAATGCATGTCTCAGTCTTCATTTCTATTTCAGATGTTGACAGTATACTAAAAAATACATACATATTAAAATATTCTGTTTTTGTGTTTTTCCTTTTTTGTTATGGAAGATATATCAAAGTCCTTAAAAAAGTAGTTGGATGAAAAGTAAGACATATAAATGATCACTATTTGATTGGAAAAATTAATGAAAACCCCCTCATAATAAAGTGTTATCTTCTCTTATCTTGTCTATAAAGGTGTGTGTGACATTTTGAATATATACCTGCTCCAGTCCTCTTCTTTGAAAAACAAAATCTGATCATCCTAAAAGATAGATAAGCCTGCTTTGACATGCAAGCACTGTTCAAATCATGCACACAACTGCAATACTGTATGTGAGAAGACTGCAGCACAGTAAAACACTTCTCTGACTGTGGTCATGCAAAAGTAAATCAATAGTAAATAGTTCCATCCATTATCCAACCCGCTATATCCTAACTACAGGGTCATGGTGGTCTGCTGGAGCAAATTCCAGCCAACACAGGACGCAAGGCAGGAACAAACCCTGGGCAGGGCGCCAGCTCACCGCAGATAGTAAATAGTTGTAAGTAGTAAATCAGTGTAGCTGCGTTTACCCAAAATTGCCAAAGTTCTGCAACTTCAGTTTGCTTCATGGGATTTTGGCAAAAGCTTGACGTGTTTAAAAGATTCCAGAGACAAAATACAGTATCTTCATTTTAAAAAAAACTTTAGTAAAACTTAAAAGTAAAACAGCTAACACAAAAAGAGAAAAGAAATTATATAGCAAAGAAAAGCAAAGTTCTTGTTTAAGAAAATGTCTGTTTAAAGCTGATATATCTTGTTTAGTTGATTATGTTTGCTTACAATTGAACCATTTTCAAACGTTCAGAGAACTGTATGCTTATCCCATTTTCATACTGTAAATGGGTCTTTCAGTCCCTTCTAGCAATGAGACCCATTCTAAACAACTGACTCAAATTAACACACTGTATTGTAGATATAGCAAGAAAGTTCTAACTCATATTAACTTACAGGGGGTAAAAGACTATCCCATATTATAATAGCTATTCTTCTATAGAAGTCAAGCAAACACTCTATGAATTTAACTTTAAGCATTATTTTTCTAAGATTAGCCCTTACAGTGTGTTTTTGTAGTGTTGTAATTTCTTGTTGTTTGGCACTGATAGGATGGCATCCAATTTTGTTGTAGTTTTGCAATGACAATAGATATAGTCAATTCAATTCAATATGATGTATATATCAAGTATTCCCTCAGATGTTCATCATTGCTTTGACCACCCAGTCAGTACTGCAGTAATACAGCAGACTAGCCAGTGTCCACTCAAGACTATTAAGTTTTAGTCCCACACTCAGTGGTGGACTTGCATCTTTGGAGTCATGAAGTTTAAACTGTTATGGAGGTCCCTTTGCCCCCACGTATTTAGAATGAAACATTCTTAATTTGAACATATTTTCATTTATAACTAAGTGATATATTAATACTATTTTAATTTTTATTTTAACTATTATTTTGTATTGATTTACAATAATATTATTATTTTTAAAAAACCCTTCTCATACAGTAGACACCCAGAATATTTTCTCAATGTGGAACCAAATCACCCTCTACGGTTAGGGACCCTGAAGCTTAAGCTTCATTAGTTTCATAGTAGATCCACCCTTTCCCACTTTGCAAAAAAATTTGTGTCAGGTCACATGGGTTTACCGTAATAATGCAGACCACCAGTTAAAGAGTATTGGGGAGCAGCAAAGTGCATGGCCTAGCAATGTATGGGATGCCAGTCTGAAGCACTAACCACTGCTACACTCAAACAGATCAATTTAACATTTCCTGTCAAATTAAAATCACAACTTTTGACTGTGGAAGGAAACCAGAAAAATGCGTTTCAATCTATTCCAAGTTATATGAAGTGCATTTTACTACATTTAAAATACAATTCAGGATAAGTCATGTCATTTTCATTTAAATATTTTGCCATAACTTCATGTGAAAAGTCACATTTATTTAAATATCAAACTTCTTTCTAATGTGTGTTATTTTGAAAAAAGTACAAGTGTGGACAGTACTTTTGTGTAATCATTTGTTAATTTTGTGGTCCTACTTTTTCAAATATAGTGTTTTTAAAAATCCAACAATAGTGGACATAAGACTGGAGTCAGCTCTTGATTACATTTTAGTCCTTTTTCATTGTACATTCACATCCACATTTAAAATTAACTATTTTAAACTCAGCAATTAACATGATGTACAGCATGGAGAAAATCCACACAGGCATAAGGAAACCGTAAACTTCACGTAGGCAATGACCAGGGTAGGAGCTGAACCCAGGGCCCTAGATCTATGAAGCAGCAACACTAACCACTATGAATTGCTCAAGAGCCATTTTAAGATACTTCTAAGTATTAATTTGGCTTACCACTAAACACCAAAGCATTTCTATCACCGTGAGGCTGTGTACTATTTTAGAGCAAACAAACAAAGGAGCCAACGATTTTTTTGCAGAAAACATATCATCAATTACCTCCTGACAGTGATGGATATTTCTTTATTTTGGCACTGATATGATGGAAGAGCCATACAGTACATCGTGTAGAATCTGACATCCTGGTGAGAAAGGAGTTGTAATTGGAAATCTTCTCTTGGTAACGTTCAGTTCTGAAAATACCTAACATTTCTCAGATATAGCCGTATGGTCCCACTGAGGATCAGAGTACTTGACTATCAAAAGAAACACATTAGTAAATCCTGAGAGACTTAATTTGCCCCACTATTTAGTTTTTCCTTATGATGTACAAACTTATTTTCACAAATCTGAAACCCACATTGCTATTGTCTAAAACAAAATCAGAAAAGGTTTGCACACTGAGGTCTTGTACATGTGTGTATTTCTTTGCAGTGACTTATAATTATCCATTTGACAGGTTTATTTGATGCCCTTTGACACTAAGTTGAGTTAAATTTGCAGTGAAAATCAAGGGAAAATCTGTTCTCATTCAAGTGTTATGTGTATGTGAGCCATTTTGATGGGTAAGTGACACTGGAATACCAGAGATCCCTGTTTGTATATAGAGTAGTGAGTTATTTTTATTTGCAGTGACCTTCTTAATTGTCACACTGGACCTGCTTAATAAAACTGTTTTATTGTGTAAGAATCTTGGGTTTAATTTTATGGGAGACGCACATTTCACTTCACTCAGTTCTTTAAAATCAATGATGGCACAGTTTGTGTTAGTCTATTTTGCTTGAAAAATGCAATCTTTGTTATTTTTTTGTTTTGAATTTAATTGTGCAGATTTAGCAGATTATATGGTGTTCAACCATATTCTATTGTATTTTATAGAAATAATTTTCAAAAGATGTTCACCTTAGTTTTTAATTTCAGATTACCATTTTCTAAGTCATTTAAATATGTTAGAGTGATGACTTTTTCATAAATTAAGTATTTTGAAAAGTATAGTGTATATGTACTGTTTTCATTCATTTTCATCTCAATGCAGTAGATCCATCGACATTCTTTCAGCCTAAGGGTGAATCACATACTTGAGGACATCAGTGGAAATTAAGAGGAACTGCATTTAGGACTGAAGCCAGGAAACACTTTTCTACTCAAAGAATTGTGGGACTCTGGAACAAACTACAGAGACGTGGAGTTAAAGCAGAAACATTGACAAACTTTAAGATGAGATGAGATATCAGGACATCTTAACAAGATGAGCTAAACAAATGGGCTTGATGGAATGTTCTCCTCTCATGTGTCAAATTTCATATGTTCACTGATTGGATATTTTTTGAAGTTTATATGACAGACCATATTTTAAAGTACATTTTTACTGTAATTATTATGCAGTATATCCATCTATTCCCTATTGAGAAGCCATCCTCTTTATTTACTGTACATGCTAAACTGGTATGAGATGTATGGGGAGGTGTATCTGTATAACTTGAATTTAAAACGTGTAATGGGTTTTAAAATGCATTCTGTGTTAGATTTTGAACTGTCAGAATCCAAGTGTGTTTTTGGTTCCAGTTAACAAGGACTGTCAGACAAAGACTGTATATGATTATAAGTCCTCTTGACTCTCCTTAAGGCAGAATAAAATAAAATAGAAAAATGCATGGTGTTTTAACATAAGCCTGTTCCCACCTCAGATGCTTCTTTTTGTTTTACAAATGATTTCTATTTTTAACCTGGCTCTGCCATGTATACTTGGCTTTATGTCATGATCATTATTTTTTACTATGAGAATATGAAGGCAATGCAAAATGTTTAAAGAAGGTACACTCTGAAATGCATAGATTAATAAAATGCTTGTTAGCACTTATCTGAAGTGGTGTTTGTTGCATTGTATATGATTATGTATGGTATTTATGTATAAACTTAATATAGTCCTTTGAGTATTTTTGTTGTTGAGGACTACTTAGAGGTGGTGCTCGGGTTTCTGTTTTCTAATGAGGTGACTTTGTGGTAGGCATGTAGCTTTGCATAGTTAATACGCAGCGACACAAATGAACAACGATGTACTTCATTTCCATTTATTATATAAAGTCATACTGTTTGGCAAGTTTCTGGACTGAAACAAGTTTGTACAAGACTATCATTTTAATATTTTTTGCTGATTAGATGGCAAGCTTAGATTTCATTTCTGTGATTGGCTGTTTTTCTGCTAAGGATTAGTTGAAAATGGGTCAAATGAGAAAATGTGGAAAATGCATTATACATTGCAAATGTCTATTTGCAACATGTTAAATTTTGTAAAAAAAATAAATAAATAAAATACTTTATTTAAGAGGGTACATAAAAATCTGAGTTTTTGTGTTGACAAACAGAACTACTTTTATCAGTGTACAATATAAAATAGGTTTTTATTCAAAAAATTAATGAGTGTCGACAAAAAGGACTCAATATAAATATTTTCAGTAGTTGTGTAGAAAGCATTGAGTATTTTACCATTTAAATAGTCTTTGCATTCTTTTATTTGTATGTAAACAAGTATGTTCTTTTTTTTAATCTCCATGCCTTTGGGTTTAGAAAGCTTAGAGGTTCAGCAAAGTTCACGGCACTGTTTTCAAAGGAATCAACTGATGCTGTGAAATCAGCTTTCTACAGTAGAGCACATTATCAGTGACTTTTTTTCTAACCTTTTCCGGATCTATTTGCTGATTAGCAGAGTGTGTATCTGTTTTGTCTTTTCTATTAAAGATTAGCAAAGGTCCTCCTTTATGAATTGCCAACTTCATTATCAACCATTTCAATCTGGTTTGGCATGGTAGAGTGCTGGGAATACCTAAATTTTGACTGAGTAAACATGCATTACTGGCAGTGCTCCATATTTGGCTTAAAGCTGATCACTCTGATCTTTAAAGTCCCTCAGACATGTGGTCTGAGCTGTCCCTTTTATTAGGTAACCATTCTACTGTATATCCAAGGGCAGAATGGTGCTAAGCTCCATATCTCATTGTGGCTTAGAAGTGCCAATCCAGAATAACATAAGAAACATTTAGCACAAGAAAAGGCCATTCACCTCATTAAGACTTGTTCTTATCTGGTCAGCTCTCTTACGACTCCGTTAATCCCAGAACAGAAAGCTACAGATCACAGATTGAGCTGACACAGCTTTAACTGGAAACCTTATTTA
Organism: Polypterus senegalus; assembly: GCF_016835505.1. Classification (NCBI taxonomy): domain Eukaryota; kingdom Metazoa; phylum Chordata; class Cladistia; order Polypteriformes; family Polypteridae; genus Polypterus; species Polypterus senegalus. Next base: position 60,328,527 of record NC_053162.1, on the reverse strand, counting down.
TTATCCTTTGTGTAAAGAAATGCTTTCTGATTTAAGGATCCAATTTTCTTTGACTCATTTTGCTTTTTAGTCATATTTTCAGTACTAATATTTAAAGTTAATACAAGTGCTATTCTATCTGGGCTCTTTATAATCTAAAATATTGTATGCCTGTCTCTACAGTTGTCCTGAACTGCATAACTTTGTCTAGTTTAGCATCTTAGTGTTATACTTTAACACAAAATTGTAAGGCACTTTCCATTCAAATTGCACGTGCAGTTAGTCATGTGCATTTAGATTGTCTTTATCTTGTCTCTTTAGATATTTAATAAAGCTTAACTTCCATGTGTGCTGCAGTTGTTAAAACTAGTCTGTTTGTGAGGTGATTTGTACTGCATATGCACATGTTTGTGTAACTGTACAGTATTTCTGAATATCGGTGTGTTTGTACCTTCATTTCAGGAGCAAAAGACCCGTTATCAGTTGGGTTTTCTGTCTTGTGAGTGGTGCTGTCAGGGTTCTTGGCCTCCCAAAGAAGCAAATTGGATTAAGCAAGTTTGAAATAGCATGGATTGATTAATGGATTTCAGCTACAGAAAGTTTTTTTTTTTAAATCACTGTCAGTTTCTCTGATTTGTATTCTCAGGTGCTGACAACGTAATTAAATTAATAAGGTATAATTTGCTGCAGAGAAACAACAAACTTCCAAAGAGAATGTTAAATACTGTCCATTTAAAGAAATGTGTGCAGATTTATCGACACATGAATACTGCTGCTTTTAAAGGAGAAAATAAGTCACTTTTTCCAAATTAGTTTAAAAGAGATACATTTTCAATTTGTCTGAAAATAACTGATAATAATGTTATTTAATTTAATGCAACACTGTTTTAAGCACTGATGCTTCATTTTTACTATAGGTGTAGATTCAATTTCTGTTTTGATCAGTATCCAATAAACTTCATTTCACTTCTCAAATATCACTGTGTGTGTCTCCTATATGATATATTTAACTGACATTTTTTATCATAACAACCAACGATTTATACAGGAAAATAATGACTATTAACAAGGTTGCCCAAACTTTTGCATCCCACTGTAAGTATTAAGGATTTGTATGCACTTTAATCAAATTTTTCATTTGCTCCTCAACAATGCTGTTAGATGTTAACTGTGGCACAGTGGTCAGTTTCACAAACCTGGGCTAAAATCTCATCTTGGTTAATAGTATTCCTTCCACATCACAAAACTGTACTGTATGTTAGATTGCTGGTGTCTTTTCATCATAATGATATAAAAAGGGGATAAGTGAATGAAGTCTGATTATCTGGTTTATAACTTGTTTCTGATGCTGCCAAATTCTGTTTAAACTCTATAATAATTGAACAAATCTTGTTAGATGTTCTTCCATTTCAATGGTCTACTTGGAACTGCCACACATGCACACTCACTTTGAGACCTCCTAATATCTGTTTGGACTACAGGAAGAAAATAAATCCTACAAGATCAATCACACCAATGTTAATGATGCATATTACAAAAATTGTGAGAATGGAAGTAACTGCAACATTGTGCTTTCCAAGAACAAAAATGTCTTTGCTGCTTCACATTATAAGGAAACTTGATGTGTGATTTTTGAAACCTCTAAAATTCCAAGCACTTGTGTGAATATCCATTTGGTTTTCCATGCAATAGTCTGACATTCTATTTTAAAAGCCAGTAAGGTGGCGAAGTGGAGAGCATAGCTTCTAGGACTGTTGTGATTGTATGTTTTAGTCGAGGGAAACCTATACTAATAAAAAGCAAAGCCCTCACTCACTGACTGACTCACTCACTCACTCATCACTAATTCACCAACTTCCCGTGTAGGTAGAAGGCTGAAATTTGGCAGGCTCATTCCTTACAGATTACTTACAAAAGTTGGGCAGGTTTCATTTCGAAATTCTACACGTAATGGTCATAACTGTAACCTATTTTTCCGTCCATATACTATAATAGACTTCTGCTCGATGGCCGTGGGAGGCGTAATTTAGTGCCTGCCCATATAAGGCTGCCCGTCAGCGGCAATCCAATAGAAACACTCCTGCTAAATATTCACGGGTGAAGGACTGTGCTTATGCAGACGAAGATGAGATGGTCAGGGTGGTGTTTGGCACAAACTCTGCGAAACTGCGAGAGAAATTTTTAAGTGCCGGGTCTTAGCTAACATTAAGTACAGCCGTGGACATCGCACAAGATGGCACCAGCACAGCTGGGAACCTTCGATGCATGTACACCAAGCGGCTCACGTGAACTGACACAGTGCACAGACAAAAAGCATCAGTTCCCAAAGAGTGCTGAACAAAAACCGAATTACACAATTGAAATATGAAGCGTCTGACACATACAAGCATATTCATAAGTGCAGCTACTGCGGAAACAAAGCACACGGTGGAAAAAGTCAATGTCCCGCTAAAGGAAGACAGTGTAAAAAAAAACCAGTGCATGCAGTGTGTCACGTCTCAGATAAAGAGGAGAACGAGCTGTTTATTGATGCAGTAAGAAACAAATCGATGAATGAAACCTGTTATCTTTGACAAACACGGAATGTAACTTGAACACAACACATCCTACAAATATGAACCTGATTGAAAGAAATAATGATAATCAAATCCTTGACGACAGAAACACTCATAACTCTCACAAAACAATTACTGTATATTGACAATCATGTTACGTTATTTTTAAAATGTTCCCTTTTCTTTTTCATAACTTCTTTAACACACTACTTCTCCGCTGAAGCTGGTATATATATATATATATATATATATATATATATATATATATATATATATATTGTCACGCACATACGAATTGGAAACCGCGGACGGACCTTAAACCACTTCGGAAGACGTTCGCCGGCAGGGAGTGACGGGGTACTAACCTTTCTCCTTTAATTTCTTCAAGGAAAAAAGACGCTCCGCCATCATAAGCCTTCCCGCAGTATGTCTACTTCCGCCCTTCCTCCTCCATCTTTCCTGACGTCATCAGTCCCGTCCTCCCTCACGGTTCCTTCGCAGCATTCCTCCACTTCCGGCTCCTCCCCTATAAAATGGCCGCTGATGCCTAGAATGGCGTCGCGCATATGAACCTGTTTTGTGTTTATATTTTGACCAGAGTTTTTGTTTTGAATTGTGGAGCAGCTACAATATACGGGGCCAGAAAACCCCAAACCTTTATGTTGTTTATTATTGCATCTTTTACAGTGGCATAGTCGGCAGGATACAAGTCCGTGTAACATGACAGAAGGACAAGACCTCAACACAGTGCTGCAGGGAATGAACGCCCAGATCCTGGCCCTGCAGCAAGCGCAAGCCGCTACCACCCGCGAGTTGGAGGAAACGAAGGCCAGGTTGGCAGAAGCCCGAAGGGTAAGACCCGATCCGCCTCGTCCAACGCCCCCACCTCTGGTACCTATGACAGAGGCGGACGACATCGAATCCTACCTGGGCATATTCGAACAGACGGCCACCCGGAACGAGTAGCAGCGGTCCGAGTAGGCGTCCATTCTGGCGCCCTACCTGAAGGGACCCGCGCAGCGGGTTTATTATGACCTCCTCGAGGAAGCCGCGAGTTACGACCTCCTAAAGCAGGAGATCCTGGCACGCTACGGCATCACGCCGGGCCAGCAGGCGACCGAATGGTGGAGCTGGCAGTTCGACCCGGAGAAGCCGGCCTGAGCACAGGCCTTCGACTTCTGGGGGAAGATGGGACAATGGTTATGGCCCGAAGGTCCCCAAGCCCGGAAGGTCGTGTAGCAGGTGGCCTGTGAGGGCCTGGTGAATGCCTTGCCAAGCTCCCTCGCCCAGCAGGTCCGGCACCACCCCTATAAGGATATGCTAGGCCTCCTGGAAGTCCTGGAGCGTCAGCTCGCGGTCTACCAAGCCGGGGGGTCGGAAAAGCACGCTCGTGGGAACCGACAGGGACGGGCGGCCACCTCCGAGCCCTCTCGACGCGCTGCGGAAGCACCGCAAAGGCCCAAAGAAAAGCCGGCCTCCCCGCACTGTTACAAGTGCGGTGAGACTGGCCATCTACTGCCGACCTGTCCCCTCAACACCGATGGACTGCACCTGGGCCACTGCGAAAAGGTACTGTACTCCGTCGCACCCGCTGGCAAGTCCAAACACGGGAGTGGTGTTATTGAACAGGCACTTGGTGGTGGCTTTATTTGACTCCGGCAGCAACATTACCATTGTTACGTATTACCGCGACAGTGGCTTACGCAGCATTTGCAAGTCAACTTGTGTGCATGGGGAGACCAGGTCTTACCGTTCCGCCTGCTGTTACATCACATGGAAGGGGCAGGTTTCCAACTTGACGGTAGCGGTGTTGCCCGAACCCCCTATCCAGTAATTTTGGGACAAGACTGGTCGCACAGAAAACGCGGTAAGACGAACACCACTCCAAGGGCCTCACTAGGTCTAGTCATGAGGGGACGAGGCACCCCTCCTACGGTCTCCACGCCGTGCTCTAGGGCAGGCCCTAATGGCGCAGGCCCATCGGGGGACGTTTCTCAGGCGACAGACCCTGACCCAGAAGTATCCACCGGAGAAGGGACGAGCCAGGGAACACTTCCGCCAACCCGCTCACAAGACCCCCTGAGCAATTTGGACCATCAATTTCGGTCCACGCCTACCTCATTTAAAAGGGAGCAGTGGAATGACGATTCCCTGCGGTTTGCCCGGAATGCGATTATTCTTCCATGCAGCTCACAAGCTGACGTTTCCATGCCACGTGAGCACTTCTGTGTGCTGGAGAATGATCTATTGTATCGGGTGGCAACCCACAAGGGTGAGGTGTGGAAATTGTTGCTAGTGCCGCGTACCTTCCGGCGGGAGGTATGTGAACTAGCTCACGCTCACCTCCTAGGCGCCCACCTCGGGGCCGAGAAAACATTGGAGAGAATCAAGCTCCGCTTTTACTGGCCCAGGATCAACGAGGAGGTCCGGTGCTTCTGTCAATCCTGTCCGGAATGTCAGATTCGCCAGATTCCTAGGAAGGACCGCGCTCCTCTCGTCCCAATACCCCTGATAGAAATCCTGTTTGACAGAATAGGGGTGGACTTAGTAGGACTCCTGGAACCCTCAAACCGTGGCTATAAGTACATATTGGTCATGGTGGATTACGCGACCCGATACCCAGAGGCGGTTCCCCTGCGCTCCGCTAATACCAAAAATATTGCACCGGAATTAGTCAACTTATTTTCTAGAGTGGGTATCCCCAAAGAAGTCCTCACGGACCAGGGTACTCCCTTCACCTCAGATACGTTCAGGGAGGTTGCCAGATTACTGCGAATAAAGCACCTGAAGACATCTGTCTACCACCCCCAAACAGACGGGTTGGTGGAGCGTTTTAACCAGACGCTTAAACAGATGCTCTGCAAGGTAGTCAGCGACGATGGCAGGAATTGGGACCAGCTCCTACCGGTCGTGCTTTTTGCTTACCAGGAGGTGCCCCAGGCCTCTACGGGCTTCTCCCCTTTTGAATTATTGTACGGGTGACAACCCCGGGGACTTTTAGACATACTAAAAGAGGGCTGTGAGGCTGAGGCCCTCCCTCCTCCAATATATTGGAGCATGTGGCGCAGCTGCACGACAGGCTCGCTAAAATCAGGCCACTCCTAAAGGACCACATGACTCGTGCGCAGGCAGCGCAGGCCCGGTGTTACAACCGCAACTCCGTCCTCCGGGAGTTCCATCCGGGGGATCGAGTGATGGTGCTCGTTCCTACCTCCCATTCCAAGTTGCTAGCTCACTGGCAGGGGCCATACGAGGTTAAGGAAAGAAAGGGGCTCGTCGACTATTTAGTTAAACAACTTAATCGTCGACCGAGCGAGAGGATCTTAATTTGTTAAAACCTTGGAAGGACAGGGAGGAGTCTCCCGACACTCGTAGATCCCTCTCCCTATTCACTAGCACGTTTGCCCTTAACCTCGGTGACGAGCTGACACCCTTACAGCAGTGAGAGATAACCCAGGCTATCCACGCCATCCCCAAAGTAGTGAGCGAGTCACTGGGCCGCACCTCGCTGATTGCGCACGATATAGTCACGGACCCCAGAGTAATCGTCCGGTTGAGGCACTATAGACTCCCGGAGGCAAAACGCACCGAAGTGGAACTGGAGGTGCAACGGATGTTGGATATGGACATTATTGAGGAAAGCCATAGCCCTTGGTCCAGTCCTATCGTCCTCGTTTCCAAGCCAGATGGCTCCTGGAGGTTCTGTAATGACTTTAGACGTCTGAACCAGGTCTCCAAGTTCGACGCCTACCCGATGCCCCGCATTGATGACCTCCTTGAGTGGCTGGGTGCGGCTCAATACTTGACTACCCTTGACATGACAAAAGGGTATTGGCAAATTCCCTTAACAGCATCCGCAAAAGAAAAAACGGCCTTTAGCACCCCTAGCGGCCACTGGCAATACAAGGTCCTCCCATTTGGGCTGCACGGGGCCCCAGCGACCTTTCAACGTCTGGTGGATAGAGTGCTGAAGCCCCACCAGTCCTATAGTGCCTATTCCGGCACCTGGGAAGAGCATCTATTGCAGGTCTCTGCTGTCCTCACGACACTGGCTAAGGCCGGCCTCCGCATTAACCCCCGTAAGTGTTTTTTTGGCTTAAAGGAGGCCAAGTATTTAGGCTACCTTGTGGGACGAGGACAGGTGAGACCCCAATGTTCTAAAGTCAAAGACATCCTGGAATGGCCCCGTCTGAATACCAAGAGACAGGTGCAGGCTTTCTTGGGGCTGGCCGGGTACTACCGCTGGTTCGTACCCCATTTCTCCGAAAGGGCAGCACCCTTGACTAATTTAACAAAGAAGGGCGCTCCCCTACATGTGGTGTGGAACGACAAGGTGGAACACGCATTCAGTGACCTGAAAAAGGCCCTAACGTCGGCACCTGTATTAAGGACCCCTGATTTTGGGCTGCCTTTTATCCTCCAGACCGACGCTTTGGATACAGGCCTGGGTGCTGTGTTGAGCCAAAGCGTCGATGGTGTCGAACACCCCGTGATGTACCTAAGCCGGAAACTGCTGGACCGAGAGACCAGGTATGCGGCAGTGGAGAGGTAAATACTGGCCATTAAGTGGGCGGTAACTTATCTCTAGTGTTCACTCTAGTGACTGATCACGCTGCGCTTCAGTGGATGTCCCTGCACAAAGAGTCGAATCCGCGGGTCACCAGGTGGTTTCTGGACTTGCAGCCCTATAAGTTCACGGTCACTTATCGTCGTGGCGGCCTTCAGGACAATGCAGATGCCCTCTCTCGCATCCACAACCTCTCGGTTAGGTCCGCCCGACCTGACGGTCTTGGGCTGAGGGGGGGTTGTGTCACACAAGTGCGAATAGGAGACCGCGGACGGACCTTAAACCGCTTCGGAAGACGTTCGCCGGCAGGGAGTGGCGGGGTACTAACCTTTCTCCTTTAATTTCTTCAAGGAAAAACGACGCTCCGCCATCATAAGCCTTCCCGCAGTACATCTACTTCCGCCCTTCCTCCGCCATCTTTCCTGATGTCATCAGTCCCGTCCTCCCTCACGGTTCATTCCCAGCATTCCTCCACTTCCAGCTCCTCCCCTATAAAATATATAATGTATATACCCCGATCTACATACTCTCAAATAGACAAACCACACGCTGTGGCGCAATGGAAGAGGCTACGCCTCTAGCGCCAACGTCCGAGGGGGTTCAGTGAGTGTGTACGCCTGATGACCCCAAAATTAGGGCGAAACACGTGTCATGTACTCTTTGCATTATTTCACAGTAAAACTATTATATATATATATATATATATATATATATACACACACACACACACATATATATATCAGCGCTTCCCGATTCATTTTACCCACGTATCCCCTTGGTTTGAGACGTATGAAAAAATATGCGGTTAACGCAGAAAGACAGATTACCTATCGAAGCTTTATGAATAATGGATACTTTATTTGCCATCAATGATTGTTTTGGTAAAGCCATACTCAGTGTAATCATTAGATGAACGGTAAAAAAGTAAGAGCGAGGGGAGGGTGACTTATTGAGGCACGCAGGCGAAAGCACAATAGCACGCAGACTCGATGTAGTGCGCGTCAACTCGATCTGAATTACGCGATCACATTCGAAAAATATATTTTTTCAAGTTCTATTTGGTCGACACAAATATCTTTGGATGTAAGGCGAATTTACTCTTTACATTTCTATGGTGAAGAACAATTTATGCAATGATGCCTACATTTAACTTACATTCCTACCAAAGATATTTCTGTCAACTAAATAAAAATTCCTTCTATTTAAAATTTAAATAGAACTTGAACAGATACGATAGTTCAAAATATCCATGCAGACTTGCACGTAAGAGCGGGAGTCATCCGTTTTAACAAGCAGCGTATTGCACTGATACGAAATAGCCTGCCCATTTAATTATTTAGGAATGGATAGATAAATTAAGATTTTGTACAAATAATGTTTTAGATTTTTCTTCCTTGATGGATTCTGGCACCCCCAGCAACAGTTGCTCGCACCCCAAAGAGTGTATATACAGTATATATTTGTGTGTATATATAGATATGTATATATATGTATATATATGTATATATGTGGATGTATGTGTATATATGTAGATATATATGGATATGTATATATATATATGTTTATGTGTGTGTGTGTATATATATATATATATATATATATATATATATGAAAGCAACACTCATCACTCACAACAGTGACAAAACAATTACATTGACAATCATGTTAAGTTATTTTCAAAATGTTTCCTTTTCTTTTTAATTACTTCTTTAACACACTACTTCTTCGCTGCGAAGCGCGGGTATTTTGCTAGTCATATTTATAATTGCTGGCAGTTAAGAATTCACACTTCCAAAATGTATGTTTTTAGTTATTAAACTTGTGTTTTGTTGATTACAAAGTTCCACAGCATATTCTTTATCGCTATAGTTAGAACAATAAGGATAAGATTTGGTTAATGATTATTTACACACAAATAAGTTACTAACCAAGCTGACTTCACAAATAAATACACAAAATGTAATGATATTATAATCAATATTATTATTATTAATTTACAGCCACCTGTAAAGAATATTACAAGTGTTTCATATCAATATCTGATTAGACAATGTTATTTTAGGAAAATAAAAAGTGAATACAAGGACCAATAATTAACATTTTTGACACTTTTAAAATGGTGCTATTAAACTGATTAGGGATAAGCTGGAGCTTGCCAGTGGAGGAATCCCTCCCAACAGCTAGAAATAAAGCCATATCCCTTCATGCTGTAGTAAAATATCTACCTCGCTGTATGATTGCATGCTAGGAGCAAATCTGGAGCAGTGATATTGGCAAAATGACTAATATGAACTCACAGTCTGTAGCATTTACACTGTGCTTTTGATAAATCATTAGCAGTTTCCAGTGTGTCAGCTTGAAACATTAATTCCATCAGTTGTCATACATGCATGTGTACTGAAGACTCTGTGGCACACTATTTTCTGACTGAATATTATAAATAATAGCAACTTTTTTGGCTTTGTTCATGCAGTATTTTTCAGGGCTGATAGTAAAAAGCCCCTTCACAGTGTGAAGATTGCACAAACAGTGGTACCTATAGACACAGATAAGCCCTCAATTTATACAGTGTATTATATTTTTTTATGTCCAGAGTATTTTGTTTCAGGGTCTCCATGAATCACAATGAGCTATCTAAAGATGACTAACAGGACAACATCATTAAAGTACTTAAAATACAGTGGTGTTAAAAACTATTTGCCCCCTTCCTGATTTCTTATTCTTTTGCATGTTTGTCACACAAAATGTTTCTGATCATCAAACACATTTAACCATTAGTCAAATATAACACAAGTAAACACAAAATGCAGTTTTTAAATGATGTTTTTATTATTTAGGGAGAAAAAAAATCCAAACCTACATGGCCCTGTGTGAAAAAGTAATTGCCCCCTTGTTAAAAAATAACCTAACTGTGGTGTATCACACCTGAGTTCAATTTCTGTAGCCACCCCAGGCCTGATTACTGCCACACCTGTTTCAATCAAGAAATCACTTAAATAGGAGCTGCCTGACACAGAGAAGTAGACCAAAAGCACCTCAAAAGCTAGACATCATGCCAAGATCCGAAAAAAATTCAGGAACAAATGAGAACAGAAGTAATTGAGATCTATCAGTCTGGTAAAGGTTATAAAGCCATTTCTAATGCTTTGGGACTCCAGCGAACCACAGTGAGAGCCATTATCCACAAATGGCAAAAACATGGAACAGTGGTGAACCTTCCCAGGAGTGGCCGGCCGACCAAAATTACCCCAAGAGCACAGAGACGACTCATCCGAGAGGTCACAAAGACCCCAGGACAACGTCTAAAGAACTGCAGGCCTCACTTGCCTCAATTAAGGTCAGTGTTCACGACTCCACCATAAGAAAGAGACTGGGCAAAAACGGCCTGAATGGCAGATTTCCAAGACGCAAACCACTATTAAGCAAAAAGAACATTAGGGCTCGTCTCAATTTTGCTAAGAAACATCTCAATGATTGCCAAGATCTTTGGGAAAATAACTTGTGGACTGATGAGACAAAAGTTGAACTTTTTGGAAGGCAAATGTCCCGTTACATCTGGCGTAAAAGGAACACAGCATTTCAGAAAAGAACATCATACCAACAGTAAAATATGGTGGTGGTAGTGTGATGGTCTGGGGTTGTTTTGCTGCTTCAGGACCTGGAAGGCTTGCTGTGATAGATGGAACCATGAATTCTACTGTCTACCAAAAAATCCTGAAGGAGAATGTCCGCCATCTGTTCGTCAACTCAAGCTGAAGCGATCTTGGGTGCTGCAACAGGACAATGACCCAAAACACACCAGCAAATCCACCTCTAAATGGCTGAAGAAAAACAAAATGAAGACTTTGGAGTGGCCTAGTCAAAGTCCTGACCTGAATCCAATTGAGATGCTATGGCATGACCTTAAAAAGGCGGTTCATGCTAGAAAACCCTCAAATAAAGCCGAATTACAACAATTCTGCAAAGATGAGTGGGCCAAAATTCCTCCAGAGTGCTGTAAAAGACTCATTGCAAGTTATCACAAATGCTTGATTGCTGTTATTTCTGCTAAGGGTGGCCCAACCAGTTATTAGGTTCAGGGGGCAATTACTTTTTCACACAGGGCCATGTAGGTTTGGATTTTTTTTCTCCCTAAATAATAAAAACCATAATTTAAAAACTGCATTTTGTGTTTACTTGTGTTATATTTGACTAATGGTTAAATGTGTTTGATGATCAGAAACATTTTGTGTGACAAACATGCAAAAGAATAAGAAATCAGGAAGGGGGCAAATAGTTTTTAACACCACTGTATATGGCCTTTTAGTTTTTTCATTATAGTAGTGCCCTCATTTAAAATTAACCTTTTTTTTATCTTAGCTAAATAAATTATTATATTCTTCAACATTTGTTGAAAAGTTACCATTAACAATGTGCCTTATAATTAAGAAATTGTCTAAAAACAAAAGAATAGCTTTTGGTTCTGTTCTGCAGCCTGTTGTATGTTCACTTAACAGAAACAAGTGTCCAAAGATAGTCTGCTGGACCACTGTATAAAAAACGTCCAACTCCTTTTTTAGTTTCAGCCAACAACTTTGAATTGCCTGCTGGCAAAACAGAATCTGAACAACTGCAATGCAATGTCAACCGGACCAAGAGATGTGCGACACAGTTACAGAATGTTGAAGCTCCAAAATGGCAACATGTGACGCAAATAAAATTAAACATTAAAAAAAAACCTTCCACAGGTTTCAAAATACATTATTAATACGAGGCATTCCCATATGATATTGCCTAAAGTTAAAACTTTCCAAATGCCCACAACAGAACGACAAGAAAAAGTTATGTGTAATGGAGAAAAGGTTTTATTTATATATATATATATATATGATGTAGTGATGGACAGCACTGACGTCCCACGAGGCTCTGTGGCACTGCAGCTAAAATTAAACAGTTGTGATTTAATTTATGTTTTATTTTAAAACAGTTCTTGTGTTTAATGTTGGGTTATAGCTTTTGGTAATGGGAGTGTTTTATTAAAGTTTAAAGGGGGGAGTTTGCCTGCCATCATTGACCCATCCTGTACAAGTCTGGGTATCGGGACTAAAAAAGAGAGCTGAAGTTGAATATTGCCATTTTTTTTATGATCGCATTACTTGAAGGTACAACTCTATCAGTATTAAAAGAAAAATTGTTTTTTTATACATTAAGTGGGTCTATGTGTCACTATTTTTTATTGAATTTAATTAGAAACAGATAACATTCCATACAGTCAAGTCAAATTTAACAAATCAAAGTAAAATTCGACCCCCACCCAAGAGAAAGAGAAAGAAGCTAGCGACCGAAGCTAAAAGTAGCAAGAAAAGAAGAGTATCCTTTTCCCTGAAATAGAAGCTTATTCTAAAATGTTATTGATTAGATCCTGACATATTTTTTAAAATGTTTGAACAGATCCTCTAAGTGAGAATTACATTTTTTCCACTTTCAAGTAGTGTAGAATATCAGTTACCCACTGATTTAAGAGTGATAGGGTGGGATTCTTCCAGTTGAACAAGATAAGTCTACTTGCTAGAAGTGTAGTAAAGGAAATTACAGTTTGTTTGTCCTTGTCCACTTTAAGGGCGCCTGGGAGAAAAAAGTTTTTAACAGGATGTTCCAATTTGTAACCCCTTCAAGCATTTTCATTTAAAAATGGCTTTTAGGTCAGGTTGAAAATAGTTTTTTTCATTCTTTATATTTCTGTTTTTCTTTTGTCTTCTCTGGGCTGATTTTGAAATTAACTGCTGTATCTATTATTGTTTGTTTGAGTGAGTATTACACCATTTTAATGTTTTGCTTTTCCAAAATAAAATAAAAAAAGGCTTTTTGCTTCTCACCAGCAATTAAGATCTTCTCCATCTTAAATGAAGTTTTCCTTAATTTTGACCAATGGCTTTCAGTTCTAGGTGAAGTTCATCACTACAGTATGTCATTAAGCAGACCATCCCATCTATTATATTCCTTCCCACAGCAGGGAGGAATACACTGAATTATTCAGCCCCTATTGATTCATTACGGGAGTACATTGGACTAGTGCCTCGTTCAGGTTTTCTTTCTAACTTATTCAGGGTTCCTCTGTTGAAAATGGCATCGTTCACAGATACTGGAAAAAAAATCACACAATCACGAGATAACAGATGATTCAGTTCATAACAATTTATTACCAGGAAAAGCATCATTACAAAATTTAAATACTATACTGGTTTACCCTAAAACTTCCAACTGAAAATATAAATTACAAAGCCTCCAACCTCTCACAACCCTTAATATACCTGTATGGAATGTTTAATACCTGAGCTAATAAAGTGTTGTATGGGGTATATTTGTGTACAGCCTCTTTCTGTCAAAATAATTTTGTTGCCCATCAAACTGTATGTTTAAAAATAAGTTCTTCATTTAAAACTGATGAAAACTGTTATGTGCATAGATTACTAACACAAATATACGTGGTTTTATAATAACTAGTATCCTGACTGATTAAATCAAGCTTGCAGTTTTACTTTCTGCATATTTGTAGTGTAGATTGCGGTTGCTGTGCCATTAGGGAGAACAACACATGATTTAGACACCTCGAGTGATTAACAGATATACTCTGCCTTTTGAAAAGCTTTGTGTGGGAGGCAAGGTGGCAAGCACAATGATGGTTTTGTTACAGCACTAATAAAAGTGGACCTGGATGGGAAATAGATTCCTTCAGGGTTGATAAATTATGTGTGTACTACAGTGTGAGACAGGATTAATTCAGTATGAGTGAGACAAAAGTCTAAACTGCTTGATTAAGTTTGAATTTTGATGTTTTTTGAATAGAAAATGTACCACATGCCCAAGGCCAGATTAATGAATGACCAAGAAAACTCCTTAAAAACAACATAACATAAGTTATCGTTGCACTAGAGAGTGGTGACATGTTGGTCAGACATACAAGTAAGGATTTCAATGTGCTTTGTACATATGACCCTAACACTACTACTACTAATGTGATTTAGGCACCTACTGCTGAAAGTATAGTCTTGTTTATAGACTGTAGGCTGTAAAAGAAACTACTGCCAAATTAATGTCTAAAGAAGTTTAACTAAATTGTTTCTAGTACAGAAGACAGGTATTCAATATCCATGCTCAACTCAACACTATTCTTCTGTTTTGAATGGTCGGGGATGTACAGTACTATCCCTAAATGTTCTGATCTGCTATGTCCAGAGCTCTGTTCTTGGAGCTTGCATGCTCTTTTTGATCACCAGGTTCATAAACATCTTACATATGTTCTTTATACATGTCAACAAAAGATAAATGAATTCACTGTTTGTGATGTCTTAAAGCCAAGACCTTAATGGCAGGCACTATTACATTTCTGCTGTCCACTGCAATAAATACTGTAAGTCATTCATTTTTTCTTAGCTTTCATATTTGTTTGGTTTTTTTTTTAAACAAGCTAATGACCCCAACATTTGAGCTACAAGAATACTTCTGTGCATCTAGGAGAATTGATGTAGAAAACAGAATCTGCACTACTCAAGAAACTGACTGATATACTTTTAAGAGCTTTCCCCCATTGTCCATGACACCAAGTGATAAAACAGCAGACTGCAAAATACAAATCTCTGAACCATTTGCTCTTATAACCTGCTTCTTGATGCAATAATTTTGTTGTTTCAAGTGTGTGTCTATAAAGGTGACCTTTACGCTTACGCAGAATACCAGTTTAGGTGTTCAGACTAATTCTAGAAGCCATTACTCAAGAAAAAAAGGTAATATAAACCAACATTGCATGTAAAGTAATATGCAATCTCGGATTTATAAGAAAGATGATAAGAGTATAAAAACTCCATAACCGAAACAATTTAAAATGCAGTACTGAACAATGCTATCTAAGTGGAAGTGGATTGAACTTTCTGACCTCTCTTTTTTTGGTTTTTATCTTGTAACTGCATAGGAAGAAGAATTTTTCATGCCTTCTGAATATCTGCAAAGAAAGATTTACTGATAGCCAGACTGTAACTGCTTATGAGTGAATTACTTTACAATTTAAAATCTGAATACCAGATTTGCATTGCAACCATGTTTCTGGATAAAGAACATATGTTTTCATTGTACTTACATTTGATTTAAATTTAAGATGGTACATTTAATATAACTGCAGTTATGTTAGCAAGCCAGAATGACAGATGTTGATATATATTGTCACAGGTGACACAGGTTGGCTGGCATCTCAGCATGAATGGATGATGCTTTGTCTAGGCTAGGAAGCCCACACAGAAGGCTGTGAATGGACAGGCATCCCAGCCAGATTGGTTGCTGGATTCTTTTCAGGATTGGAGGCCATAATAATGGAAGGACAAAGGAAGAATGCTGCCCGGAGCCATGTATTCCTCCTATACACGGGGGGCAGCATCACCCTTGTGGAACTCCCATTGGCACAGCCACAGGGCATATTGGGAGATGTAGTCCTGATGGGCGGAGCTGCAAGGGTATGAGATGATGAATGCTTTTTACAGGCACTGTTTAATAGAAACAACCAGCATCTCTAACCAGGATATGCTAGACTAAAGCTTTAATGGCCTGGATTTAAATGCTAAGACCAATGGGGTCCTTTTACACAAGAAAACAGATCATTTCCCAGTTTTTGAGCCCTCTAGCTAATGTCAGCCTCCCACAGTAGTTATATTTATGCTTTGAACCTTTACAAGACTGGTGTCTTGAAATTGTAATGCACACTCCCATACTTTGGGGGCCTTCTGCCTGACCTAGTAGTGCTTCTGCGTGCAATGCTATGGCACGAAAAGCACTCCTGTGTCTGGCATAAAAGAGGCTGTTTCACCTCACTTTTGGGGGGTTAGTCAGAGTCAGGAGGTAGCGAAACATGCTTGTTGGAAGGTCTGGAATGAGAGGAATATGAAGGGAATGTTATTGTTCTGCATGGTGCTCATTGAAGCAAGAAGACGGGTAAGGAACCTTAAACTATCCTAGCCAGGACACCAGCCCATACTTGGTGACCACGACAATACTGTATATATACAAATACAATACATATAAAAAGCATTACACAATTGAGAAGGCAGCAAAAGAATATGAAGCAATTGACGTTTCATCCAACACACTGTTTATTTACAAGTTATTTACACAAATAAGTCACGTGCACTCAACCCCAGTGCCTCCAGCACCGATTCCCCCAAGTCCAGGCCACACAGTCCTGTGCCTCTCTTTCTCCTGGCCGCCTCCAGTCCTCACTCCAGCTCCGTCCTCTTCCACCCGACTTCCACTAATGACTGGAGGGAGGTTGCCCCTTTTATAGGAACCCGGATGGGCTCCAGCTGCTTCCCGTCCCCGGTCATCTTCCCCCCGGCACTTCCTGGTGTGGCGGAAGTGCCGGGCTCCTGGGATAATAAGGCACTGGGGTGCTGCCTGGCGGTGGCCACGGGCCCCTACAGGGCTGGGCTTCCAAGCCCTCTACCCGAGGCCTCCAGCATAACCAGGACGGACGCCCCCTCGCGGTCTGGAGGAGGCACAAGCCCTCCTCTCGTCCTCCTGGGCGTCCGGCCGGGGACCACAATGTGTGTGTGTATATATATATTATATATACCCCAATCTACATACTGTCAAATAAATGAACCACATGCTGTGGTGCAATGCAAGAGGCTTCGCCTCTAGCGCTGACATTTGAGGTTCGATTCCCAAGAGGGGGTGCAATGAGTGTGTACGCCTGATGAGCCCAGAATTAGGGCAAAACACGTGTTGCGTACTCTTTGCATTATTTGACAGTAAACCTATTTCAATATATTTATATATATACACATATATTATATATACACACACACATAAATACATATATCAGCGCTTCCCAATTCATTTTAACCCTGGCACCCCCTGTGACGGATGATGCCGATTTCGCACCCCCTTGGTTTGAGAAGAAGTATGAAAAAATATGAGGTTAACGCAGAAAAACAGATCACCAATTGAAGCTTTATGAATAATGGATACTTTATTCGCCATCAATAATTGTTTTGGTAAAGCCATACTCCGTGTAATCCTCCTTCCATTTTCAAATTTTTTCATGACTAGCCATGATTAAATGAACGGTAAAAAAGTAAGAACGAAGCGACGGTGACTTATTGAGACAGGCAGGCGAACGCGCAATAGCACGCGGGCTCAATGTAGTGCGCGTCAAGTCGATCTAAAATGCGCGATCAGATTCAAAAAAATATATCTTTTCAAGTTCTATTTGGATATAAGTAGGTTCTATTTAGTCGACAGAAATATCTTTGGTAGGAATGTAAGTTGAATTTAGTCTTTACATTTCTATGGTGAAGAAAAATTTATGCAATGATGACTAAATTTAACTTACATTCCTACCAAAGATATTTCTGTGAACTAAATAAAAATTACTTATATTTAAAATTTAAATAGAACTTGAACAGATACGATAGTTCATAATACCTATACAGCACTGTGCATGTAAGAGCGGAAGTCATCCATTTTAACAAGCAGCGTATTGCACTGATACGAAATAGCCTGTCCAGTTAATTATGTAGGAATGGATAAGATTAAGATTTTGTACAAATAATGTTTTTCATTTTTCTTCCTCAATGGATTCTGGAACTCCTGGCAACAGCTGCTCATACCCCAAAGGGTATCTATACTAATAAAAGGCAAAGCCCTCACTGACTGACTCACTCACTCACTCATCACTAATTCTCCAACTTCCCGTGTAGGTAGAAGGCTGAAATTTGGCAGGCTCATTCCTTACAGCTTACTTACAAAAGTTAAGCAGGTTTCATTTCGAAATTCTACGCGTAATGGTCATAACGGTCAACAACGTCCGCCATGTTGAACTTTCTTATTTATGGCCCCATCTTCATGAAATTTGGTAGACGGCTTCCCTGCGCTAACCGAAACCAATGCACATACTTATTTCAGTGGTATGACGCCACTGTCAGCCGCCATATTGAACTTTTCAACGGTCTTTGTTACTTATGGGCCCATCTTCATGAAATTTGGTACGCGGGTTCCCAACGCTAACTGAATCCTACTTACGTACATATATGCGTCCATAGCCTGCAGCTCGGTCACCGTGTGAGGCGGCGTTGGTCCCCATCCCAACGCCTCCCACGTTGTTGGCTGCCTGCCTATATAAGGCCGTCCATCGCTCTGGTCTCTACATTGCCATCCTTGCTTTGCCACGGGATTCACGTCTCCCTGCTGATAACTACAGCCTTTTTATTTAATCCATGGCTTCTCCGCTGTTTTATTGTTCGTTTATTATGATTACAGTTATTGTGTAGGTATTTTAGACTTACTTTACATTGTTCAGGTACCCATTTCCTTTATCATTCCAACCATACCTCCATTAACATGTCTATCAAGGTGATCACCATCGATCAAAGAACTGTCACTTACCGAGTGGTTTCCATGCCCGGAGTTGGCACCTACCTTTTCCATTCTCTTTGTTACATATTGCACAGCCATATCAGGCTCACTCTTGATATCCGGAGGAACATTGTGTCTTATGTATTGAATGACTGGGACAGGTTCAAGGTTTGGACTGATGACAGTACAAGAGATAATTATACTACACAGGAGCACTAGAAGAGTGAAATGCTTAAGCCCTTCACCTATGGTTCTGCATGCGAGTTGATGGCTTCCGCTGAATTGTTCGGTTGTCGCTTTCAAGTGTACCGAAATGGCCAAATATTTTACACCTTTCGACAACCGCCAATGCCTCTTAAACATCTTAGATTGACAGGTGACGATTTCAGTAGTGGACACTTTGATGTTTATGGATGTTTAAACTCTCAAAAGCTGGATGTGAAGTTATTGATGAAACCGGTTGTATGCTTACAACGCTTGACAGTTGCCGAATGTCACTTCAATACAAGTCCTACAAATACTGTCGTAATTGAAGCAAACCATGAAACTCAAACCGATTATGACAGCAGCAACCCAAGCTGTGAGATTTGAAACAAGATTACTGTTCACATGGCCAACTGTACGTTGCATGCTCAAGAGTAAGCTCAGCTCACAGCTTTGTCATATTACAACCAGAGGGCTGAACTCACAATGTGGTATACAAATAGATCCTTAAATAATTATTGGCATATTTTCCCTCAGTTTAAAAAAGTATAATTTTCTTCTTAATAAAAATGTATATGTGTATATATATATATATATGTATATATGTGGATGTATGTGTATATATATTTACTGTATATATAAATATGTGTATATATATGTGTATATGTATATATATGTTTATGTGTGTATGTGTGACAGCAACATTCATAATAGTGACAAAACAATTACATTGACATTCTTTTTCATTACTTCTTTAACATACTACTTCTCCGCTGCGAAGCGCAGGTATTTTGCTAGTGTGTGTATGTGTATGTGTATGTGTATATATATATATATATATATATATATATATATATATATATACACACACACACACACAGAGAGAGTGAGAGAGCAACAAAAGGATGAATATTAAATTATAGTAATTATTTTCTTTGGAATTATGAATTTCGAATATCAAGCATACAGTAGTTAAGTTTTGCATCCATCATTATGCACTTCCTTATCCTCCCACTGTTAACACAATTTATTGCAGAAATAAAACAGGAAACAACAATGTGTGAGACCTCAGATCATATACGGCATACCACCTCACATCTGAAATCTGTTCATACCAGGCTAGTTTGTAGAGGTCAATCATTTTGAATATACATGTCTTGTAAAGGTACCTGGACATAGGAAAAAGGTTAAACCGCCACACAGACAATGAACAAGACAAAAATTGTGAGGTAATAGTGGTAACTATTGTCCCACAATGCAATCTTATTGTCAAGTGAAGTTAGGGAGCATGCACTGGTACAGTGCATTGCCGCACCCACTACACAGCGAAACAACTCGGGATCCCGATTTGCAACCCCCCAGGCAGACACGCGGTCCAGTCCCGCTCTCTGGAAATGACCCTCTATCTGCCGCAGCCAGGTGTTATGTGGGTCACCCCTTGGCCTGGTCCAGCCACTCGGGTCCACAACAATGAGGATCTTAAGAGCTGGATCACCCTCTGGGAAATGCACCACATCGCCATAGTGCCGTAACTGACGCTCCCTCACTATGCAGGTAATGTGTCTCATTTGGGACTCCATGAGCAACCGCTCATTCGACACAAAGTCAAACCAACAGTACCCAAGGATTTTCCGGAGAGACACAGTACCAAAGAAGTCCAAAGATCTTATTTTGCTACACTAAAAAAAGAAAATGGGAAAATGGCTTTTCAGTTTGACATGCAGGACCTTTCATGTTCTTGTAGCATCAAACTTTCCCTAAATATAAAAAGGCACCGAGGAACAGATTATGTAATTCAATGAGGACCATATTGAAGGAAGTACAAGTGTTTAGAGACCAATTAGTTTGAATTTTCATAGACTTTTAAATGACTCTCTGAAAGACTGTATAGTTCCTGCGTGCTACATAAAAGCAATTACCTCTTTAGTAAAGAAAACAAAAGTGGACTGACTTAATGACTACAGACATGTGACACTCACTGACTTTGTGATGAGGATACATTAAACATAACATTTCAGAAAGGCTGGGTCACTTGCAGTTTACATGTTTTCACAACGTTCGAAAAGATTGCCCTACCACAACTTCATACTAATATAACACATCTGAGTAATAAAAGCAGATATTCTAGAGTACTCCAGTTCAGCATTTAACACTGTTGTACCTTCAAAGTGGATCACTGACTTCATGGACATAGATATTTAGAGTTAGACATGGATCTATATCCAACATTAAATCTGCAAGTGACACCAGCATAGTAGTTCTGACCACCAACAAAGATGAGGCAGCTTACAGAGAAGAGACTTGCCTGCTGACAAACTGTTGCCATGACAACATTCTTTCTGTGATGGAAGGTCCTTTAGGGATTGCAATTTCAAAAGTTTTTCCACATTGATGAAACATGCACTGGTGGTAAGTGCTCTGGCAGTGGTATCAGAGACTACTTGAGGTTAGTAGATAGTGGAGGACAGCAGGGTTTTGCTTGGGAATGCTCTAAGCCACTAGGTGGCAGCAGGAAGATCTGTTGTAGCTCTCAGCACCCCTTTAACTGGGGGTTTGTCTTCCATTTTAAAAGATGGTTACAGTTCAGGGTTACATTGATACTGTACCAGCTTATTTGCATGCAGAGTGGAATACAATGTCACTGGCCACTAGTGATGAGTAAAGTGATTCACACAAAATTGAATTCACAATGAAACTCAGCATTTCGCGCTGCAAAAAATTGTTGACTTCCAATATTACTCTCTTCAATTCAGAACATATTAAATATAAATTAACTTAGAAAGTTAAACTGTGTTATTAAAGAATTCAGCCATCCTGCAAAGTAATTCCTTCTTTTTCTCTTGACATGAGTAGTACAGGACCAATAACACTCACACCACTGGATTCAATGACAGTTTATGTCCAAAGGTGTGTTATATTCATTTTCTGTTATTCTTGCTGTATTACTGTCACTCATCTGTGGGAGACATACACTATCATCCTACACCTAACAATAAACATGAACTTTAAGTATACTCTCCATTGAGTTGTTGGCACAACACTATGGTTGTGCAGGTGCCAAAGAGTGGCAAAGTGCTACTTGTTTAGACATTAAAGTAAGCATTTTACTGTACATGTACCAGTACTACTACAGTTACTAGTTATACTATCTCATATATGCAATATGTTTGTGCCACTTATTTTTTCTCTTAAGCCACATTATAACATGACACTTAAAACACTTAAAAAAAGCTGTTAAAAATCCATTACAAAAGGACAGTGTATGTATGTAGTATGTAGTCTCAAAATTTTGTGTCAGACATAGTCTCTCTAAAGATGTGCATGAAAATCAGTGAACTAGAAGCAGTTCAGGTACTAACAGGAAGCTCATTCCACAGCTTTAGACTAGGAAAGTGACAAAAAACACTGCTTTTTTGTGCATAAGGAGAAATAAGGTTCAGAAAGTTACGCAAACAGCACATGATGGAAGTCTACAGTAATACAGTAAGAATGGACAAGGGGAGCTACAAGATGGAAAAGTTGAGTTTAACCACAAAGACAAACAATTTAAAAAAAAAAGTGTGGGGTTATACTAGCTTTTCTATAATGCCATCTTTCACATGCTTGTTACTTTTCTTTCTAAATTTTTGATTCTAAAAGAAGTATAGCACGTAGAGTGTTTTATATTTTTTTTGGGAGACACCTTTATCAATAAATAATCTCTTACGTATGATTATGCTAGCTGTCTATCGACATACTTGCTAGTCTTATCCAGTTTAGGGTTCCAATAAACCTGACAACTGGGACAAAATTTATAAGAAAACAGTAAGAAAAAGTAAATTTGAAATTCCACAAGAAGTTCTCATATCAACAATCAAACCTTGAAGCTCAAGCTGTATGCTTTGAACATGCCGTGCTGCAGTCTTCTCTCAATTGTGTAAAAATGCATATTACTTCAATTTAGAGGAAGAAAATTAAAGACAATAACAGTAATAGGTAATACATTTTATAACTGTTTTTTATTAAATGTTCTTAATTTCTAATGCAGATGCCACCCATGGCTGGTGCCTGTATTTTTCTGAATTAAATTTCAAACATGTGATATGATTTCCAGATTTTTGATGCAACAAAATACTGTTGTAAAACAATTTATGCATAAGAGGAAGGCATTGAGATTCTACTAATATGAAATATTGACAAGTAAACTGATGTGGTTCTCTGCATTACTGGCAATAACTTTGCTGTACTTTTCTTTATATATTTTAGTATAATCTTTACATCTTTCAAATCATTGATGTCTTAAATTTAATTTCTTCTGCATATATCTGTTGTTGAATCAAGCTGTTTTTACTCTTGTATTCTAACCCGCCTTAAAACAACTTTTTAACCAAGCTACTTACCTGGCCTGGGGTTTCACTTAATATTAGATTAAAAGCCTCTCGATTCACAGAGTATGTACTGTCCAGGCTACAAAAGACACTAATAGAGAAGAATTAATGCAGAATACACTGTATAAATGAACAAAAATATGATTTGAAATAGAACACTTACCACCTGTTTTAAAAGGTCTTCCTACTTTATGCCTCACATAACTGTGGTTTTATTGATTAGGAAATTATTATGATAAATATTGCCATAAGTCCATTTATATGGAGGACAAAAATGACTGCACTGTATGGCTCTTTGTAATGGAGATCACTTGACACATTTCATTACAGTGCCTCCTTAACCAGGTTGATTCATGTCATTAGTTAAATTGTGATCAATAGTCAAGCATTGATGAACACTATTCAGACTTACATGATACAGAAGGTTACAAAGAGTATTTTTCATCACATAATGGAGTACTACTTTGAAAGTCACGTTTGACTGCTTGGTTACATTATAAACGTTGTGCATTGACTTTTCAAGAATGTTCCACAGGCATTTCAAATTCCATTTTCATCCCAAAAATGTTCAGGTTTAACTTACTGTTTTACATGTTATCAGATCACCTAACACAAAAGAAATCATCTAATCGATGGGGGAAGAAGAAATATGTACACTTATATACCTGTAATCTCTTACCTACTGTATATCACTGTACATGCTGCACCCCATGTATTTAACCCTCAGGAGCTCTTGCAGCAGGCTGCATGCCAACTGGAAATGTTTTTAACTCCATTACTTTAACCCAGTTTACTGGCAATAGATGACTTCACAAGATCGTTGTCGTATGCCTTTAAGGGACTGCAGCTATACAAGGAATAATGTTCTCTGCGACACTAGTAACAGGCAGACAAAATCAAAGCATTAAGCTTTTAATTAAAAATTATATTTATTTGCATCAAAACCCATTGACAGCTAATAGCTGGTGATACAAAGAAACCAAATAAGCTGGGTGTGTGAAGTCTGCAGTCAATCCAATTAGTAGTAATAAGATGCTGATGACCATTTCATTCCCAGATGCCCTTTTTTCTTGCAGATCATGTGCTCTCAAGCAAAACAAAGATACAGTGAGAGAAAGAGAAAGAAATAACTCTTTGGTAGTTTTTAAAAGCAGTGGTTGGCTCCTCTGAAAAGGTTCTTCTTTGTTTAACATAATACCCGTGGTGTATTGTTATTGTTATTATTGTATTAGGGTTTATCCAGGGCCACTTTTTAACACCATTCCCTGGGTTTACTATCTTACTATCTCAAGATTGTTGATGATTATAATTTATGCTTATAGTAATTGGACTGTATTGGCAATAGCTATCTCAATTTTATTCCTCATACCCCGCTGCTGGGGGGCTGGTTTTGATTTAGATATGCTCTGTCTCTGGGTATGTCAGAGTACTGGGACTTTGTGAAGTGTGGTCCAGCCTCAAGTTGGGAGGCAAAATGGGAGGGTGGGGGGACTAGGGTGGGAGAGAAAGAGAGCAAGCTATCTCTAATACTGTATATCCTTTTAACCCTTATAATTATAAGCGCCAATGTATCAATAGGATTCATGGCAATAACTCCTAGGAAAATTTGAAATTAAGGTCAAAGCTGTCTTATTTTCAGTTAAGACTACAAAATGACAAAAAAAGTTCAGAAGCAGTGGACAGTTAACATTGTGAGCTGGAATGTTAAAGGCCTGAGTCACAAATTAAAGAGAAAGAAAGTATTTTATCACCTAAACGCTAAAATAGTATTTTTACAGGAGACCCACTTATTAAGCATGAAAAGGTTTTTCTTGCCAGAACACCACCACCACTCAAAAATGAGCAAACATGCAGAACACCTGATATGCCTGTTATTTTCTGCTGTTTCTCAAAGCACAGGCAGATGTGTCAGACGAGATTACCAAAGTTCAAGGTTAATTCTCTGATATTCAAAGCATAGCAAGCAACGCATATAGAATAAAAAAGATTCTTTCTTTGTGTTAATCCCCCCAGCATGCACTGCAATCCTGCTTGACAAGACTTCGGACTAGAAGTGAAAGATCTCTTAGACAAACAGTTTAAAGTATCTCCTGTAAACTGGCTTCTCTAAATTGGCACATACCTGTAGAAGTGAATTTGTTTCACTGTATCTTGTCATGGGCTATTAAACACTCCAGGTCAATTCCTTGTATCCAGTGTGGAGCCTGTTCCTCACAAACCTGAAATAAAGCAACTACAAAAAATGGTTGGGTAAGCTTACAGTAGGTTATATATAACCAAACAAAATATCCTCAGACATGTTTAATCCAATTCATAGTCACACAGGACTGCAGCTTGTTCTATCATCACTGAGCACAAAGCAGTTAACAGCCTTAGATGGGACACCCCGATATAGGACAGAGCCCACTCATATGCACACACCTACATTTAGATAACTTCAAATCCTCATTCTACGTAACTAGTCTGTCTTTGGGTATGTAGGAAGAAAAAAGGAATTCTTCAGGAAAACAGGGAGTCTGTGCAGACTTTACAAAGACAGCACCCAGGCTTCAAATACAGGATGATGAATCCATGAGGTGGCAGCATTACTCACTAGCCACTGTGCCACCACAGTAATATATTTTTTTTCTTTACCTTTGGTGTCTTTGTCAAAAGAAAAGATGCCTTACATTTTGTATGATAAAGTCATATATTAAAATGAAATGTTTCCTCACATATTTCATTTCAGTATGTTTTATTGTGTGCTTTCAGAATATCTGAGAAAGCAGCTCCTACTTTCAGAGGGCTGTGTAATTTTAGTCTTATTTGCCGTAGTGCACATTTACATTAGTACGAAATGGTAAGCAAGGATGAAATAAAGCTTCGGCGGAGCTTTATCTATACCAAGGAAAATAAATGCATACAAAACATCAAAGAAAAAAGAGGAAAGTCTTTTTTTTTTTTTGAGTAAAGATATACAGTGCAGTATGCAAGCTGATTTACTTTGCATTAGAAAGCCTCCATATTCTGACATCTTCTTCAACCGTAAAAATTTGACAAAGAATGAAAGAAAATGTAAATAAAATTTCCAAGGGTACAATAAGTAATTAATATATAATGTTTTGACTAAATAAAGTGGACCTAAAATTAAGTTTATCATAAACAAAAATAATCTAATATTATATTCTCAAAACTGCTTATTCCAATTCATTGTTGCAGGGGGCCAAAACACTTAATGCAAGGTAACAGGAAAGAAACTGCTATGGACTGGGAACCAGTTCATTACTTGGCCCACTCATGTTCACACTTACACAATGGCTACTTTTTGATTAACTAAAGGAAACTAACCAGAAAATGGGAAGGGGGACAACCAGAGCATAACGAAAGAAAACCAGAAAGTGCAAACTCTATAGAGGTAACAGCCAAGTATAGGGTTTGATCCCAAGATGCTGGATCTGTGAGGTAGCAGTGCTAACCACTGTGACTCATGTAATTAATATTTTATTAAGCCAGAGGACATAGCCCAAATTTAAGTTATTAAATGCTTAGATTAGATTAGATAGATTGGATACCATTTTATTAATTCCTTGGGGAAGTTCAAATGCATACAGCTGCAGAAACATTATAAACAAGGGTACAGACTCACAGGACAGTAATAAAGCTAACCAATCAATTGACTGATTAATAAATAAATACATTTCACAAGTACATTAGGTGGAAGAATTGATAGCAGTGGGCAGAAAAGACACCAAGAGGTGCTTCTTAGGACACCTTGATAGGAAGATTTTGCAGCTGAAAGTGCTTGAAGAGCACACCTCCTGGAGGAGATGGAGGGGGATACATTACATAATGACAAAATGGCAGAATGAGGAAGTGCTTAATTCTTGAAACTTACCATTTTTAATTTCTGTGTGCAAATCCAAGGAGTCTGCATATTCTTCCACTTTCTCCCACATTTACATGTTCTTTCTAGGTATATTCAGGTATCTTCCCACATCTCGTAATGGTTCTTGATTTATGTCTGAAGATACCCACTGTGGAAGCTGACCCGGACACAGACAGGCAGACACGTTCATGTCACCCACAAACACGTTTATTTACAATATGTACAATAATAAGTGCACCACAAACCCCCAAAGTCCTGGCCACACAATGCCTTCCTTTCTTCAGGCCGCCTCCTTGCCTTCTCCAGCTCAGTCCTCTCCGCTCCCGACTCTCGCTCTGAATGAAGGGAGGTGGCCCCTTTAATCCGCACCCGGATGAGCTCCGGGTGCTCCCCGGCAATCTCCCGCTGACACGCCCCAGCGTGGCGGAAGTGCTGGTTGTTCTTCAGGAAGCTCTCCTGGTGTCCCTGCTTCTCTTCCCCCTGCACTTCCTGGTATGGCGGAAGTGCTGAGGTCCAGGGTCCCAAAGCAACCAGGAAGGCGGCCCCCACGTGATCCCAGATGGGCACACGCCCACTTCCGGTCCTCCAAGGCGTCCCGGCTGGGTCGTGGCCCCTGGCATCCTCGACACCACATAATGAGGCATTAGAATAATGAGGTGAGAAAACATATTAAAACATTTAGTGAAAAATTCAACATCATATAAGGTACAAAATCTACAGTGGTGTGCATTCTTATTAATGTAGGGCAGCATCAATGTGCATCTGCAAAGGAAAAAAAGATTATAGGTTATTTCCAGAAAGTTGTTGTGTAGCCTTCATCAGGTGTGCAACTGGAAAGGAAAGAACAGGTAAACAAATATAGGAGGTAAAAGAGAGAGCAAAGTCAGGGCTGATGAAAGGAGAAAGGATGGGAGTAAGTGAGGAAAAATTTGCCATTTGAGAAGATGAAGGTAGAGATTAAAAAGTTAGCAGGACACTAAAACCTGGAGAAAAATGTAATCCTAGGCAATGACAATGAGCTCAGCTCCTTCTGTTTTTCTTTATAAAGTATCTTTGAAGCCCTGTAAAATAACACAAAAAAGAGATGTCTGTGTGGCTGTGAGGAAGGGATGTGAAATGTTCTACAATAAGTTTTGTAAGGTCTTTGATTTTAAAGGCTCCAACGTGTTTCCTGATATAGTCTGCTAACCATCTCCCTGTTTTACTTAATGTGGATTGTTGGACACTTCCTACAAATAAAATAAAATGAATTCGATTTTTAGACTGGCAAGAGCTGTTATTTAATACTGAATTTACCAGAGTGACCAGATACAAGAGCAATATATTCCTTATTATAAACTAAGCTATAGTTTTTTATGTAAATATTTTAGTTCAGTTATGCATTAAAGTACTTTCTAGACTAATATCCAACATTGTCAATGATACTGTTCATTATTCTACTTTCAGAATGAGCCTGCCACTTCATCCACCACCTACCATTATTATGTCTCTGTTATATATTTTTTTCCATTTTATTTTCCATTCTTTATTCTAACAATATTAAATGTATTTCACCTTCAAAAACGGCTTCACATTGTATCTTTTCAATGCAATTCCTTTATGTTCTCTTATCTTACGCTGTTTTCGTGATCAAACTCCTGTTTTGCTCACATTTATTTTATTTACAGTATATATATATAAATGATTAGATTCCATGTACATCTTATTGCTCTTGATTTCTCTTCTTCACAGTTTGAAATGTTTCATGGTTAATACAGAATACTGTTTGGGCCTTGCTTGCCATATTCACTATTAGATATAGAGGTCATAAAGTCACTTTTTTCACAGTAATGTGTTCTGTTGTAGCTGCACAAGGACCATTGTTGTCCTGAACTTGTGTCTGGCTACCATTTGATGGCAGATAAAGTTGTATGTGAGCAATCTATTTTTTATTTTTTGATATAACTGTATCAAATAATCAGCACTCTGTGATAAAAAACACTCAGGCATACCTACATGAATCTCAACAGATTATCTTATTATCAGCAACTTAGGATATTGATGTAGTTTAAGAGTTACAATCTGATATTTATAATCAAAACAGCTTCACAAAGCAAATGTGTCAGTTGAAATGAGGGAAGGAAACCTAAAAAGCTAGTTGCTATTAACAAATTAGAAATGGGTACACAGAAAATAACTAAATAAGTAGATGGACATCATAATAAATAAAAGCTTTCAAAGCAAAACCACCTGTGTATTATGGAATACTAGTTTACTTTCTATAAACACATATTACAGAATTAAATACACACTTCGATACATAGCTGTGAGATTTTTTAGTTTATCTGACTGAAACAGATAAACTAACTCAGTGTTAAACCACACAAAACCATGCTTTCTATTAATCATGTATATTTCATAATATTTTTCTTTTACAATTAATTAGTATTCTTAAATAACTGTATTGTGTGTGTGACAGAGAGCATTTTTCTCTTTTTACATACTTTAAGACTAAATATGATTAGAAAATGCAAAGTCTGCTAATGTAGTATCACAAATACGTTCAATGTAAGTGATTAAGAAAAACATTACATTATATATCCATTCCAAAATGTAGCCTGCTATCACACGTAATATACATATAGAGTGCTTTGAAAAAGTAATGGGTGACCACAGTTAGCTATCTGGGCAGTAACTATTTAGATGTGAAAATATTATACTTTGTTAAAAAAAAAAAATAAAATCATTAAATTAAACTTAATAACAATGTGTTTCAAACTATTTGGTATTTTAGGTGGCCTCATTTAGCATGTAAATCTAAAGCAGTTCACTTAGGTTCACCACTGTATAGTTTTTCAAGTTGTTACGTGGTAAATTCTTCCAACCTTATTCCAGGATATTTCCATAACTCTTGACTTTACCACGTTATTTTTTTTCTCCTGTCAAATAGGTGCCACACACATTCAGTTAGGTTGAAGGTGGGCTCTGATATAACAAATTTAATACAGCTAGTGTTCAATCTTTTCCTTCAAATAGTTCTTAAAGTATATTTCAGCATGGTAATGAGCCAATATATATATACTTATATTTTTTTTCAAAAAAGACCTAATTTTTTTGAAGTACAGTTTAATGAATTGAAAACTGCTTATATTTCCCATTTATAAACCCATTAATTTTGAGCAAATCCCCAAACCATTACCAAAATGATTCTCCAGACTATGACAAAACTACCACTATGCTTCACAAACTCCTCTTCTAACATACTGTTGCCTTTATAAAACCCAAATTTAGAATGTGGGCTCATTGCTCCATAAGACTGTCTCTCCATGTTTTGTGTTTTTTTGCATATGGCAATATTTTCTGCTGGTTGAATTTTGGAAAAATAATTTCTTAGCTTCAACACACAATACAAGACCAATTGATTAAAGATTCTTTGCACAGATGAAGTGTGTACTTTGGTGCCACATTGTGATGATGTGGGTTCACTCCACGCTCCCATACAGCTTCTGGGAGCTCTTGAGCCCAACACCGTCGGTAATATTACCGATGAGCTTGGCAGTGAGGCACAAAAATTAAGGGGATGGTGCAAAGTGCTTTTATTACAGTTTCTCAAATGCTAAAACACATTTCACACATGTTTCCTCCATGTTCCCCAATGTCTAAACACAACACCCTTTTCTAAAGCTACATAAGCACAACCACACCTTTTCACTTCAAAACTCAAACTTTCATACCAAAAGAGCAGCTCGAAGCTTTCAAAAATGTAAACACTATACACATTACACACTACAGCAAAACAATTGAAAACAAAATGCTCAATTTGTGAGAAGGTTCTTTGTTTCATAACTGCCAATGCATATTTTTAGAAACTTTACAGTAACGGATCTTCTTAGATCTCTGCAGAGGATTAGGCATTTAGATTTGTGAGTTTCATATGAAAAGTATGTCTATAGGAAATTCTGCATGTACACTACTGTAACAACTCAATGCAAAAACAGAATCTATTGCACACAACAGTACTCTTGAAAACATGATCAGGGTGTGAAGTTTTTTTATTTACTTCACACCACACACACACCACAATCACTGTGCGGCATCATGTTGCTGAGCTGCATCAGGCCACATCACCTAAACCACATCGCAGGCTATATTGTCTCTTGCCAGGCACCACGGGAAAAATGCCCTGGAATGGCGAATCCATCCTTGGAAGGCCTTCACTGGGATGTCAACACAGGCCAGCTCCATTGCCCTTAGGAGGTTCTCTCTAGTGTATGGTTGTCTGTCATAAACCTTTCATCTCCACAATGAGAAGAACTCCTCTATAGGGTTCAGGAAAGGGGAGTAGGGTGGCAGACAGACGTTTAAAAAGTGGTTACTGTTGGTGTTGAACCACTCTCGGATTTGGTTTGTTCTGTGGAAGCGGACATTGTCCCAAATGATCACATAAATGTGATGGTGTTGTTGGCAGTACAGGAGGATGTCTTTTAGCTCCTCTAGGAAGGTGAGGAGACGTTGGGTGTTGTAAGACCCAAGGACAGCATGCCGGTGGACAAGCCCCTCCGAACCCATGGCCGCACAGAGTAATATTAGCCCCGTTGGCAAGGAACCTCAGTGATGGCTCTTTGGCCAATGTTACGGCTTCTTTGCCTTCGTTTCTGCAGGTTGAAGCCAGCCTCATCCAGGAAGAGGTACTCATGAGGTCTGGCCATCGTGTCCAACTGTAATTTCCTCTGTGAAAATGTGAAAGTGCACAAGTGTTGAGAACAGTCAATCAGGTAGCACAGTATTGTCCAGAAGTAATGTAGGCCACTGAGCAACACAGTATGTCCACTAACTGTACTGTGAACATGGATGTATACTTACTTGCACATACTCGTAACATAGGTCTTTGTGTCGCGCAGAGTTGAGCTCAAAGGGAACCCTATAGACCTGTTTCATCCGCATCTTTTGGCGCCGGAGAACTCGGTCTATTGTGGCCAAGCTGACATCATCAATGCTCTCAAAGTTGACATTATCGGCAATGACTTTGTCTCTGATCTCCCGGAGTCTGATGAGATTGTTCTCACGAACCATATCCACAATGAGGGTTTCTTGTGCCGCTGTAAATATGGCAAACCTCCCACCTCTATGTGGCATTCTTTTAACTCTAAAGAAACGTGTTGTCAATTGACATGTTTTACAATAACAACTGATGTGCAGTGTACCACGATGCACACTAAATTTTACTTCTCAAAACGGAGTGATGCAGGATCGAACTTGCGACCTTTTGGCTTCCAGGCGGGAACGGATTCGATTGCACCACGGAGGCAGTTACAATAAATGGCTGTCAATGTCGCATGTTAAGGCGGCTTTTTGTTTCTGCAGTTATATTTTTGAATAAAAGAGCAATTGTGTTATATTTGTACCTTTTGTAAAAAATGTTTCTTTGATATTTAGACTTCAGGCTTCATACATTATATAGTTTATGCCTACATTTTGTCATCTACTACTAGAATATAAAAAAATGTTTCTGTTTTAACAATGTGTTTACACAGATTACTGCAGAAACGGAACAGACATGAAATGCGTGTGTTCCAAATAACGATCTATTATTTCCACTGTAAAACTCCACTTCACTCCCAGATACTCAATCAAGGCATGAGCTGGGAGAAGTTCGTGCATGTTCTAAATTGGTGGGGGGGATGGAATAGCCGGCTGCTTCTAGCTTCTCTTTATCAGCACATATAGAGGACAAAGGACACTGGCGGAGAAGTGTGAAGGGATTTAAGAAGCGATTTAAGGTGGGAATTACGAGTTTTTTCGTAGGCTCTGGTAATTCTAGTGTTAAGCAAGCATCACAAATCACCCCAGGAACCACTTCAGCCACTCACCACCATGCCCCCTCACTAAGCCATGAGTGCGGCAATTATTTATTTTAAAAGTGGCCCTTTTGAAATGAGCTGTGGACCTGCTATACCACATTCCAACTCCCATAAGCCTCCAGCTGCACATTAAGGCTCCATGCCACTGCCAACCCTGTGCAACTGGTGGCCCAGGTCCACAGCTCGACCACACTACCACTGCACTAAAATCACTAAATAATAAATGCACTAAAACAATCCCACACTAAAACCAACCCACGCCCCCCTTATAAAGCAGGATATAAAAGAATAAGAACTTTTAAAAAACAATAAAAACAATCAATAAATAAATGTCCATTAAAAAGCTCAGTCTTTTAAAAATGTCCTCCTCCAGCTTGGGTCCGTGGGTTCTTTAAAATCTGGCACCAATCCTGCTTGCTGCTCTTTCTCCAGATCTTCTGTCCCCATTGCCAGCTCATCTCACTGCTGCCACCAAACATGATGATGTCGGGTTCAAGGGCTCCCAGACGGAATATGGGAGCGTGGAGCAAACCCACATCATTACACATATGCTGAGCAAGCACTTCACTGGATTTCCTTCCATCCCTTAAGGAAATGACCTTTAAGTACTGTTCATCAATTCCAGACAGCTTTTTATATTGTGTACTGCATTTCCAGTTTCTTCAGATTTCTTTATAACAGCATGAACACCAGAGTGGGTTCCTTGAAAAGTGCTGACTGCGAAAAGACATTAGTAAGAAGACTGACCAAGGTGTGAAATTAAGATAGAGCGGCAGAAAAAAACTATAGTCTGGGCAAGCTGGAATTAAAGAAACAGCAATACACAAAAGGAATGATGGTAAGAAGTATGATTAACAGAAAGGCCCTAACTTTTACTATAAATCCATGATTTTAACATCAATGATTAAAAATAAAAATTGTTTTAAATTTTACCTAAAATTTGATATTGTAAACTGTTGGTTTTTTTTTAAAAAAAGATCAGGAGCTGACACACCAGAAAGAGCAAAGCAAACGAACAGTCCAAATATACATGCTGGTCTAAACTAGAAACGGCATGAATTCCATCATCACAAGACAACAGGCAAACCAAAATTGAAATAAAATAGCAAAAGAAATCTGATTAAGGTAGAAACACTTGTCTAAACAGCACAGACAAAATATTTTTTATTCTTATATTTGGATGCTGCTTTTACCACAATGCCATTTTATATAACAGACGCTACCAGAACACCACATGTAATACCATTGACCACTATGAATATCATAACCATAAACAAAACGATCAACACACCAAACTATCATCAACATTACACAGACAGGACGCCACTGACAAGATGAATAAAAAACATAATGATGTGAAATAATAAAAATGAATGTACCCAAATTATTCCAAGATTCTCAAAACTAAGATTCACAACACTTAAAAAAGTGAGCACTGTGTCCTGCCATCTTATATAGGTGAGGCATAATTTCTTAAATGTTGATGTAACCTCAATATAAATGACAAGAAGCACAGTTATGGCAGTGGCTATGCAAATATTGTCACAAAATAGTGGTGACAAACAGAATACAAATAGCAATAAAAACAAAAACCATAATAATAATACTAAATCACAATAACTAATAATAATAAATCAGATCTGCAGAAAACTTACTTCAAAACTTACAGAAAAAATATAGAATTAGGGTGTAGTAAATTAAATAAAACAGTTAAGAAGGC
This sequence comes from Polypterus senegalus, assembly GCF_016835505.1. Classification (NCBI taxonomy): domain Eukaryota; kingdom Metazoa; phylum Chordata; class Cladistia; order Polypteriformes; family Polypteridae; genus Polypterus; species Polypterus senegalus. The sequence continues at coordinate 60,294,051 of NC_053162.1, read as the reverse complement.
TATAAAGGAAAGAAGTAAACAGGAGAGCGAAGCGGCTGAAGCAGACCCAACAGCCCTCTAATTTTGTGAGGGATGTATATGACAATGATGCACTCCTTCCATACTCACATGGCAACAAAGCAGGAATTAAGTTTTCATGTTTTCTGAAACTTTGCAGACAGTCTTTATCCTTTGTAACTGAGGAATGCTCTTGGATGAATTAAATTTCTGACTTTGCTGTCACAGTGATGCATTATGCAGACGTATTGCTGTTATAGAAAAGGAGCTTCAGTAGTGCTTCTTGACACACTTAAGCTTAATAAATTGTTGGCTGAAAGTTCTTAGAATTAGTGTGTTACAGAGAGACGATGTGCAGCATTGTTCATAATGGCCCTCAGTTTTGTTTTAATTCTCTCATTTGTTACCACCTACAGGGGTTCTACAGTGAGTCCCATAACTGAGCCTGTCCTTTTAATTGGCTTGTTGATTCAGTGGACCTCTCTTGAAATGATGTTTCTAACCCAGCACACCACAGCACAGAAAATTGCACTGACCATCAGAGGTATAGAAGATGTGAAGGATGTCATTACATATATTACACGGCCTCCCTTGGAAGAAGAGTCAACTCTGCCCTTTCTTCTATAGTTTCTTTGTGTTCTGAGACCAATGCAACCTGTCATTAATGTGGACCCACAAGTATTTGTAGGAGTAGATCACTTCTACTTCCATTCCCTGAGCCATGACCAGACAAAGAGGCTCTTTGGTGCGGCGAAAGTCAAAAACCAATTTCTTGGTTTAACAGGTCCACTATGGCTCAAAATTTTTGCACACATTTTAATTTCTTATATATTAAATTTTACAATTTAATATTTTCAATGTTATGTGCTAATCATAAATAAATAAACATTAGAAAGTTACAAGTATTTTAAAATGGATTCTATACAACTTCACAACAAATCCCAAATGTATTTGTTTATCAGTTCACACTTGCCAACATTATAGGTAATCTTCCCACTTCAGCACTCCTCCACACCCACTATCACTTACTGTGCTCAAGTGCCACTAGATTTGTTCTTAAAAAGGTAAATGACCCCTTTCAAACAGTAAGTGTTTAAGCTAATGCAGTACACATATGGGGCATGTTGAAGTTAAAATTCATTTGATAACAACAGCACAGACAGTTGTGAGTCGAAAAGTCTGCCTCCCAGTAAGTGAAACCACTTCTTGTTTTCTCACAAATGTCTATCTATTTTCTTTATCCAGTCTAGAATTAAAGCATAGCGAACAAAGAATGCAGTTTTGTAGCACACTCCCTCACATATCCACACGCATTCAAACAAGGACAATATAGAGATGCCAGTCAACTTGACTTCATGTCTTCAAGCTGTGAGATAAAAGCCTAGTCCCTGGACAAAATCCGCACTTTTTTGTCTCTCTTTTTTTTTTTTTTTGTTTGTTTTTTTTAATTTTTTATCGAAAGTGCTGAATGCGTAAGTGCTCTGTCACCATGCCAGCACTTGGTCCTTTTATTTGTACTGTGTTTTAGCAACAATCAATTAAGGCTTTGTTTTATGTTGGCATTTTCACTGTAAAGTACCTTTTGATGTACATTTTCTAGCAACAAGAATAGTGCTGTGGTTTTAAGAAACCAAGATTCATTGTTTTTTAAAGAATATATGCTAATACACTGAAAATGTTTGGAAAATAAAACAGAACAATTAGTGAGGCTCTAAATAAAAATTAGGACATACGTTATCTGAAAATCTCATTAAAGGTTTTTTATTTCTAGCGTCTCAGGTTATCTAGTGGTGGACACTTCTCAAAACACTAGTATAGCTTGGAGATTTTTATAGTGCCTACTGTATCATGTATAATTTCTGCAGTAGATAGTGAAGAAAAGTTTTTTAAACAAAGTTTCTTGAGTGGTATATAGTAAAAGAAATGTTGTAGTGAAAGGTTATATTGTAAGTTGTTCAAAGATGCATGTATGCTGCTACACAATCGCTAGATCCCTATACTGAGTGTATTCTACATAATAAATGTTGTATGCTTATTTAGTTTTATGTCTAATTTTAAAACTTACTTTTATTATTTTGCTTTTTCTTTTAATTTATGACTATTTTTCTGTTTTCCTTTTTTAAATATTACTTTCTCGATGTACACTGGTTTTATTACTGTTTTTATTGTTTGTGAAGTACCTTGAGTTGCAACGTCCTGTATGTACAATAGGTGTTACATAAATGTTAATATTTGTTGCTGCAGTTTATAAAATTGGCTGAATTTGAAATAAGAACCAAATAAGAAGATTATAAACTTTCCATTGTAGCTTCCAGTTTTCACAAAACAGCACATTGATTAGTTTTGGAAGACTGAAATAAAATTTGCAGATTTTACCGGCCCCTAGTCTAACATAATACAACTCAAACATGTATGCCTTATTTATTTCCCCTAAGACAGTTTCAGTGACAAAATATTTTTGGCTTTCATTTAGTAAATACATTTAAAAAAATGTGCATTATAAATTTTTATAGAAGATAACAGCTTCTGGTTTTCTTACAATAAAGTATAACTTTGTTTTCTCATGTTGTGTTGATATTTGGTTATCTGAAATATTTAATACACTCTTATGTTATTTGCAGGACTTTTTAGTTATTATTTATAGATTGCACTTCTGGAAGCTGAGTGAGAACTCTGTAATTCTGGATTATATGTCAATATGTGGGTACAGAAAATGGATGGATGGATGTATAGTTTAAGACAGAGATCTACCTGCTAAAACATGTTTGTAAACGTAAGTTTTTTAATGTCTGTTATGTTCCAGTTAAACAGTGCAATAGTTGTACTCCATCATTATGCCTTAAGCTATTTACATGGCACCATAAGGTGTTGAAATTTAACTCTGAAATGTTTTCAAAATGTTCCATGCTATTTATCCAGCTTAATTAACATTGTCTGCACCAACTGCTTTCAAAATTGCTCCATAAATCTTTGCCCACTCCCACTCATACACAGAAAGCATATTTTTGGATTCCTATTTGCATTAAAATTGCTTACTAAAATGTGTTGTTTTCATAGTAAGCTAAAATTCAGACATGCTTCATAGCATCAGTATAATTAATATAATGTTTAATAATTTACTCATTAAAAGAAATGGCCAAAACCTGTAAGAAACCTAAACCTAATTTAATTCCAAACAAGAAAAGTTCTGCTGTGTAGATTAAACAGCGAATGCCATTGAACTATGAAGTGGAATGTCATACGCCACATTGATTTGGAGTAAGAGGAAGGGCTTCCCTTTAATTAAATAAGTAAAACAAAAATCAATAATCATTATACTTTATTCAAGATACTAAACAAAATGCATTACACAGAGTAGTGAAAGACTTATATGAAGGTCATAGTAGCAGCACAGGCATGAAAAATGGTTGCTGCTTTCCTAGGCAAGCTAAAGATGTCAGTACTCATCTCTCACACACAAATCCTAAACTGAAACAACAAAATATAACTGCTTTTGAAGAACACAGATAGGGTTACACATTAAATAACTGTAGGTTGGTTGCATACCTAATAGATAACTCTTCCACTTTTACATACTCAATTAGTAAAATGCTGCACTGAATATGACTCAAAAACATCATGACCATGGAAACGTATCCACATTCATTCAATTATTCCTTTAGAACATTAGAAATATCATGATGAGAACAGGCCCTGCAGCCAAACAAACTCCTTTGTCCCATTCACTTAGATTGTCCACCACACTACTGTGCTGCCTATTAGAAACAAATGTGCCAACATCGGAAACGGACTACATGGGTATTGGCTTAACAAATGCAGGGATAACATGAGAATCAAGCTGTCAGTCTCTAAAAATGTAACACAAATCTATTCTCCATAACCATTCAGGGTTCACTATATAGAAAAAAAAACACTAGCACAGGAGGTATTACTACTTTATAAATTACCATCCAAGTTTTGTCATTTTTGTGGTCAGTACATCAGATAGCAAACTGTTTCCAGTTTTTGTTGTTTGCAGATGACTTGGAGTCTTGTCTGGCTGAAGGACTTTCACAGCCAAGTGTGAAGTGGTTAGGATGATATTTAGGCCACCCAGTTCAGAAATCCCGGTTCTCTTCTTGAAAAATGTGACTTGCTATCTGTAGGAAAGAAGCGAACAGCTGGCTAAAATAAATGTTGTTAGGGGTTTTGGGTACTGAACGTGCAACAGGATGAAATAGATTTTGAGAAAAAGAAAACGTGGATTTGTGTAACAGTGGGACTGTTATTAAGTAATTCAGGGATGGAGCTTAAAATTGGTAATAGCTGGACATAAAGGCTGCACTCCTTTTGTCTGTCTGCTCTCTCAACAGCATCCTAATAATTAATAGAGGAAGATTGAAATTATACCTTCCTCTGCTCACCAGAGCATTAATCAAAGTAGTTCTCATTATTCCAACACAGTGTGATGACCAGGGAGGTAGTATTAGAAGGCTCCCTTACTGAGAGACAGAGACAGTAACAGGTAGAAAGGGAGAAAGACAGAGACAAATGACTAATTACATCTATTAATGTGGATGGAATGTCCAGTTGGTTGCCGACAGTGCGCTGGCAAAATCTTATCTTACAATTAACCCTAATAATATGCATGGGAACTTGAGTGGTACTTCAACACTTTTACTTTGTCCCAGCAGATTTATACATATACAGATGCAGGCAGCTGTGCAGTGTTACTACATTTTCTGTTTACTGTTTACAGTGAGGTACACTTTTAACTGGATTAAGCCATGGGGGCAGGAGAACCATATCATAAAATAATGAGACTGATTTTTTTTTTAATGTTAATAACAAGTACTTCAACAGGAGGGTAAGCAAATATTAATTTGTTACGTGGAGTAAAGATGCTCCATGAATACCCCCTAAAGAAAATAACAGTATTGTTGTAATTTTGTTTTGCAACAGGCAGGATTTAATGTTTATTTTTTTGCTTTCATCTAGCTTAATTTCTGCAGATGCATGTGGACACTCTGTGGGTTTATCTCCTGTGGAATGCAGTTACTTTATAGCCGTGCAGATATCTCATGTAAACATTGTGACCCCAAACCTCAAACACAACTTCACAGACACTCGTTCTGATAAAAAATAAAAGGTTTATATCAAATACATTGTAAAAAGGCTGCATAACTGACATAAATCAAAACAATTCCTTTCCTTCCTCTTCTCTTCTCCTTCCAACCCAACAGGAGAGCTTTGTTCACTTCTACCCGTCTCCAGCTCGCCTGAATATGGCAGGCGGGTTCCTTTTATCTTGGACCCAGGAGTACTTCTGCTGCTAGGGCCTAGCCCAATGGAATTACATCCAGGACTCTCAGAAATCCCAAAAAGTAATCCCCTCAGATCCCCCTGGCTGCCAACAGGGAACCCAACAGGGCTGCATAATGGGACCCAGCTTCCAGAATGCCCAGCAGGGTCCACATAGGGATCCCTAATTCAAGGGGGCTGCCACCTAGCATATGAGGGGCAAGGATATTTAATAATGTTTATCTCCCCCAGTCCCTCCATTATACATTAGACATGGTAAGGATCCTTGTACAATCCTGGCTAAGATGCCAGTCCATATGTGCCATCCATTACAACATACAGAAAAAACATAATAATCTTAATACCCTGCTTCCAGTCATTATTGCTTAAAAGATCAAACTGTGTTATTGCAGTCTTTTCATTTATTATATGATGGGGCATACAGTAAATTGTATTAATTTCAATCAGTGATAACTAACACTCAAACCTATTACATTCAGTAAAATTTATTGCCATTGCCTGAATTATTATAAGAAACTATTCATTTTAATGACATAAAACCCTATTGAATGTTTCTCCTGAAAATATGAACAAAATTATTATTCCTGCATCTAAGCTACATTGTACAAAAATAAGTTTGTCACTAATCTGTCACATTATGAAATTAGTAGTAAATTTTACTATACATTAAATATGGGTATCATATATATATATTGTCACACATGTGAGTATGAGACATCTGAAGAGCTTAAGTAATGTCAATACCACTTCCAACCAGGTGAGGGCAGGGTGCACTGACTGTCTTTCTCAGTTCCCCGCAGACCTTTCCCAAGAAATCCTACCAGGTTCCGGTACCTTAGAAAACGTCACTTCCAGGTCCCACCTCCTCAATGATGCCACTTTTCAGTCCCGCCTCCTTGGTGACGCCACTTCCGGTACCGCCCCTTCTGTGACTTCACTTCAGGTCCAGACGACGGTGCTTCCGGGACACGCTCCTTTGATGGCGTCACTTCCTGTATGGGCCTTTAAAGCCGACATTTTACCACTATGGAATCAGTTCTATTTTGGACTCCGTATTGTGAACATCTCTGTTAAATTCTACAAACCTTTTGCAGCTAGAGATATTATACGGGTGGCTGCCCCAAACCTTTTTATAATGTCTGGTCAGTGTTTATATCACAATATATATAATCAGTATACAAACCTGCAAAACACCCAAAAGACAAAAGGGAGTTTTAGGTTAAGTACATTTGCATAATTAGAAGATGAATTAGACATTGGAACCCCTGTGACCCAGTAGTTACGATATAGCAGGTTGGATAATGGAAGTCACAAAAGAATAATCAAAACCACATAGGGATCTAAAACCAGAAAGTCAAAAATAGATTGTGATTAAAACCAGAAACACTAATCAAAAAATTCTGCCAAAAAACAAAGTTTCAAACTAAACTAACTACTTACAGTAAGTAATTGCTGTGAAATTGGTGAAAGGTTCTCTATCCAAAAGCTTGTGTTTCCACAATGTGCTACCATCTTAAATAAGAAAGTGGCCCATGATGTCATGTAAAGACAACTTCTGGTCACGTAGTAACAGTCACCATTGTGAGAAACAAAACTACAGAAAAAAATTGATGTCAGCAACAACATTCTTAAAAAAATATATAAGAATGCTTGCAAGAGTAGGAAATGAATGACAAAATAAAATATAAGATTTTCCAAATGGGGAAGAGAACGATATTCTGCATAACCATTTGAATGCAACAGCATTACACCTAATTAACATCTGTCTATGTCTTTAACTGGATCCATTTCACCTCGCATGAACCTAATTCTAAACCCTCTGTAAATAAGCAATAAGCTTTGTATTCTGTGATGAGATCTTACAGTACTTCTGGCTTAATTTCAGGTGTCTGTGTCAATATAGGCACCTTTCAAATGATTCTGAGAAGAACTGACTGCAGAAAACCACTTCTTGGCAATGTTTGTTCTTTATTCTGAATTTCGATTATTTATTGGGTGTGTTTGTATTTGCACATTAGTGTGCTGATGATATCTTAGACTGGGTGTGCACACTTTTGTTGATGTGTTATGGTAGGCCAGAGATACCAACATGTCATCTGTAACTCTGTGATGGCCAGAGCGATTTCCTACACTGTGGAGTGCTGGGCTGGTAACACCACTTTAAGAGAGGCCCACCAAATCAACATGCTATTTAGAATGGTAGACTCGGTTACTGGGCGCACTCGCGACCCCCTGAAGGTAGTAGCAAAGGACAGAATTAAAACAACACTGAGTGCCATTATGAACAATGCTGCATATCCTCTCTCTGCCACAGTAACACTGAGTATTTTTGGCTAACAAATTATTCAGCAGAAGTGTGTGAAGAAATGCTACTGAGGCTCCTTTATAACTACAGTAAAACCTCTGCATAATGCCTCACTCTGACTGTGACAGCCAAGTCAGCACCTTTCTTTCTTTTGATATTTTTTGCTTTATAGTCATACTGGTGTGTAAGTATTTATTTATTTGAAAAGCTTCTGTAAAAAGCCAAACTTACCCCTGGGGACAAAAACAGTAGAGTTATCTGGGTGTCCTCTGCCTTTGACACAGTGAACCACCAGATCCACATTGCCAGCCTCCCTGACCTTGGCATTACTGGGATTGCCGCCAGGTGGTTTCAGCTCTACCTCTCGGGCAAATTCTATGGTGTCTCCCAGCATGAAGAGATGTCAAAGGTGCACCAGCTATGCACAGGAGATCCCCATGGATTGATGCTAGACACACTCTGCTTCTTTCTATGCACCTCCTTACTAGGTCCTATCATCCAGTCCCATAGTTTTTTTAATAATAGTGCTATTCTTATAATACACAGCTGTACCTGTCATTCCCTCCACAGGACTACACAATATTAGCTAGAATCTCTGAATGTCTCACTGATATTGTAAACTGGATTAAGGAACACCATCTCCAGCTCAACCTGGCAAAGACAGGCCTTCTTGTTATCCCAGCTTACCCTTCTATTCAGCATCCCAATGCTGTCTATCTTGGCTCACTATTGCTAACACCTGCCAAACCTTGGGATGGTGATTGATGACTAAATTGTCCTTCAGGGACTGTGTTGCTATGGTCTCTCGGTCTTGCAAATTGAGTCGGTACAATATCTGCAAGATCAGACTTTATCTGACAGAGTATGCAACACAACTCCTTTTCTAGGCTTTTGTCTTGTCACATCTGGACTACTGCAATTCTATGCTGGCAGGGGCACTGGCATGTGTCACCAAGCCGCCACAGCTGATTCTAAATGCAGTGGCATATCTGTCAAGGCAAGCACTCCTTTGTTTAGATGACTATACTAAGCAGCACATTTTAAGTTCAAACCCTAAATATTTGCCTACAGAGTAGTCTGTAGGGTCTACCCCCATATATGAAGATACTTCTGCAGTCCTGTTCCCCTTCTCGACCACTCAGGTCAGATGTTGAATTGCATCTGCTGTTGTCACCATTGTGTGGTATCAATTCAGTCCAGTTTATTTTTATGTGTAGCTCCTGGCTGATTGAAAAAGATGCTCCCTTCCATTTGAATTTAGGACTCCCTCAATGTGTTTAAGAAGTGTTTGAAGATTCTTTTGTTTAGTGAAATTTATGTTTAAATGATATTAGCTGCTAGATTTTTTAATCTATGAATTGTAACTAGTTTGTATCTTATTCTGAGCTCATCATTTGTGGTGACCACTTTTGTAACTATATTCTATAACACTTGTTCCTAAACTAATGTTTACTTGATTATGTTTACCTCCTTTATAAGTCGCTTTGGATAAAAGCATCTGCTAAGCAAATTAATGTAAATGTAAGCAACAGTGTTTCTGTATATATGCATTCGCATGATAGTGTATGAAATTATGAATACCATATGAGATTATGAAGACTATTTTATAAACCTAGTTAACTGAAAGAATCAGCAAAGAAAAAAATAGAACTCTGAGAAAAAGTAGCTTATTATTTATCTTTCCAAAATTCTGCCGAAGTTCATGATTAATAGTTAGGGATTTCAATATTAATTCAATCTGAAAGCTCAGTAGACTTCCCAGTAAATGGAAAGGTACAATTATGCACTGATAGCTAAATCTCAGAAATGTCCATTGTCACAAAAACCTATAACAGTAATAAATATGTGTAAAATAATGGAAAAACCTGGATGTAAGAGATTATTTATTATTAAAAAAATAACTAGCTACTTAGTTCAAAACACTGACGTAAGAGTGTCTTGATTTTGATTATGTATCTGGAAGTAAGGTAGCAGAGATTATTGACAGCAAAAGCAAATACAGCAGTACTTATCAATGCTAAGTAACACAGAATATTAGGAAAATGTAATGTCTTAATAAAGATGGATTAAGTAGCATATTATTTTTTGAAGGATTAGGCCAGTGGTTCTCAAACTGTGGGGCGGGCACCCCTAGGGGGGCACGAAGTAACAAAAAAGGTGGTGCGAAGATGTTAAAAAAAGAAAACAAGAAGCGAAAATATGAAAAATACATCTATTGAAACCAAAAGAAATGAACTTACACTACATTCTGATGCTAGAAAAATAAACATAGAGTTAGATAAATGTCAATAAAAGTTAAGTAGGTATAATAAAATATGCATCTATGATATATCATTAATTAAAAAAGAACAAATTGGTATTAGTAGGAGGGCAGCACAGTGGTGCAGTGGGTAGCGCTGCTGCCTTGCAGTCAGGAGACCCGGGTTCACCTCCTGCGTGGGTTCTCCGGTTTTCTCCCACAGTCCAAAGACATGCAGGTTAGGTGCATTCTAAATTGTCCCTAGTGTGTGGGTGTGTGTGTGTCCTGTGGTGGGCCAGCACCTTGCCCAGGATTTGTTCCTGCTTTGCTGGCTGTGATTGGCTCCAGTAGACCCCCGTGACCCTGTGTTAGGATATAGCAGGTTGGATAATGACTGACTGACTGATAAATGTAAAGTCGAGAAGCTTTCCACTTTCCATTTCCCTTTCCTTATAATTAGAATAAGACAAAACACTCAAAAAGTTTAAACAGAAATAATAATTATACTACTACATAAATATAAACAGTGAAGATAATCATTCTCATGGGAAAGAGAGTCCAAAAAGCAATTCTTTTGGTATCACCATGTGACAACTACTCTGGTTCACATATAACCTGGAAGTACTCCCGACAACTTGTAGTGGAGACTGGAAGCAGTTTCCATGTGGACTTTAAAAATGAACCCGCTGCCTCTGACACAAACACACAGACACAAGTCCCACTTTAAATGACAGTTTATTTTTACAGCTACCTTCCACAAAGTTTCCAGTGGTGCAATAAACACAATTCTCTTCATGTTCTCTCTTTCTGTTCTCCTCCTCTACACCTCCCAGGTGAACTTTGTCCACTTCCACCCAGTTCTGACTCATCAAACTGAGGCAGTGGGCATCCTTTTAAAGTTGACCCAGGAACTACTTCCGGTCTCCTCTTCAAGTCATTCTCCCTTTTGGGCATGCATAGTACTAATCTTGAGCCCAAGAAACAACAGTCCAGCAACCCTGTGCAGGATAAAAACTAATTTCAGTCATTTGTACTTGACTACTGTCCAGAGCTTGTAACAAGAGGCAGGGATACAGATGTAGACAGATGGGTAAATCAAAAGTTTCAACTAAGGATTTATCTCCCCTTTTACTACCATTGACCGGTACACCACCAAAAGCTGCTCCTGCTGGTTGTTTGTTATAATAACTTCTACCCTCACTCTTGAACAACTGCCTCAGTTGGGGAGATCAAGTATGTACCTTAGAGATTATTCATGTGCAAATATTTTCTTAAAGCACAAATGACTGCAAAGTTGTACGTGTACTTCACAGTATAAATAAAGATTTATATAAAAAAAAAAGATTTCTGTATTTTACTCCATACTTTCTTGGTCAATCATTGATAAAGGTGCTCAAAGAATTTAACAAGCTCTTGCCATACCATTGAGCCTGGACACTTTTGATGTAACCATTGAACCTTGTATTTTTGTGATTAACCCTGTAGTAGCTTTAACATAATGCATTTCACAATATTCTACTTCTCTGTAACATACATCTATCCATTCGTGCATCCATCCATTTTTAAATCCACTTATCAATGTATTTAGAAATTGGTGGCACTGAGTGAAACTAAAATTATAAAGGGTGACAAGTCCTATGCAAGCACATACAAACACATAACCCTCTCATAGTGTGTTTTATTTGAATTTTTTCAATCATTCCTTGGCCTTTAACACTTGAATCCCTGAACCCCGCGAAAAAAACTGGTAATCCCAGCCCATCATAAATGCCTTTGCACCTCTCCATCAGCGTTTTTTGTTTTGTAAATGAGTCGGTCACCACAAGCGAAAAGCAGCCTGCTGTCCTATTTCCCCCTTCTTGATGGAGCTAAACTCGGGTAAAAAGTTCTCTCAGCTCAAGCCAAGGCTCTTTATCTGTATGTGGGGTGATGTGCTTGGAGTTGTATAGAATAAATAATGCAGTATAATGTTATTTGGAATACTTACATTTCATGTGTGTTGCGTGTCTACAAAGATCTGGGTAAGTGTAGGAAGAAAGGATGAGAAATGTGAAGCAAGAAATACTGAACACATACCTAAAGCAGAAACTTTTTCTGTGGGTAGTAGTGACATGAAGTGTATAATGTGTAAAGACTTTAGTCCGAATATATAATAAACACGTGTGCTTTTATTTAAGAATATAACCAAAGTAAAAAAAAATAACCAAGGCATTGTTTGGGGGTTTGGAAGCCCAAGTAACACAACAGGTTTAATTATTTGTTTATTTAGACACATTCTTAATAATGTTAAAAAATAAATACTTTTTTTCCACAGCCACATTTATTTTGTGATATCTGTGCTGGCATTTTGTGTATTGTGTTTGGTCTGTTTGCCAGGCAGTTGCTAGGCAAGGTCAAGTGGAGGTGCATAAGATGAACTGGGGCCACAGTATGAAACGATATTTTTTGGGAAACCATGCAAACAAAAATATAAGTCTGTGGCGGCCAAGAAGTTGACTGCAGTTTACCAGTCCACCATCAAGCCAAGTATAGTAGCCTGCGGAAATTTGAATCAATTACATCAGCAAGCAATCTGTTTTCCATATTAGAAATTATAGCAGCAAATAAGAGAAAGACATATTTAAACTGCAATCCACAGAGGACAGTGTAGAAAGACATTTCTAAACTTCATCAAAAATGTTCTACAGGATTTTCTGTAGGTAGTACACTTCACAAGGTTAAAATGCTAGAATTGAAGTCGAAGTTCAGCACTCTGCTGTCAATATTTATGAAAGTTGCTAGAAGTTCTAAGATGGTGACATGATCATCCTTCAAGATCTGTGAAGTTCTTAAGAAATGAAAAAAAAACTTCAGAGGTGGAGAACTCAAGAATTTAAAAGGCCAGTTGCAGGAAGATCTAAAGAAGTGTACTTTTCTGCAACTGTTCATTATAAAAGATGGGGCACTAGCTATAACTGGAATAAAAATTGGTTTCCATATTTTATGCAACAATGATAAAGATATACCTACATGTCTGTCTCACCACTGTGTCATACATTTGCAAGTGTTATGTTCAAAAATTTCACAATTGAGGTTATGATCCCTGTATTTTAAATTTTTAACTTAATCCAGGCCAGAAGCCTACAATGAGACCAGTTGCTTTGCTTGAAGAATGTGGAGCTGGGCACTAAGATCTACTTTTGCACTCAGATGTACAAAGGTTCAGTCATGCTGCATTCAAGAGCCTTCTTCCAGAAATCAGAGTTTTGAAAATCAAGGGGAGAACATTACAGTAAAATAGAAGATCAACAATGGTTAATGAAACTATTGTTTTTGTGAAATCACTGAACAACAAATCTAAAGCTCAACAAAGAATTTCAAGGAAAGAATTACAATGTTGGCACATCAACTAAGGAATGGTGATATAAAGAATTTCAGCTGTGAATGCTTTGCTGAGCAATTGGATGTTTTGCACAGAGAAGCTGAAAAAAGAGATTTATAGAATTTTTAAAGTTGGAGGATGTTGTTTTTTTCATGGCATTTCAAATCAAGGAACTAAAAACTGAACAAATTAATAAACAAATTTCAAAGATTGCAGAATTACCAGAACAAGAAACAGTCAAGAATTTCTGCAACATATCCCTGAAAGCAATATAGTAGCTACTGAAAACAATAGCCCTGAGTTCTGAAGATTCTTGCCTGAAGAACTGTATCCAAATATTTGAAAAATGACATTTTATTTGACTGATGTTTCAGATTGAACTGTTTATGTGAATAGATTTTTTCCTACAATGAATACAATAAAAACAAAACCTCAAAACCGCATAACTTAATGGTGGTAGCAACATCGTATAACTTGCAACATAACCAACTTATTGCAGGAATACACTGTCAAATATGGTGATAAGTAAAATATTTTTCAATAAATTGTGCATGTCTCTTTTTGTGGTATCTATCATGACTAGTAGCACTTTTACTTACCTGATTTGGTACTTTATTAGTTGATCTCCGATATTTTAAATGAAGAGTAGCTTTCAAACCAAAAAAGGTTGGCCATCCCACAAAAGAACATAACAAATTTGACAATTTTACATTCAGTCCATCAAGCCCATTTGTTTAAATAATAGCTAAACTATCCCAATATCTTATCTAGATTCTTCTTAAAGATAAGAAAAAAATATGGTATAAGTTACAAGCCAACCATTTTACCTTCTTTAATAAATGAACGTGTGTAAAAGAGTCGGCAATCACCAGCAGAGTGATGCGACCCTTACACGAAGGTGTATTTTAAGTGTCTTTGCTGTTCACTCATCATCTGACACCTGTTTAAGTAATAATGTTTATTGAGCAAGTACTTTTTGTTCAAGTGATATTGTTTTCTTATCTGTTTCCTTAACATTTTTAACTTGATTTTCTAACTCTAGGGAACAGAACTTCTTATTCCCTTGCAACAATTCTTTGACTCCTCTTATCTCATGAAACCACACCCTTTCTTAAAGCTCCTTTTTAAACCTATGCCACTATTTTCTGCACTTAAACAACTCTTTTACATTATGTTAACTGTTAATTCTGTTAATAATGAACACTCAGCATTATATCCATGTTACCATTAAAGACACTGATTTTTATTTGAAGCTCGGGACATATATTTTGGGGATGTCCCAAGTTTATGCCCTGTAGGTACAAATCCAAAGAATGGTTCCTCTCCTAACTTGGCCTTTGCACCCAGCTGAAAACTTCTATAAATGCTTCAGGATTTTTCCAACCACTCTCTACAGTTAAAATGTTTATGATTCTACAATATTTTCACATATAGTTATATTTTTAAATAGATATTTTGTAGTATATGACAGCGTACAGCCCTTCTTCCAGGTTCCTCGGACATTCTCACAAAGGTTTCTACTGTTCAAAATTGTAATTTAAACCTAAGCAGAGTCTCCATTTTTAACATTTTGTATTATTTCAGACTTGAGCTTAATTTTTTGTCACTCAGTTTGATATAGCGGGTCCACGGCTTAGTAGAAAACGTCAGTTTTAAAGGGGGTGTGTGTTAATGTTAGTGGGGTGGGGGGTAAATGAAAGGAAAAAAAGGCTTGGAGAGCGAGAGAGCAGCATTGGGGGGGAAAAGAGAAGTTTTTAGAAGAGTGGGTCGATCGGGGAAGAGTCCACCCTAGGAATCTGAGGGATGACTTTGAGTGCGAGAAGGAAGACGTGAGGACAACCGACCCTGAACAATCGGGCAAATGCCGGTGGAGGCAGCCAAGACTGGGGTCGGTAGTATGAGGACCACGGTGGCTGAAGTCTCTCTCACTGAGCATACCTTGGGTGAGCTGGAGAGACTAGGAAGGAGCACAGCTTGGCTGGTGTGACCCCAATGTCGTTTGCAGTATTTTAATTTCATTTTAGCCTTGTTTTTAAAGGTCTGAATATTTACCTGGTTTTATGGATTATTTATTTAATGACATTTTGAACACTGCACTCATTTTGGACACTGGTTTTGTTGTTTTAAATAAAAGCATTTTGCACCTTTTTGCACCATCCCCTTACTTCATTGTATCCTCATTTTTTTTTCAAATTTTATTAATTTTATTGCAATCATTCCATACAAATCAATCAATTTTTACAAAAATTGGATTGACAACAGGTCTACCCCCACCCCTGAGAGAGAGAGCATGGCCAACAGAGTAAAACTTAAGCCTTTAAAACATACTTAAATTGATGAGTTTGATAAGCCAATAGAGATGAATGGAAATGAAAAAGAAATACAGAAATAATTGCTTCCTCTGTGCTTTAAGAGCTTATTCTAAAATATTACTGATTAGATCCTGTCATGTTTTTAAAAAAATCTATACAGCTCCTCTAACTGAGTATTGATTTTTTCCAATTTCAAATAGTATACAACATTGGTTTCCCACTGACTTAAAAGAAGAGAGTTAGGATTCTTCCAGTTTAGCAAAATAAGTCTGCGTGCCAAGAGTGTAGTTAATGCAATCATAGTTTGTTTGTCCTTCTCCACTTTAAACCCACTAGGAAGAACCCCAAACACAGCTGTTAATGGGTTAGCAGGGATTGTGAGACCAAGGCTGTCTGAAAGGTAATTAACAATTGTGGTCCAGAATGATGTTAATTTGGTGCAGGCCCAAAACATGTGACCCAGGGAGGCTGGGACTTGATTGCAGCGTTAGCTGGTTGGATCTTGCCCTGGAAACATTTTGGAGAGTTTTAGGCGAGACAGATGTGCTCGATATATAATTTTGAGTTGAATAATTGTATGCTTTGCACATATGGAGCGCGAGTGAATTCTCTGCATTGCTATTTTCCACTCCTTTTCTGATATATTAATTGAGAGATGTTTTTCCCAGTGTCCTCTTGGATCTTTGAAAGGGAGGGACTGTAAAATAATTTTATATATTGCAGAGATAGTGTCTGAGTCCTTGAAATTGAGAAATATTTTTTCCAGCATGGACGAGGGTGCAAGATGAGGAAAATCGGACAGGTTCTGTTTAACAAAGTTCCTAATTTGAAGATAGTGAAAAAAATGTGCAGCTGGAATGTTAAATTTGGAATGTAATTGTTCATAGGATGCAAAGACGTTGTCTATATAAAAATCTCTAAGCAAGTTAATCCCAAATTTTTTCCAGATATTAAAAACTGCATATGTTTGTGAAGGTTGAAAGAGGTAGTTCTCTTGCAGAGGTGCCACAGATAAAAGCTTCTCCATCTTAAAATGCTTTCTACATTGGTTCCATATTCTGAGTGAGTGAAGTGCAATTGGGTTATTAGTATATTGCCGATAACTTGCATTTATTGGGGCACAGAGCAGGGAATATAAAGAAGTACTGCAGGATTTTGGTTCTTTTGCGGACCAGGCCTGTGTATGTTCATCTATTTATTATGATACAAAATATTTCTGCCCTAATTCTGCCTGTGTGTGTATACTAAGATCATCAACAGAGTAGAAGTTTACCTTGGGTAGGACTTAAACCACATACATTATATCATGTGCTCATCATACATTGGTCCACTGTTTGGATATCTTGCATGAGCACCAGCTTTCCAAAAATAAATATAATTAACATAGTGATGCATATATTTTACATCATGGCCTCAAAGGCCAGATAAACACTAGGTGAATCTTATAATCCAAAACTAATTTCAAAAATGCACTTGCTCCACATGCATCCACTACTTACTTGTTCTCTGTTTCCCTAGGTCACGACATAATTAATTATATAAATAAAATGTCATTAAAAATAAAAATACCTACTTGTGAAAAGAAATTGATTGCATTTATCAGATTGTCTGCAATTGAGGCACTGCTTTATAAGATAATCTTTTTATAGCAGTCTGCAAATTGCATCATTATGTGCAGATCTGATGATAATGTGGCATTTTTCTAGTTACTAAGAAAGGGTCTAAGGACCATATTTTTCAATCAAAATCACAATCTCATATTCTGAGGTCCTGACTTTGTCTCACTGAATAGTGGATGTCTAGTTTTGACTGCACACACTAGGTAGTGGTTGTCGTCTTCTGAGAAGCCAACTGTGTTTATCTGAACAGAGACGGTCCTTTCGCTGGTAAGCATTTATCTAACAAGATTGTGGCCATCTTTTATTTGTTTGGTCACCTGTTCACAAAGGCAATGGAAGTATTCTCTTCTCTTCATTTTCCCCTTCACCCAAATGGTCAGAGAATGACATTTTTTTCTTATTTCATCGCATGTATTTTGTTTTTTGTTCTGTCTGATGGCAATCTTCCATTGTTTCCAAAGGTCCAATATGACCACATCATGACCCATGGCATTTTGGCCACATTGCATAATGTCTGTGAGCAAGTGATGTTACGCATTTGATATTACAGGGAATGATTGTATTTTCCTGCCAACAACATTATAAAAGCTGCACTGGAAGCATAGCCAGACTTTAATTTCTGTTCTTAGGTTTGTTCATATATATGGAGAAATGCACCTACTGTGATGATGATGTCTGTTTTATTGTCCATCTCTCCAGTCATTTGTCCGTTAGAAAAAACATGTCTGGCACATTTGTATTGGCAGTTCAATTATCATACGGATATGTCAAATAGGGCAGACTGTACAAAGTTTTCAAATTTAAAAATCTCCTTTTGAAAAACATTAGCAAATTTCTGTTGTCTATTTTAGAACACAGAAACATTCTGTGCAACTGATTATGGATTAGTTTATTTCAAAGTTACCTTAAGAGATATTACTTCAGCTTGTGTATTTTGTATATTTTACTATTTTACCAGTCAAGCAGCTGCTTAGATCCCTAGTTCAAGTTAACCACATGCAAGCCACTTGTACACCAGTTCATGTCTCCCGCTCCTTGAGGTAAGTTAAATAGTAAACGTTAAAATAAATAAGTATTGCACCTGTAAGTAAATGCAAGACGATAGGAATTTAAAAATACGTCTCTTATCTAGAAACGAAACGGAGAGGAAATTAATTATGTCAGCGTCGGTCTTTATGCATTGAGTAAACATATGTACTCAGTACTTCAATATTTACATCACACTTAAAACAATGTCATGACTGTATTATCTGAATATTATTATTGTGAACAATGCACAGTATCAATCTGCAGCTAAAAAGTGTTGGAATGAATCAGTTATACAAGAAAAGTGCAGCTCCCCTAATTAATACAAACATGGGATAAGTTCAGAAAGAGACTTGCAGTTGATATGTAGGGTGAAGATTGGGGCACCGGGGCAAAAACTGCACTGTGCTATAAAGTTTTCAAAGTGAACGAAGAGGCATATTGTTGCTTAGCAGTAAAACATACAACAAATGCTGAGTTGGGGTTATGGTTTATCTGTGACTAAGGAGCTAGTTTTGCTTCTGCATATTTTGAGGCTTAAATTACCTTTGGGCATTCTCATTATAAAATAAATCAGTTCCTCTCCAGGTTCTTAGTTATTTGGATAATTTTAATGAGTTATTTGGTCTTACTAATATATATGCATATGTGTATATATATACACATTGTGGCCCCCGGCCGGGGCGGGAGCCCGGCCAGGACGCCCAGGAGGACGTGAGGAGGGCTTGTGCCTCCTCCAGACCGCAGAGGCGTCCGTCCTGGTTCTGTTGGGGGCCACGGGTTGAGGGCATGGAAGCCCTTCCCTGTAGGGGCCCGTGGTCACCGCCAGGCGGCGCCCCGATGCCGGTTTATCCCGTGCGGTTGCCGGTCGGGGCAGGAGCCCGGCCGGGACGCCTTGGAGGACCGGAGGAGGGCGAGTGCCTCCTCCAGACAGAGTGGGGGCGTCCGTCCTGGTTAGGCACGGGCCTCAGGTACAGGGCTTTGAAGCCCAGCCCTGTAGGGACCCGTGGCCACCGCCAGGCGGCGCCCGGTGCCTGATTATCCGGGAACCCGACACTTCCGCCACACCAGGAAGTGCCGGGGGGAAGACATTGTGTGGCGCCCGGAGAGCTGCCAGGAAGGCAGCCGACACTTCCGCCACGCTGGGGCGTGGCCAAGGATGGCGGAAGCACCTGGGGCTCATCCGGGAGCCTTATTTAAGGGGCCGCCTCCCTCCAGTCGGTGGTGGAAGTCGGGAGGAAGCAGACGGAACTGAGAGAGGGCGGGAGGCGGCCAGGAAGGCACAAAGACTGTGGGCCTGGACTTGGGGAGATCGGTGCGAGAAGGCACTGGGGGTGCACGTGAGCACAAACTTTGTAAATATTGTACATAATAAATGGTGTGTGGTGACAATATGATGTCCGTCTGTCTGTGCCGGGGCCAGGTTTCACAGTGGCGTAGCCGGCAGGATGATCCGTCTGGTACAAGACGGTGACCTGCTTCAAAATCAAATATTTCTGTGAACGGCCCCGCGCGGCAGCGGACCACACACTGGCGCAGGAGCGGCCCGTTGCGGCCCAGCAGGGCGTTTACGGAAACCGCCGCGGACGAAGAGCCATCCCGGGTGCGGAGGAGGAGCGGACCTCGCTGGGCGCAGCGGGCTCCGAGCAGCGTTGTTGAGCGGACAGCCAGGCGGCGTGGCCGATGAAGGCCACACCGAGCCAGGGGCCTCAGCACGACGGGATTCGGGAGGTGAGTACCCTGCCCTGCGGGGTTGGATGTACCTTGTTCTCCGCGGGAGGGACGAACGGATCCGCGTCTGTGGCAGGAACACGCCGGGCCCGCGGGCTGTCGGCAGCGGCGGCGGCGGCGCTGAGAGAGACCGAAGTCGAAGCCGCAGCTGCGGTGCGGCGGCGAAGCACGCGTCTCCGCAGCCAAAACAGGGGAGACAAGATGGCGCGGGCTGGAAGTCCCGCCGCTGACAGGCGCGGATTGGCGGTGTGTCTTGCGTGCCCGCCGATGATTGGATAGAGGCGGGCCCAAGGAACGCCAGTCTCGTGCCAAACCGAGACCCGATTGGGCCAGAGGAGTGGCCCAGAGGAGGCAGGCGTCGCGTGGAGCTGATGGACAGGTAAGCCCACCGGCGTCTGTCTCTCTCTTTCCACCAGCGGCTCGGCGTCGTCGGAGGAGTCCGTCCGGCCCGCCAAGCCGCCTTTTGAGGAGTTGCTGCGTGTTCTAGTCGCTCAGTGCGAGCAGCTGATGGAGAAGGCGGTCGTCGGGGTGACACCGCGTGAGACGGAGGAACGGGCGCGGGCGCTGGAACCGGAGGCAGACAGAACACGGCGGGAGTGGTGAGTGTTGCCGTTCCGTAAAGCAAGGGGGTTCGCGAACATGGCGTGACTGTTTACAGGACGGCGGCTCAGTAGGCAACCTCCCAACAGCGGATGGCGGTGCAGACAGCTAGCGAGGCTGGGAGATCGAACACGCAAGGGCTGGTAGGATCGGGGCTGCTGAGTGCCCTGGGGCCTAGCGCCCTGCGCTTCAAGCCCGCAGCTGTCTCCTGTCGCTCTGCCTGGGACGCAGGCGGGGCTGGATTTGAGCTTTGCTGTGCTCAGACCCAGACCGTCAGCGCGTCAAGAAAAGAAGGAGGAACCGAAGGGTGAATGCGGTTCCTCCGATAGAGAAGCGCTGGCGCTGGGTGCTGCGCGTCCGGAGAAGGGCCGTCCTCTGTACGAGCAGAGGAGATCCACTGGGCGGCTGGGCGAGCCGCCTGCGAGGCGGTGCAGCGGGCAGCGGGCGGGCATGGAACCTCGCGGCGGACTTCAGCAGGCAAGTTGGGGGCTGTCGGAGGGGCAGGAGCACGGTCGATCACGGAGACCGGCGGAGCGCCGGGATGAGTGTCCTCGCTGTGCTTCTGGCCCTCTTTTCTTTATTTTACAGGCCCGAAGCCCGACGAGCGCTGAGGCCGGCGCCGGCGGGACCTGCCCGCCTGGAGCGAGCGCCCGCGCGGAGTGCTCCACGCCGGGAGGCCTACAGTGACCCGCTGGGGAACAGCGAGGGCGGCGGCGCAGACCACAGGGGCGTTGCGCGGCGAGGGTGCCGAGCGGATGTCCCAGGGTGCCGTGTTGGACCCTGGGGACATAGTAGGACCCTCGCTGGGGCGTGCTGCCCTTCGGTTGTGCCGTTGGACCCGTGTCCTCGCTAGCGGTGGGGCACTGTGGCCCCGGCGGGCGGGAGCCCGGCCGGGATGCCAGGAGGACGTGAGGAGGGCTTGTGCCTCCTCCAGACCGCGGAGGCGTCCGTCCTGGTTCTGTTGGGGCCACGGGTTGAGGGCATGGAAGCCCTTCCCTGTAGGGGCCCGTGGTCACCGCCAGGCGGCGCCCCGATGCCGGTTTATCCCGTGCGGTTGCCGGTCGGGGCAGGAGCCCGGCCGGGACGCCTTGGAGGACCGGAGGAGGGCGAGTGCCTCCTCCAGACAGAGTGGGGGCGTCCGTCCTGGTTAGGCACGGGCCTCAGGTACAGGGCTTTGAAGCCCAGCCCTGTAGGGACCCGTGGCCACCGCCAGGCGGCGCCCCGGTGCCTGATTATCCCGGGAACCCGACACTTCCGCCACACCAGGAAGTGCCGGGGGGAAGACATTGTGTGGCGCCCGGAGCTGCCAGGAAGGCAGCCGACACTTCCGCCACGCTGGGGCGTGGCCAAGGATGGCGGAAGCACCTGGGGCTCATCCGGGAGCCTTATTTAAGGGGCCGCCTCCCTCCAGTCGGTGGTGGAAGTCGGGAGGAAGCAGACGGAACTGGAGAGAGAGGACGGGAGGCGGCCAGGAAGGCACAAAAGACTGTGGGCCTGGACTTGGGAGATCGGTGCGAGAAGGCACTGGGGGTGCACGTGAGCACAAACTTTGTAAATATTGTACATAATAAATAGTGTGTGGTGACAATATGATGTCCGTCTGTCTGTGCCGGGGCCAGGTTTCACAACATATATATATGTGTATATATATATACATCTATACTAATAAAAGGCAAAGCCCTCACTCACTCACTCACTCACTCACTCACTCACTCACTGACTCATCACTAATTCTCCAACTTCCCGTGTGGGTGGAAGGCTGAAATTTGGCAGGTTC
Source organism: Polypterus senegalus (assembly GCF_016835505.1). Taxonomy (NCBI): domain Eukaryota; kingdom Metazoa; phylum Chordata; class Cladistia; order Polypteriformes; family Polypteridae; genus Polypterus; species Polypterus senegalus. The sequence continues at coordinate 60,271,783 of NC_053162.1, read as the reverse complement.
ATTCCTTACAGCTTCCTTACAAAAGTTGGGCAGGTTTTATATCGAAATTCTACGTAATGGTCATAACTGGAAGCTGTTTTCTCCATTTACTGTAATGGAGATGAGCTTGAACGCCGTGGGGCGGAGTTTCGTGTGACATCATCACGCCTCCCACGTAATCACGCAGTACATAGAAAACCAGGAAGACCTCCAAAAAGCGCTGAAGAAAACATGCATTATATAATTGAGAAGGCAGCGAAACAATAAGAAGCGAGCGAGTGACATATACAACCATATTCATGAGTTCTGCTACTTGGAAACAAAGCACGATGTAAACCTACACTTTAAATTAAGTTCATAGACAGGCTGCGCTGGCGTTTGTAATTTAGTGCCTGCCCATATAAGGCCGTCCGTCAGCGGCAATCCAATAGCAAACTCCCACTAAATATTCACGGGTGAAGGACTGTGTTTATGGAGAGGAAGATGAGATGGTCAGGGTGGTGTTTGACACAAACTCAGCGAAACTGCGAGAGAAAGTTTTAAGTGCCAGGACTAAGGTAACATTAAATACAGCCATGGACATAGCACGAGATGGCACCAGCACAGCTGGGAACCTTCGATGCATGTACACGCGGCTCACGTGAACTGGCGCAGTGCACAGATAAAAGGCAACAGTTCCAAAGAGCTGAACAAAACCGAATTACACAATTGAAAAGGCAGCAAAAATATGAAGCGTCTGATAAGCATATTCATAAATCCAGCTACTGCGGAAACAAAGCACACGTGGAAAAAGTCAATGTCCGCTAAAGGAAGACAGTGTAAAAAAACCGTGCATGCAGTGTGTCAGGTCTCAGATAAAGAAGAAGGCGAGCTGTTTATTGATGCAGTAAGAAACGAATCGATGAAAGAAACCTGTCATCTTTACAGCGATTGACAAACACGGAATGTAACTTGAACACAACACATCCTACAAATACGAACCTGATTGAAAGAAATAATGATAATCAAATCCTTGATGACAGCAACACTCAGTAACACTCACAAAACAAATACTGTATATTGACAGTCATGTTACGTTATTTTTAAAATGTTCCCTTTTCTTTTTCTAGCTTTTTAACACACTACTTCTCGCTGCGATCGCGGGTATATATATATGTATATATATATCCGATCTACATACTCGAATAATGGATACTTTATTAGCCATCAATGATTGTTTTGGTAAAGCCATACTCAGTGTATTCATTAGATGAGCGGTAAAAAGTAAGAGCGAGGGAGGATGCAGGCTGTAGTGCTTGGCGTCAACTCTATCTGAATTGCGATCACATTTCAAAAAATATATCTTTTCAAGTTCTATTTAGTCCATATTTGTCAAACTCAAGGGCCACGGGCCACATCCGGCCCGGCGTGTAATTATATCCGCCCGAGATCATTTTATATACTGTATTATTGTTATTAATGGCCCAGGTATATGAAGCGCTGGTAACACAATAAACTACAGATCCCATAATGCAGCGCTTCAGCTGCCTTGCGAACACTTACGCGTTAATCAAGTCTAGCTTATGATGCTGCAAGTTATTGCGAAGCTAGCTCACACGATGCTGGAGAAAAGTTGATTCTGAAAATAGAGCCTTTAAAACCGATGGGAGGCTGAGTATATGTTTACTGAACCCGTGTGTCTCATTTGTGGAGCTAATGTGGCTGTAATTACAGAATTTAATCTAAGACGGCACTATGAGACAAAACATCAGGGTAACCTGAATGCAATGCAGAAGATACAGAAAGCAGAATAATTAAATAAGAATCTGACACTTCAGCGGACGTTTTACCGTGCACAATCACAAAGTGATTTCAAGTGAAGCTGCTTTTATGGGAGACACAAATGCACCAGTGCAACTTTGCCCCACTTTCCCTGTTGCCAAGTAATGTTAAACCAAGTCGTCACTACGGTGTTCCCAAATACGCACTTTGCTGATAAACTGAGCGCACTGAGTTTGCACGGCGCTTTGGTGACTTTGAAGAACAAAAAAAGTCCGTCTACATGCGGCTCGAACCTTGTGCATGTTTGGTAGCACATATCTGTGTGAGAAGCTCTTCTCAGTGATAAAGACTAACAAAACAGCACACAGGAGTCGCCTCACTGATGAGCACCTGCAATCCATCCTGAGAATCTCCACAACACAGAACCTCACACCAAACAGAAACGAACTTGTTGCCAAAAAGATGCCAGGCGTCCAGCTCTAAAATGACATATGAGCAAAGACAACTGAATGATTTGATTTGTTATTGCTGAAAGGAACACATTTTATTTATATTTCCAGGTTTTGTTATGCAGCATGTTCATATTTGAATTTGTATAATTTTGACAGGATATATTTTTATGGAGAGCAAAATCTTTTGGGATATTTAAAATCTAAGTTTATTTTTATATAAAATTACATAAGAGTAAAGAAATTTGAATGTTTGTTCTTTTAATGTTTACTTTATTTCTAACTTGTATAATTTAGACAGGATATATTTTTATGGAGAGCAAAATATTATAAGTTGTTTAAGGTTTGAGTTGATTTATTCAGGAATAATATTCCTGTCTGTTTTTACCATTCCTACCAAAGATATTTCTGTCGACTAAATAAAAATTCCTTCTATTTAAAATTTAAATAGAACTTGAACAAATACGATAGTTCATAATATCCACGCAGACTTGCACGTAAGAGCGGGTGTATCCGTTTTAACAAACAGCGTATTGCACTGATACTGAAATAGCTGTGTGTGTATATATGTAGATATGTATGTATATGTATATATATGTTTATATATGTGTGTGTGTATGTATATATATATATATGTATTTGTGTGTATATATGTGTGTGTATGTATGTATGTGTGTATGTATATGTATGTGTATATATGTAGATATATATGTATGTATATATGTGTATATGTATAGATATGTATATATATATGTTTATGTGTGTGTGTGTAAAAATATATATATATATATATCTATATATGACAGCAACACTCATCACTCACAACAGTGACAAAACAATTACATTGACAATCATGTTACGTTATTTTCAAAATGTTTCCTTTTCTTTTCATTGCTTCTTTAACACACTACTTCTCCGCTGCGAAGCGCGGGTATTTTGCTAGTATATATATATATAAAAAACAACATTTATTTATATAGCACATTTTCATACAAAAAGTAGCTCAAAGTGCTTTACATAATGCAGAATAGAAAAAATAAAAGTCATAGTAAGAAAAATAATATATCGACATTAATTATAGAATAAGAGTAAGTGGCCAGGGTGGACAGAAAAAACAAAAAAAAAAACTCCAAACGGCTGGAGAAAAAGATAAAATCTGTAGGGATTCCAGATCATTAGACTGCCCAGTCCCCTGGACATATATATATGTGTGTGTGTGTTTGTGTGTGTACTTATGAAATTTATTAAAAGCATATAACAATCCATACAATCAAGTCAAAATTAACAAAACTAAAATTAAATCAACCCCCACCTGTGAGAAAGAGAGGAAGGCCAACAACCAGAGTAAAACTGTTAAGAGTAGTAAAGAGAGAAATGAGTGCTGCCTGGTTTTAAAAAAGTTTTGAACAGATTCTCTAAGTGAGAATTTGATTTTTTCCAACTTCAAATAGTATACAGTACAACATCATTTACCCACTGACTTAAGAGGTGGGTAAGGCCTTGTTCACACGGGCGTTAAGTTTTTGGATAAACGAACTTGCTCTGAACGTCCTAGACGTTTATGTTGCATTTTGTGGTGCCGATCGATTGACTTCTACACCGGCGTTCATTTGTCTCTGTCTAACGCCAGCCTGCAGCCCAAATTGTAGTTTGTGTGTTAACCTGTGGAGGCAGTGTAGGGAACTGGATATGAAAGCCCTTGTTGTTTTATTTGAGGTGCCTCCTTTCAATATGGACCATTTTGCTATGTTAGATATTAATCTTCTTGTTTTAAAAATACTCGTAATACGGCGACGTAGGGAGAGAAAAAATCACCGGCGTTACTGGGTTCATACTCTGACTGCACAACGTCGGGTTAAAGGAAGTTTTTTTGTGCTTTATGAAGAAATGCGAAAATATCCGCGCATGTTTTTTAATTACTTTCGGATTTCGTTTTCCACTTTTGATTGTCTGCTGCAGCTGGTGCAATGCTACATTGCACGCCGATCGACCAATATGCGACTTGGTGTTAGCCCCGAAGAGAAATTACTTGTCACTTTGAGGTAAGGAAACAGTAGTCGAGTGTGCGCTTACACCGGTGTTATGCACTGAAATGCCCCCGCCATGGATTGCCCCCCCCTACATAATCGTTATCAAATATTATATTATAACATAAATTAATAGGTTCATGGTTTACAAATTACATGAGACAATAAAATAAAATAAGCAATATGAAAATATATATTAATATTTTTTCATATACAACATGTAAACTTATATATATCCGGTCCTCCAAAGCGTAAAATAAATGCGCAGAAAACGAACTAGAAGTGGTTTCCTTGCATTCGTTGGGTTTTGAACGCCAAGAAAAAGCTGCATGCCACGTTTTTTTGATGCCGTATAAACGCGCTGCCGGACAAACGCACGTCACCAAAGCCCGTGTGAACACTCTCATTGACTCCTACGTGTAGAAAACACTCGGCGCTTGATCCGCGCTCACCGGATGCTACGAACGCAAAAAAACGCTCGATTTAAACGCCCGTGTGAACAAGGCCTTAGGATTCTTCCAGTTAAGCAAGACAAGTCTATGTGCTAATAGTGAAGTAAAGGCAATTACAGTTTGTTTGTCCTTCTCCACTTTAAGCCCATCTGGGAGTACACCAAACACAGCTGTTAATCGGTTAGGAGGGATAGTGACACCAAGGCTGTCTGAAAGGCATTTCAAGATTTTGGTCCAGAATGATGTTAATTTGGTACACACTGAAAACATCTTGCCCTGGAAATATTTTGGACAATTTTGAACAAGATAGACGTGCTTGATAAATAATTTGAATTTGAATAATTGTATGTTTTGCGCATATGGAGCTACAGTGAATTCTGTACATGGCTGCCTTCTACTACTTTTCTGAAATGTTGAGTAAGAGATCCTTTTCCAACTATACTCTAAGATCTTTGAAAGGGAATTACTTAAAAATGGTTTTAAATATTACAGAAATACTGTCTGAGTCTTCAAGATTGATCAATATTTCTTCTCGAATAGAAGTAGGTAGGAGGTGAGGAAAATTGGGCAGATTTTGTTTAGCAAAGTTTCTATTTTGTAGGTAATGAAAGAATTGTGTTGATGGAAAGTTAAATTTGGAGTGTAATTGCTTGTATGAGCAAAGACATTATCTTTATACAAATCTTTAAGTGATTTAATCATGTATGTTTTCTAAACATTAAAAACTGTGTACGTTTTAGAGAATGGAAGAAGGTGGTTATCGTGAAGAGGTGCCACAGATAAAAGTTTCTATATCTTGAAGTACTTCCTACATTGGTTCCATATTCTGAGTAAATGAAGCACAATTGGGTAATAAAAAGTAATAAAATTGAAAGTTAGATAGAGCCATGCCACCTTCTGCCTTAGGTCTTTGTGGGGTCACCCTTTGGATGCGTGGATGTTTTGAATTCCAAATAAATGAGGTTATGATTGAATCTAACTTCTTAAAAAAGATTTATTAATGTATATTGGAATGCTTTGAAATAGAAAAAGAAGCTTAGGAAGGATATTCATCTTGACAGTGTTAATTCTTCCAGCTAAAGTAAAATAAAGGGTAGACCATCTATGCAAGTCTTGCTTAAGTTTTTCCATGCAGACAGCAAAATTTTGTTGATAAAGAGCTTTATGTTTACTTGTGATGTTTACCCCTAGGTATTTAAACTGATCTTCGATAATAAAAGGGAACATGTCCAATCCAATATTGTATGCTAGAGAGTTCACTAGATAAAGCACACGTTTATTCAAATTAATTTTGAGCCCAGAAATTTTTTGAAATTCTGCTAGTGATTTTAAGACTGCAGGCACAGAATTTTGTTGATCTGATATATACAGTACCATATTATCCATATATAGAGATATTTTCTGTTCAACTCCTTCTCTGATAATCCCCTTTATCTCATTAGCATTTCAAAAGTGAACTGCCAGTGGCTCAATGGTGATTACAAAAAGCAGTGGTGACAGGGAGCAGCCTTGTTTAGTACCACATTCTAGTTTGAAGTAGTCTGAAATAATGTTAATACAAACTGAAGCTTCTGTACTGGTATACAGTAGTTTGATCCTTGCACATCTGATCGAGCCAGACCCAAATTTCCAATACAGTGAATCCTCATTTATCACGGTTAATCCGTTCCAGACTCTACCGTGATAAATGAATTTTCGCGAAGTAGGATTCTTTATTTATAAATTGAATATTTTTGCAGTTAGAGTACAGAAAACCTGTTTACGACCTTCTAAATAGGTTTTTTTAACATTATTAGAGCCCTCTAGACATGAAATAACACCCTTTAGTCACCATTACACTATTAGACAAAATAAGAGAAAATAAAACATATTAGACATTACAAATATCATATTACTAGGCGCACTCACCTTTTAAGGTGACCGACTTTTATCCTCAATTTTTGTGCGGTCCATGTGTACATCAGGCATGTAAGTGTAGGGAATGAGAACATCAAAGTGCCCATTCTTAACATCTCCCGAAAAACCTAAGTTTTTTTTTATCCCCACAAATGCCTGTCCAAAGTCGTACAATGTCAGCCCGAATCTGTACCGCTAAAGATGGAGTTTCATGCACTAAATAAGCTATAGATGAGAATAAGCAAGCACCATCTCCCCTGATATTTACTACGCGGTGAGGCATTTGTACTCCATTAACATTAATTATTTCCAGAGACATAATTTTGTCTATTTTTCCAACGCATCACGCACAAAAGCAAGGGAAAGGTGACAGCACCAGAACTCTGCTCACATCGCGACGCTTCGTACATCAAGCCGCAAGTAGTAAGTCTGTAATAAGCGGAATACCGCTACACTTTGCACTCACGGGACGAAAGGACAATCCCGCTTTTATCTAGTAGATTATTGTACTGTACATTTAATTGCACACAAACACTAACCACACAACCTCAGTAGGAGAGTCTTTATAGGTGGTGCAGTAACTTCAGCAGGTACGTTGTCTTCAGTGAAGAAGTACTAGAAGTAGGCAGTGGGTGTGTGGGGGCGCGGCTGAAGAACATCTTGATAGGCAGTTGCTGGTGCTGCCTTTTCATATGTGTGAGGAGGCTTTTGTAGGGTATTGCCATCTTTAATCATATCCAAGAGTTTCACCTTCTCCTGGATAGTAAGCATCTTCCTCCGGCGCTTAGTTTTATTGTCGGAAGGCTTAGAAAAAGCAGTACATTTAGGAGCCATCGTAGGGCTTAGATAAAAGTTCTCAGAAAGCGCATGCGTAGTGACGTAAGCGTGTATGAGAAAAAAATCGCGATAGAGTGAAGCCGTGAAAATCGAAGTGTGATATAGCGAAGGATCACTGTATAGTGAAAAGGTAGTCCCATTCAACCATATCAAATGCTTTTTCTACATCCAACAATAACAATATCTCTGGGGTGTTAGACTTTGTAGGTGATTATATTACATTAAACAAGCATCAAAGATTGGAAGCTAAGTGTCTGTTTTTAATAAATCCAGTTTGGTCTTGTGATATTACTGAAGTAAGCACCTTCTAGCTAGAACTCTGGAGAGTATCTTAACATCATTATTCAGAAGTGAGATTGGTCTGTATGATGCACATTGTAATAAGTTATTATTTTTCTTAGGAAAGACGATAATGCTTGGCAAAAAGTTTGAGGTAGAATTTTATTGTGTCTAGCTTCTGTAAATGTTGCTAATAAAAGGGGAGCTAACTTAATTGAAAACATTTTACAATAATTTGGCAGGGTAGCCATCAGGGCCTGCTGCTTTCCTAATTTGAAGTGTTTTTATAGCATCTAGCAATTCTGAAAGCGTCAGAGGTTTATCCAATTCCTCTGTACTGAGAGTATCTATCTGTGGTTGCTGTAATTCATCGAAAACCCCATTAGATAGTGTCTTGTCTTCTTTAAAATAATCTGAATATAAGTACTTATAGTAGTCTCTAAATGTGTGCATTATATTTTTATGGTCAATGATTTTGTGTCTGTCTGTGTTGATAACTACTAGTATTGCATTGTGAGCTTCCTGCTTGTGGATTTGTTGAGCTAAGATCTTATTAGCCTTCTCTGTGCTCATAGTAATGGTGCAGCAGTTTAAAAATAAGTTGTTCCATTTCATTTGTTGTCAAAAAGTTGAGTTATGAAAGCAAAGCCTGTCTTTTCCTATGTGTGGCGGAAGTGCCGGGCTCCCGGGATAATCAGGCACTGGGGCACCGCCTGGCGGTGGCCACGGGTCCCTACAGGGCTGGGCTTCCAAGCCCTCTCCCCGAGGCCTCCAGCATAAACAGGACGGACGCCCCCTCTCGGTCTGGAGGAGGCACAAGCCCTCCTCTGGTCCTCCCAGCCGGGGACCACATTGTATAATTTGATTATGTACAAAAACATTTTCTCTATAAAGAAATAATCAATTTTTGAGTAACAATGATGTACTGGTGAGAAGAAGAAATATGCTCTTCAGTTTAGATTTAGAAATCTCCAAGGGTCTGATAAGTTGTGATTAATTACAAACGGTGTAATTGTTTTTGCAGTGTTAGTTGTTATCTCCCCGGTGGCTGAAGACCTATCCAGGTCTGGATTTAAAACACAATTAAAGTCTCCAGCCATTATAATTTTATGAGTGTTCAAATTAGGAATGGATGCAAATATGTTTTGGATTAAGTCTCTAATTATCAAAATCACTTTACAATTAAATACAGTAATCCCTCGCTATATCGCGTTTCGACTTTCGTGGCTTCACTCTATCGCGGATTTTAAATGTAAGCATATCTAAATATATATCACAGATTTTTCGCTGGTTCGCGGATTTCTGCGGACAATGGGTCTTTTAATTTATGGTACATGCTTCCTCATTTTGTTTGCCCAGTTGATTTTATACAAGGAACGCTATTGGCAGATGGCTTAGAAGCTACCCAATCAGAGCATGTATTACATATTAACTAAAACTCCTCAATGCTATAAGATATACTTCCCGTGCGGTGCTCGATTGTTTGCTTGTCTCTGCCTCTATCTCCCCCTCTCTGACATCCTCTGACGGAGGGGGTGTGAGCAGAGGTGCTGTTTGCACAGAAGCTGTTTGCCTAGTGGATACGAACGCACCTCTAAGAAATGCCGGCCGCTTTATCGCGGTGCTTCCAAAAGCACACTTATTGATTTTTTGATTGTTTGCTTTAATCTCTCTCTCTGACGTTCTCTGCGCCTGACGGAGGAGATGTGAGTAGAGGGGCTGTTTGCACAGAGGCTGTTTGCTTAGAAGATACTGATGCTCCTCGGCAAACTTAAAAGCACACGTATTGATTTTTTGATTGTTTGCTTTTCTTTGCGAGCGATCTCTCTCTCTCTCTGAAATTCTCTGCTCCTGAAGAGAAGAAAATATGTTTGCATTCTTTTAATTGTGAGAAAGAACTGTCATCTCTGTCTTGTCATGGAGCACAGTTTAAACTTTTGACTAAAATGTGTTATTTCATGTCTAGAGGGCTCTAATAATGTTAACAGTGTGGGAGAGTTTCTAAGGGCTTAAAATATATAAAAATAACTATACAAACATATGGTTTCTACTTCGCGGATTTTCATCTATCGCGGGGGGTTCTGGAACGCAACCCCCGTGATCGAGGAGGGATTACTGTAATTTACTCATAATGCTTACATATCGCCCTTCAGAATCAGATACTGCATGTGATACTACAAATGAAATTGTTCTGTGTATTCAAATCCCCACACCTGTAGTTTGTTTTGTACAGCTAGAGTGGAATATTTGGTCAGTCCAATCTCTTTGCAACCAAAACTGATCCTTGTTTAATAATTGTGTCTCCTCTAAAAATATTATCTTGGCATTTAGACCCGTTAGGTGAGAGAAAGCTTTATTTTTCTTTAATTTGTGATTGAGACCTTTGACATTCCAGCTCACAAAGATCACTGTTTGATCATAGAGACACTGCTTCTGAACTTTTGTTGACATCTTGTAGTCTTAAATTAAGGTAATATATTATTACATAAGATGGCTTTAACCTCAATTTCCAGATTTGCCAGGAGTTACTGCTATGAAGCCTGTTGTTGTGTTGGCACTTACAATTGTAAGGGTTAAAAGGATAGATTAGAAATACTCTCTTTCTTTCACCACTCAGCAAATTCACTCACTCACTCGTCTGCCCACCCGCTCTTGCCTAATCTAAGATCAGCCATCAAAGTGGTTACTAAGGTTAAAATGAAGCAAATGACCAATGAACACTATGAGTACAAACTAGTGAGAAAGCCCAAACACCCCTATTGTGATGCGGTGATAAGATCAATGGAAAGACACCCCTATTAATGAAGCAATGTTGAGAATAATTGAAGAATCAACATCAATATCCATCTATCTATCTATCTAAACCAACACTTGCTAGATTAATAGAGACATATTTATGTTACACAATGGAAAATGCATTAACATGACACATTACTATGGTATCTTAAATAAGAACAATACATCCTGCAAGGCATGTTCAAAGAAACTGCTTTCAAATTGCAAATACACTTCAGATTAAGAGGACAAAAATATGACACCCATAAAGAGGAACAACACAGTTATCTGTTAGCTGTTTTACAAATTTCTGACTACAGCACTTCACCTTTCAGGTTAAATCATTCTGCAGCAAAATGAGTTGATGGCATAATTTTGGTTGGAGCAGGCACAATTTGATTCATTCATACTGATTCTAAAAAAGGCTATGTTGCAACAAAATTGTAAATCACCTTGAACAAAGTAAAAAATAAATATATGTAAGGTTTATGGTCAATAGCAATGTGCAGAGACAGATTCAGATTAAATTAGATGTTTGTACATAATAACAAGAAATCAGTGAAAAGTTATGCAGTAAATAATGTCAAATAAACCATGAAAATTTGTTTTATTTTTTGTTATCAGTCAAACTGTTCAAAAACCACAATCTGCAAAGCATTTAAACTGATGAATACTAAGTATCTATACTAGAAAACTGATCTTGAAACCAACTGTGTGCTTACATTAGAGGAAAAAAACATATACCACATGCACAATCTCAGATGATTCAACACGCTGCTTGTTTTTAAGCTGTTGTACCTTGACTAAAAATGCAACATGAATATGAAAGTCAGAAAAATATATTTGGCAAAAAAGTAATATTTCATGTAACATGCTGTGCACTTCAAAATAATCTTTCTAATTAGCATTCAGACTGTGTAATCCTAATGTTATTTTTATAGGTCTGATACCTGTAAAATACCTGATACCTGAGTCTTTTACTGTCATACAAATATCTTTTATAAACCCTTTCTCTTCCTTTTAAAGATCTACTTTCATGGCTGTATATATTTCTGATTAAAATACTTAAAATCACAATATTTCCTTGAGTTTTTGTATGGATGCTGGTTGACGTGTGGCTGATGTTAACCGCAGCTGAATCTTAATTAATACCAACTAGTAATTACTAAATAAAAGTTTTCAGGTTTCTCTTCTTTTTGTTGAAAACACTGGCAAGGTAAAGATAAAAAAAATGCAGGAATGTTCTCACATACTGGTGTACACTTTGGGATATGTTAACAGTATAAACAACAGCTTTTGTTATTATTCCTATAAAATTAGCCCATTGTTTTGTCATTGTTATGACTAAGCAAGTAACCAAGCAGCTTCCGTGGCAATGTAATGATTGTAGCTTTGCCCAAGTGAACGTAAATTGTGTAAAGCTCCCAGAATTTTTCCTCTCAGTCTCTTACTCACCACCTCATATGCTAAACTGCAGCTTTGGCTGTAAGTGAAAATAATTTCCTGTACACTGTGTCTTGCATTAGTGATTATCAGAGATGATAAAAAGATGGGGACTTGCGTCAAATGTTCAGTTTTGTTTGGTTAAATATTTGAATATGAGCAATTATTAGACTGCAAATGCTAAATTAACATTGTTATGAACAAATGTTTCTCTTTTTAGCAGCTTTGAGACTGATTCTCAAAATCCTTATAATTTTAAAGTAAAGCATTTCTCTTTTTGAGTATTCTATTGAAAAGAAAAACATGTATATTTGGTGTTATGAGTAGCTCTTTAAACATTCAGTCCTCTATTCATTTTCTGACATCAAAAATGGGATGCAGAAAGCCACTGTGAGACATAAGGCAACCCACAATGAGATGGCAGAATGTTATGTCATGTTCTAATGGTATTTCACAAAGGATAATTTAAAGTCTTTAGTTAACTAAACTTGCATATTTCTGAGGTATAAGAGAAACTGGTGTATATTACCTAGATAATTTTAGCATTGGTCTGAGGTGAATATGAGAAATATAGTCAGCCAGTGCCTGAACTGTCATTTAGACCAGGTTTTCTGAAGCAGTGACTGCTACAGAGTGCATAGCAAACATCAATGGTTCACTTTATTCTTGTTTCTTTCAACCAAACTCCTTCCCTTCTTTTTTCAACACACATTTAATGTAATTTTTAAGTGTACTTGTTTTTTTTTTATTATTTTCCATGTACCACTGATCTGGCTCACAGGATCCTCATTGTTAAGGGGAGGGGGGACGGGACGCCCACGTAACACATGGCTGCAGCAGATAGAAGGTAATTTCCGGTGGGTGGGACTGGACCACGTGTCTGCCATTGCCAACCAGGATCCTGAGCTGTTTCATCGTGTGGTGGGTGCATCGACACGCCGTACCAGTGCATGCTCCCCAACTTGACCTGACTGATCTTAATTCACTGTAAAGCCCATTGCTTTGATAGCAATTACCACTAAGATCCATCCATCCATTATCCAACCCGCTATATCCTAACTACAGGGTCACGGGGGTCTGCTGGAGCCAATCCCAGCCAACACTGGGCGCAAGGCAGGAAACAAACCCTGGGCAGGGCGCCAACCCACCGCAGGGCGCACACACACACCCACACACCAAGCACACACTAGGGACAATTAAAAATTGCCAATCCACCCAACCTGCATGTCTTAGGACTGTGGGAGGAAACCGGAGTACCCGGAGGAAACCGACGCAGACTCGGGGAGAACATTCAAACTCCATGCAGGGAGGACCCAGGAAGCGAACCCAGGTGTCCTTACTGCAAGGCAGCAACGCTACCCACTGCGCCACCGTGCCGCCCTACCATTAAGATAAGTAAATAAAATAAGAAGTAATGCTTTTATGGTGGTTTAAAGTGTCACAGTCAATGTAATTTTAGTGCATTTTCTTCAAAAAATGTTTTATTTTTAATTTTGCAGGCCCGATTTTTTTAACTGCCTACATGAACCTTTTTTTAAAGGGAAAGTATATAAACATGGAAAATGCCTTTAATTATTTCCAGTTTCCATGTGCTTACTCCTGCCAGTTCATGAACTATCTCCAGTTATTTTTCTTCCAGTCTCATTCCTTTTGTTGTCACCTTCTGCAGACGGTGTCCAGAAACATGTCAATGCTTGAGAGAGCTCCTCTGCTTTTAGCAACAGACAGGTGCAAATGACAATGTAACAAGTGGTTTCATGTGCATGCCACTTTTGCTGCCTGAACCACTAGGGAGAGACTAGCAGAAGTGTAATTTACTTGAATTAATGTGAATGCACTTGCTTATTACCAAATTTTCCACACAGCTCAAGTACTGGATAATTTAATTCAAATCCATACCATTGATCCAGCATTAGCAGTCCAAACAGAAACAATCTTCCTTCATACTGAATTATGGTCTGCCAGCATGTCTCCCACATAACAGGCAGTACGCAAATCCATACACAAAGCTTACTAGCACTGATGACAGCGTCTGATCTCTGAGGGGGCTCATGTTCTGTATGATCTGGACCCATTCTGCTCAAACACATTCATCGCTGTGGGACTTTATGGCTTGCGCAGCAGGGGTTGATAGATCTTGTGCAGAAATGATTAAAACTGTAATTGTACCAGCCGCTCTATCTAAAGAACAAGGGTCCATTTTTCATTGTGAAGCACTTAAGCATTGAATTTAGCATCGGGCTGACTCAAGCTGTCTGCTTTACACTACTTTTGGCTCTTCAGCTTGAATGAACATAAATCAGAGATGAACATCATGCTCCTCCTACACATTAAATAACCCTGAAAAGCTGAGTCGAGAATTGACAGATGCAATAACTTGTTTTTAAAAGAAGGACTGCATGCAGTATAAAAAGAGGCTTAGGGCAACCCTAGAAAATTAATTGAGATGTTTGATTGTGCTTTGGCGGATGAGGTGAGATAGGAACACACACTGATACAGCGCATTGCTGCACCCACCACATGAAAAACCAACTCAGGATCCAGATTAGGACTCAAGTGCTGCCATGCAACGGGTGATACCTCAGCACCACACTAGTTCAGATGGAGTAGAACCAGTGTGAGGCAGGATGTAAAATTCATAATAGCTCTGTATAATAACAGGTTAACATGTTATATATTTATATAGCCAGTAAAACTGTATACATACGTATGTCATGCATTGTGGAGGTATTTAGAGCTTACTCCTGAGAAAGGTGTACTGGTGTACCCCAGTATGCATAGCAGGTACACTACAAGTGCCTTATTCTTTTTTAGACTTATAGCCTTGCCAAGGCTTTTTGTATGATTGCTATATGGTTTAGGTAATACACATTGTTGATACTGCCCTCAGAATTGGGTGTATCATAATTTACTAACCTTAAGAGTTACCAACCTTAGACTTTAAACCCAGTATTGAGCCAGTGAGACAGCAATACTTTTATTGTAGTGACAGTGCCTTATCGTCCTCCTTGCATGATGTCATTTCTGTTAATAGGAAGTCATTTGTATCTTACTCTTTTATGTTGAAGTAGGTGTCTAGTTAGGGTTTTGAAATCAAGAAATACAAATATGACAATTGTTTTTCCTCTTAAATGTGTCCTCTGGAATGGTACAACATAATTTTTGTTCTATTATGGGCTCCGCCATTTGCGTTAGTACAGTATGTTTGCTTGGAGATCTTACATAGAGATGCTGAGGTGTACAGCAGTTGTTAAATCTGTATAAAGATCAACACCTCTACTTGTACACAGAGTGTATCATTGCTGGTGTATCTGCCTTCTTTTGATTAACAAGTTTGAATTTTGATTTGTGTTTTAGTCTTGATGAAACACTTTAAGTTCCAAATTTGGTACATTATTTTACTACATGTAACTCTCCCAGGCCTCTTACAAATCCTCAAACTTCTGATCCAAGCCAATATAAAACTGGGCCCCATTCCTCTTTCTTTTTAAAGGCATTAATGCAGGAAATGACAAACAGCTAAATTTTATCTTTTTTGAGCATTTAAATCATCAGAAAGAGTTTCAACATAAAAACAAATTTTTCAAAATGTTTCACAAGTTTACAAATGTTCAATTTCATTTACAGCAGATTTAAAGATAAAGGAGATGCAGGCTCCAATGCAAAATGCAAAATCTGACCATTATTATTTACTGTCCTGCTGCTGAACATGAATGATGTGATTAATTCAAATAGTAAGTCAGTTCATTTTGGAATGTGAGGCTGTTGTGGGCTTTGTAGACTAGTAGCTGAAACCAGCATTCCTAAAAAACTCATTTAGTCAACTGGGTTCACACTTCATAGCTTGGACTGGAATAAGAAGGTGCCTAAAAAATTAAGGAGCATAAATATCTTCTTGTACACTGACATCCTAATCATGTGCAAATAATGTGCAAGTAACCTGTAAAGTACCATAATTAGACAGATGTCTGTATTGATTGACTTTTTAGGACAAACATCTCTAGCGCTGCTGCCTCGCAGTAAGGAGACCTGAGTTCGCTTCCGGGGTCCTCCCTGCATGGAGTTTGCATGTTCTCCCCGTGTCTGCTTGGGTTTCCTCCCACAGTCCAAAGACATGCAGGTTAGGTGCATTGGCGATTCTAAATTGTCCCTAGTGTGTGCTAGGTATGTGTGTGTGTGTGCCCTGTGGTGGGCTGGCGCCCTGCCCGGGATTTGTGTTCTGTGTTGGCTGAGATTGTGTTCTGTGTTGGCTGGGATTGCTTCCAGCAGACCCCTGTGACCCTGTGTTTGGATAATGACTGACTGAATGACTGAACAACATCTCTTTTCTTCTGCTTGCAGTTTAAGTCAAAAGCAAAGGAACAAACTTATTGCATTATTACTGAACCATACCAGCCAGATACAGATAATCTACAACCAGTTTTGAAATGAGTAAAAATATATTTTAGACAATCATGTCATTTATCAAACATTTTGAGAATAAATGTGGCGCTATCTGGAATATGAAGTTAAATATAAATGGAAAACTGGATTAATAGAGATAATTGTATTAAATTTAAAAACTAGACTAATGTTTTTTAATCGGGGTATGATTTATTGAACACAGTGTTCAGGTATGACCTTGTCAATGGTAACAGACAGCCAAAAAGCTAACACAAGGACAAAATGGAAAGACAGCTCGAGGGCACCAAATCACTATGCATATGGCAGACCCTGTAGGCTCTGACCAACTATTAAGGGAACTCACCTACACTAATACCTCACTTCCACATGATCTAAATATATTTTGCACTTGTTCTTAACCTCAAAGCACAAAGACCTTCATCCAGGGAGTGATATTCTACAATTCAGTGAACATGATCTGAACACAGTGTAGAAAAATTAATAAGCCCCAAAGGATAATGCATTATCAAACCTTTTCAGATCAACTACTGTAACTTCAATTTTTTTACAACAGTCTTTGTCTCTGTTGTACCTCATCTAAGGCCTAACGTATATACAGAATACTCTCAAGGTGCTTGCAGAGGCCTAAGTACAGCAGGTGATGCTTGTAGCTAAATTGAGGGCCTCATCCCACCAGCATAAATAATTAAAGATTTGATTACATTAACTAAAACCAAGGCTAACATAAACAGAAATATAACATAACCTTTTTTTTTTTTTGATGAGTTAATGTAGAAACTATAAATGGAGGAAAAGTAACTGCAAGAAAAAGCACCTTACAAATAAATACAAAATAACTTCCAGTTGCAAAACTCTTACAAAACCACTCTAATGGAAAAATATGACAACAACAACAACAACATTTATTTATATAGCACATTTTCATACAAAAAAGTAGCTCAAAGTGCTTTACATAATGAAGAAAAAGAAAAAGACAAAATAATAAATTAAAATAAGACAACATTAGTTAACATAGAAAAAGAGTAAGGTTCGATGGCCAGGAAGGACAGAAAAAACAAAAAACAAAAAAAAACTCCAGACGGCTGGAGAAAAAAATAAAATCTGCAGGGGTTCCAGGCCACGAGACCACCCAGTCCCCTCTGGGCATTCTACCTAACATAAATGAAACAGTCCTCTTTGTATTTAGGGTTCTCACAGATGCTCTTGATGATGATGGTCATGCAGACTTTAATCCATCGCTGTTGGAACATCGCGGTGCTTTGAGTATATAGTGGTGGCTTGCCACCACCAAAAAGACACCGGAAAAAGAAACAGAAGAGAGAGTAGGGGTTAGTACAGATTTTAGAGCCACCGTGAATAGTTATTATAATGAACTGGAAATACAGAGTATCATGATTAAATTACAGTGAGGTTATGACAAGGCCATGTTAAAGTAATGTGTTTTCAGCAGTGTTTTAAAGTGCTCCAATGTATTAGACTGGTGAATTCCTATTGGCAGGCTATTCCAGATTTTAGGTGCATAACAGCAGAAGGCCGCCTCACCACTTCTTTTAAGTTTAGTTCTTGGAATTCTAAGGAGACACTCATTTGAGGATCTGAGGTTACGATTTGGAATATAAGGTGTCAGACATTCCGATATATAAGATGGGGCGAAATTATTTAAGGCTTTATAAACCATAAGCAGAATTTTAAAGTAAATCCTGAATGACACAGGTAACCAGTGTAGTGACATTAAAACTGGAGAAATGTGTTTGGATTTTCTTTTCCTAGTTAGGATTCTAGCAGCTGCATTCTGCACTAGTTGCAAACGATTTATATCTTTTTTGGGTAGTCCTGAGAGGATTGCGTTACAGTAATCTAGTCGACTGAAAACAAAAGCATGAACTAATTTCTCAGCATCTTTCAGTGATATCAGAGGTCTAACTTTTGCTATGTTTCTTAAGTGAAAAAATGCTGTCCTAGTGATCTGATTGATATGCGATTTAAAATTCAGATTACAGTCAACAATTACCCTTAAGCTTTTTACCTCTGTCTTGACTTTTAATCCTAATGTATCCAGTTTATTTCTAATCGCCTCATTGTATCCGTTATTGCCAATCACTAAGATTTCAGTTTTCTCTTTATTTAGCTTGAGCAAATTACTATTCATCCATTCAGAAATACCAGTAAGACATTGTGTTAGTGAATCGAGAGAGTCGGAGTCATCAGGTGCTATTGATAAGTACAGCTGTGTGTCATCAGCATAGCTGTGGTAGCTCACGTTGTGCCCTGAGATAATCTGACCTAACGGAAGCATGTAGATTGAGAATAGCAGCGGACCCAGGATATAGCCTTGTGGAACACCATATCGGATATCATGTGTCTTTGAGTTGTAATTCCGACAACTAACAAAAAATTTTCTCCCTGCCAGGTAGGATTCAAACCAATTTAAGGCACTGCCAGAGAGTCCCACCCATTGACTAAGGCGATTTCTAAGAATATTATCATCAATGGTGTCAAATGCAGCACTCAGATCTAAGAGGATGAGAACAGATAAATGGCCTCTGTCTGCATTTACCCGCAAGTCATTTAATACTTTAACAAGTACAGTTTCTGTGCTGTGATTTGTTCTGAAACCTGATTGAAATTTATCAAGAATAGCATGTTTATTGAGGAGGTCATTTTACTGCATAATGACTGCCTTCTCTAGAACTTTACTTAAGAAATACAGGTTAGAGATGGGTCTAAAATTTTCAAAAGCAGAGGGGTCAAGATTATGTTTCTTAAGTAGGGGTTTAACTACAGCAGTTTTAAGACAGTCTGGGAAGACCCCAGTATCTAGTGAAGAATTTACTATGTCCAGAACATTATCAATTAGCACGCCCGATACTATTTTGAAAAAATTTGTTGGTATTGGAGGGTTTCAGTTGAGAAATTATTTTATGTAAATCAGGTAAATCTATCCTGGTGAAAGAGTTTAATTTGTTTATAATGGTGGAGTACTGGGGTTTAGGAGGATCCTTAGTGTTGGGGAGATATACTATGTTATTTCTAATATCATTAATTTTTTGATTGAAAAATACAGCAATAGCCTCACAGATTTTACTGGAAGTACTTAGGAGGCATTCCTTTGAGTTACCTGAGTTTAGCAGACGATCAATCGCCGAGAATAAGACTCTGGGATTACTAGCATTGTTATTTATAATCTTAGAGAAATAGCAGCGCCTCTCAAGACAGAGTGTGTTATTGTATTCTGTTATTTTAACTTTTAATATTTCACTATTCATTTCATGGATAGTTAGTTTAGTCTTCCTCCATTTACGCTCAGCTCTACGGCATGTTCTCTTTAAATCAGACACTCTTTGGGCCTTCCATAGTATAACAATGTTAGAAAATTGTTTAACTATCTTTTCAGGTGCAACTATGTCAACAGCAGCTCTCACTTTAGTATAAAATCTTTCCACCTTATTATTTACATTATCCTCGCTATTATAGTTGTCACTATAAATGGACTGATTGCTTGGAATGTTTGTGAATTTTAAAGCTGCTGATGAGTCAAAGAAGTATAACAACACTTAAACAACACCCACTATCTTGTGTAGCTATAATTGAAGCAACAGTGAATTCTAAATAATATTCAGCAGCCCGATAAAATAACAGAAGGTCAGCAACCAAATAAAACAACAAAAAGGAAATCAGGTAAGTGCCTGTATACTTAAAGTAAGTAATCTGAAACCAAATGCAGCAATGCAGTAGAAAAATGAATAAATGAAGTGTAAAAACAAGTGCAAAAAAGAACCAAATAATCTTCCAGAAACTAGAAATTGAATATTCAAAACTACTAAAAGTAAAGTCTTGCTTTCCTCAACAAACTAGAAGAGCTCATAATAATACAATATTTTCATAATGTTCTGACCATGGCTATGTCCCTGGCATTAGTTTCTTTAATAATGTTTTTTTTATGTACTTTATGGTTTTTTATGTCTAGCGCAGATTTGCAAAATGCCAGTCTAGTTTGTTCTTTGATGTCTCATTTCACTTATGGTCAGTATATTGAGCTAAAGGCAGCCCTGTAACACTGCAGTCATAGGGGCCGCACATGGCCTTTTTAAAGGTCTGAGTGGGCTCAGCTCTGCTAACGCATTAGATTACCTCTCCAGCTCTCATTCTTGGATTTCTGATTTTAGTTATTTTATTGTTATGTAAATGTTCTCTCTCTCTTTTTAAGTTTATCGATTCTTATTCTTGTTTCTGAATTTCATTTTTCCTTACCACTTTGTAGCAACATTTTATATTCCTTTTCTTTTTCATTTATTTTAATTCATATCTGCTTTATATTTTTGAAATACTTTAATACATTTTATTCTTATCATTATTAAAAGTTTTATTTTTGTTGTTAATTTGGCAAGGTGTTTATACAGTTTCCTGCTTTCTATTCTAAGAAAAATACACTTGACCCCTTTTGTCTCCTTCTTCTTGAGTTTTGGAAAGGGTGCCTTGAGCTGGTGAGGTCTAATGATGTATTCAGGCCTGCCTGTTTCTGAGTTTGATGCATCTGTTTGAGTTTTGTGAGACCTGAAAATTGCAGCAATTTCAAGTCCTACATTTTTTGGTTTTGAAAGTTGACACCACAATATGCCATACTGATCAAGATATCTAACCAGAATGTTGCAGCCAATTTGTATAACAAAAGACATTAAAATGAAAAGAAACAGTTCAGACGCCTCCACGCTGAGAGGACCAGGGGAGCAAGTGTGGCTAGTATGTTACCTCCCCGGGACGTTAAATGGCAACCCCCCCTTGTTTGAAAAAGAATATGATTAGAAGCAAAGTTAAGAACACTGCCAACATGAATGTTATTTATATACCCATGCAATCAATTTTATGGTAAAAAAAAACCAGGTCAGAACCATAAGTGTACAAAAGGGCAGCATATCTAAACATAGTTCATAGTGCATACCAAGTTCAGAAGTAAAATATCAAAATAAACAGCAGCTTATTAAGTTTAATGGGCATTACATATCAAGAGATTGTAGGCAGTACCCACCTAAATATAATTAGATCAGCTGTGCAGGCAAGCAAAAGCAAAGCAGGTTCAGATTAAATAGGGAATAAATCAACTACTGTATACAGACAAGATAGGAAAAAAAAAGCTGCTGCTTACATAGACGCGTGATAGGACGCAAATGGCTGTGGAGGTGGTATGGGGGTACGGGCACAGGTGGAAAACATAGCAGGCAGTTTGACGAAGGCGTGTGACTCACTTTAACTCTTGAATGTCTGCGCACCAACATTCTGCCATTATTTCATGCCATCCCAGTGATGGATGTCCGTTTGTCTAAGTGAATTGTGGCAAAGTAACCGGCTGATTACAGAGGCACATTAGCCAGCCATGCAGAGGGGCCATGAGTTTTGGAAATCCCAGAGTAAAAATGAAAGCAACTTGAGGAAGCTGCCTGAAGTTGGGGGCATGTGCACATATATGTCTGTGTTCATGCTGGCAGCCACGCATCTGTGTGTGAAGAACATACCCAAGAAATAAAAATGCTTCCACCTAGATCGAAGGCTGCAGGGGTGGAAGGTCACAAGTGTCATAGCTGACTGGATTATGCCAGGCTGGTATTAATGATTGGCCAGATACGTCAGCCTGGCATATAAAACTGAGAGACACAGAGCAGGGGTTGTCTTTTGACTTTGTAACATTATAGAGGGAAAATTTGCTGAGAAAATTAGAGAGCAATCTTTACAGAGCATTCTTGTATATAGAGATACAGTATGTATTTTTCATTGATTTTCCTGCATTTTTGTGCTTGTTGCTTACTTCAGTTTTGTTGTTTCTGTCGTCTTGATTTTTCTCATCTATGAGAAGAGCTGTCTGATTGTTTGTTTTTGGCAATTTTTTCATAACTTTTATGAAATCAACAAAAGAGAGTTAAGCATTTAAATCTATAGCAAAAGCAGAAATATTTCTAAATGTCTTATAAATGTAAAATCATGCTTCTGTGTTTTTCTGAATGTTGAATAAGAGAAAAAAAATACCAGCTAATTAAATGAGATCAGTGCTATCAGGTTTTGTCACTGAACCTGCAGTCACAGTTTAGGAAGCACCAACAGAGAGAGAGAGAGAATGAGAATGAATGAATGCAGTTGCTGTAAATGCTGTCTAATTAAACAGAAACTGTCACCGTCTTATTGAGAGAAAATGAAAAACCAAAAAACTGCCACCTGGTTTTACTTTTCAACCAAAAATAAAAAAAAATTGAATACAGCCATAATTCACATACTTGGATGGTTACTCAAAAAGAGAAGAAGAAAGCTGCCACCACTCTGTAAAACTTAGCCAAGTTAACAGGACTAGATGGCAGTTATACAGTGTACCAAAATTAGTTATAAAGGCACTATCTGCAAGAAAGACGCTGACAGCTCACAAGAACAAAAAAAGAAAAGTCCTAACCTGGGACACACACTAACAAACAAATCAAAACAAAAATATATTTTCTGTTAAAACAAATGAGGGATGCTCACCACATGCAGTATGTACAGTAGTTATGGGCATGGTGGCAATTACTCAGTGCTTGATCTTTATATATAATACGCTAACATGGCTGTCTGTTTGTCTGTCGAGGATTTTTAATCACCTGTTGCTCACAAACCGTTTGAACTATTGACCTGATGTTTGGAACACATATACTACGTGATGTATACTAGCCGCTTTTGGGGTGATGATTGACCTCCAAGGTTATTCCGCTTTTTATTTTATTGTAGAATCAGCTTTCGGCAGCAGCCAGCAGGGCAACTGTGTGGCACATGCGTACGGGTGCCGTTGTCATCCCTTCACTGTCACTTCCCCTACCTCTTCTTATCTTAAATCATTCTTGAGGCAGGTTGAAGACTTAAGTGCCTGCTTAAGTGAAAAATTAAAGAAAACTTACTGATTGCAGCAAAACCGTACTAATTGCAACACAAACACTGCCTTAATCAGTTTCAACGTAAAGAGATGCTGACGAAAGAAGAGAAGAAGCGGGCCGCTAGGGTAGAGAAAAGAAGAGCTGCTCAGGAAGTAGCAAGGGCATCAACCTCTGAATGCAAACGAATGCTAAACATACAGAGAAAGAAAGAGTATGAAAACTATGAATGCTCAAGTCAAGTCTATTCATGCAGTATGCCATCACTGGTTATTATATAAAGTCAAATACATAAAAAAAAAACCTAAATAAAAAGTTACATAGTTACATATGTGGTAGAAAAGGATTTAAGAACTGGTCTAAAACCGCTAAGATCCTAAAAACAGGTTGTTATTTATCATCTGCAGATCTACACCAAACTATGCCAAAATAACTCTGCAAATTAGTATGAAATTCCAGCTGAACTGGGTACAAACCATCCACTCGATTCATGTCAGACTGACTATTTAAAATGAGGACTCAATCAATGAATGATGGAATGAGGCAGATCTTCAATGGGAAATCTCTGTCCAATTTGACTTATGTTTTCTGTTTGTATTATGTGGTGATTTTTCTGGAAACATTTCGTTAACAATATTTTAGCAAAATAGTTAATATATTTTGCATGTTGTGAGCAAATAACTAGAAGACTGTCATGTGCATTATGTTGCATGACTCACATGAGACTTTTGCTATTTCTTTCCCTCATGGGCCTTTTTCTTATAATTTGCCATTGTACGGCGCTGGTCATCCATTGGCTTGTATTATGCCATTAACTTTTTTCTCAATTAGAACATGAGAGTAACATTTTCTCCTGGCCATTACTAGAAAACACACGGGGTAGGTAACATATAAAAAAATATAATTTTTGGGTGGAGTATTCCTTTAAGTTCAGGATTTAAAGAAGAAAACCAGAAAAGAGAGAAGTACTAATAATTTGAATTTGACCTTTATGTTACATGTTTTACATGTTACTCCTCTTGGTTTAGATCCTTCAAAGTTTTAAGATTTTGCCCTAGTAAAAAATGTTGATCTTAGTGCACAAAAATCTTAAATTATACCAATCAACCATCAATAATTAAATTTGACATTTTAATGACCAAAAAGTATTTTTACATTCTTCCTTTTTAGGTGCATTCACATACAGTATAATGGGCAAAGCACCTATTGTGAAAGCCCATGTCTGTCTGTCTGCAAGAAACAACTCCCCTGACCCTTCCATGGGCAACTTTTGTTGAGATATGGCGCACTTATTGTTCAAAGAAATATGGCAGACAGTTACATTTTTATTCAGTTATCTTGAACAGTTTATGCTGTTCAGAGTATTGAAATTTAAAGATTTCCTATTGAAAAGCTTTGGCAAATTTGCAGACTCATACATCTTAAAAACAGGGAAACATTCTGTGTGACTTCAACTAGTAGTTATTTTTCTGTTTCAATTTTGCTTTGAGGGTGGTTGGTGGAACATGTAAATCTTGTGTAATTAGTTATTGTAATTATTAGTAGTATCCTGTAATACTTATTATATGAACAATGATTAGTCACAGTCCCTCCACCACTAACACACATAAGTCAGTGCCATTTTGACAACACAACAGAATTGGAATCTGCTGTGTATGAAAGCTACTGAGCCACCACACGCCTGTTTGTGCTCCATTTTTTACTCCAGTGAATTGTTGTAATGTAATGTTGTTAAATGCATGTATTTAATGTAGTTTACTAATGTAATTGCATTCTATTATTGCTCATACTTTTGAGTATGACTCATTGTTACAAAACTATACAATAAACAAAAATGTAATAATCAACTCTCGAATGAAGTAAATAAAAAATCATCAGTTAAGTTAGTTACCAAAAGCATCATAATGTTACACCATGCTCACATTGTCTAACTTGTTTTTGTTTGGCTAGATCTGACTATAACACAGAGATTGGCAAATACATTACATTGGTGTTTTTATTTTTTGCACTTTATGTAAACTACTTTTTCTTTAAAATTATTTAATAACTGATTTCATGTTCTGAACAGTCTTAATCGGCAACTTCTAACCAGTTTTTCGTGCATGATTAATAAACTTTTTATTGTTATACATCTGTAAATCTAACAGATTCTGAATTCTTCATACAGACAAATCTGATTAGAACAGCAAGATGGTTACTAATGGTGTAACAAAACCTAAGAATCTTTTGACACAACACACACAATATATTTTTTCTTTATTACTTGCAACTTTTCAGGAAATCTGAGCTGGGATTCTGGCAGTTGCACCAATGATGTCAAGTGACACAACTTCAGGGTGGCAATTCCTTCACCATAGATGAACATGTAATAGTAACTAACACAAAGGTTGCACCCATGAAAATCTAGATGTTAACACAGAAATGTAACATTATAGTAAAATAATAAATACAGAAATAAAATTAAATTACAAAATGAAAGTAAAACTAATAACAGGTATCAGAATCTCACAGAAAATATAGAGTTCTTAAAAAAATATATTAACAAAGATAAAAGAATAACAAAGTAATCAAAATTTATAATACATATTTTCCAAAGAGAATGTAGTCATACACTGTCATTTGTAGCAGTAGTATTTTAACTGAGAAAACAAATACACCAAAGTTTGGTAGTTTTTGATTATGTTCCATGCTAAATATAAGAAATATGCAGTTTTTATGTGTGGAACAATTATTGCTTTTTAGTGACCTGGCTGACTTGAGGTCATTTGTTTGAATACTTTAACAGTCATGACCCAGGTAACACAAAGTAAAAAGACATTTTTTTTCAACAAGCACCATTGAGTCACCTAGACAGAGACAAAATAGCATGAAGTTAGAATTAAAAAAACTGTAATAGACTCTATTATCATACTACGAAGGTGCTAAATATTAAAATTTTATGGTCAAAGGTGTAAGAACTTGCTTAATTTTGTTGTCCTTTGTGGACAGGTATGTGCCTGCAATATTTAGCTCCAGCTGAGCATAATCAAACATTACAGTGTTGGAAAAAGACAATTTGCAAACAACAAAATTTTGTTCAAATATTTAATAAAAAGTACAAAACACACATGTACATAACCTGTGCTAAAGAAGCAACTGTTGTGGCCATTTTCTTTCTGGAATCAGTATGCATGCCACTGATCAGCATGTATTCAGTCAGTCTCTCTGGGGCTGCCAATTGGTCATCAATCATTTCATCAGTTGACAGATGCTACCACATTTCTATTTTGTCTCTGTAGCTGCCTGATCTTAATCAGTGGACAGTTGCTTTCCTCTCTTTGTCTGTTCTTCTATACTATCTTCACCTTAGTGGCAGCTAATTTCTTTTTCATCAGATCACCAGTTAAGTGTCAACCTTGTGTTGTCTGTTCCATTTTCCTGCTGAACCTAGCAGGAGAAAACTGCACAGCCCACCAAATTATTTAATGGTAGCTGCACTCAATCAAGACTCAAGATTTACCCCAATTGAAGACACTGACATCTATAAGCATTGTTAGTTTTCATACCTACTTGCCCCTGACATTGAATTCTGGTTACTTCCCCTATAATAATGTTTCTTTTTGGGAAGATATATTTCTTTACTACTGTTTGCTTTTTACTTTTTACTTCAGTGCAAGTTAAAAAAAATTATGTAAGAGGTCAGCAGATAATGCAATAGTTTTTTTTTGTTGTTGTTGTTTTGTTGACCACCATAGATAATGACAGTTCACCATATTTTTATTAATATATTATTGCATTTTACTGTAAAAATTTGCTTGTGTTTTACCACTCTTTTTATTATATGTTGATATCAGGAGCGTTAAAGAAAATCATGTTTCTTAGAAGGTACATTTAGAAAGTAAAGGCAAAAAAAGAAGTTAAACTTTCATTTTAATGTTTGTTTTATTTTGCAAAATCAGGATTGAGAGTTGTCAATTGAAAGAAGAAAATCAGAACTTTTGATCTTCTGTTTTGCTTGGTAAAGTCCAAGAATATTTGAGGTTTTCTTGGATTCGTAGGGAGTGACAAGAACTACAATGGGATATTTGCTTTTAGTGTGTCAAGTGGGCTTACTTGAAAAACAGCAGTAGATGTCTTGTTTATGTGCAGTCAGCTTTCCCCAGAAGGTATCTTCTTTTTAGAGATGGAAATGATTATTTCTGACTTCTGATTTGAATTATTTGAATTCTGTTTATAATTCTTTTTGCAGAATTGCAGAATTTGGTGCTTTTGCTTTTGCTTTTGACGATGAATTTGTCTGGTGCCTGGGTAAAACAAATAATACAGTATAAAAAAAAAATCACTTACCCATCTAATTTGTTTGTAACATTAATCAATAACTACAAAATAGCTCTTTTTAAGTCTTGCATACACAAGAGTCATAAAAAAGGTTTGGGGCAGCCACCCATATAATATTTCCCTCTGTGCTCAGAACAGAGTTCAAAACAGAACTGACTAGGTTAGTCAAATATGGTGGCTTTAAAGGCCAGAAAAGGAAGTGAAGTCATTAAGGGCAGAAGCGGAAGGGTCCTATTCCATAGGTTCAGACCAGGACATGACATCATCAAAAGGGCTGGAACAGGAAGTCACTTTGGTCATGGGTTCTTCACTGGAAGTGACATCACTAGGGCCAGGTGGAATTGGTCAGTGCACTCTGCCACCCCCTGGTCTAGCATGGAATTACTCTCATTTAGACCCTTTAGCTGCCTCCCATGTGCATGTGTGTGACAAGTGATTTTGCAGTTACTACAGATGAACATGAAATAACCAATTATCATGCCCAAGGAGGCAATTACTTTTTCAAACACAGGATTAGGTATTGAACAAATTTGTTTAATTGTGTAGCCAGAATAGTCAAACAAATAGTCAAAGCAAGTTTGACTATGTGCAGTATCTAGATATAAATTTACAGTTATACTGATGGCATTCTGAAGAGTTAAAGTTGTAAGGGTTCTAACTCTTTTGGGACTCCAAAAAAAACGGGATGACACACAGAAAAGCGTCCCAAAGCATGATTGCCACGTCTTTGAAAGACAGTTTATCTATTGCCAGGGCAACCACAGGCTCCCAATGCTGCAGCAGCTCGGCACAAAAGCAAATCTGATCCGACCACAGTTGTGATATATGCACCTTTGTTGATGGGTGATGCAAGGAACATTATAAATGCAGGGAACAGTATAACTTGGCCACGACCCTGCCCGATTGCGGTGGTAGATCCTGCTACAATAAATAACCATGCTGTTCAAGCTGAATAAAGCTGGTTTTGCTAAAGTACTGAGACTCAGCCTCATGTTTTGGGGTGCAGGACGGGGACTCACACATCACAAAGTAAATACCATAGTTTGGAAAAACTGAACATTCCATAAAGTGCAGTATACTTCAGAAGAAGTCTGCAGATTAAAATAAAATTGCATGAAGGTGCCATGCCTCATTTTAAAACAAAAAAATTTGTAAGTTATTAAGAAACATGCCTTTTTTATTATATGTGTCTATTATTACTTGGATAAGTGGTTAATCCACCCTTATATAGTTGACTGCACTCAATGTCAAATAAGGTTTGCTGAAAATGATATTTTAGTTACAAAGCCATATTTGTACTGTATTTGTCTCTGCATTGCATATTTTTTAAATATATATTTATTTGAAAAATGTTGACCTCAGGAAAGGTGTTGCGCTTATTTCCCAAGAAAGGTCTATCCCTCTATCCCAATAATCTTTATGGCCACTGTATTTGAAAAAATACTTTTATAAAACAAAGTAATAAATATACAACTAGGTGTTGTGATAATAAATAATTTAATTGCATAAAGCACAAAGCCTATTAAAAATGAAATGTTCAGAGGGTCAATATTTTCTACATAAATAATGTTTTATCTCTTCTTTGTGCGATTGGTAAATTCTCATAGATTGCTATCTGACTTTTACATATTCTGAAAAAAATGAATATATTATTTTTTGATTAAATTGACTTATTGCATAATAAAGGGCAAATGGTTCCAAACATTAATATATTTGTTTACTTACATTTTTGCATGTCATTCTGTGGAGTTTTAAGAGTTGCATTTTATATGCACCAAAGAATTTAAAATATGTCTAAGCTGTTTCGAAACTCTGCTTCCCATTCAGTGACCCACTCATATTCCATTGTTAGCATTCTTTCCCATATATACTTTTAACTGTAATAGACTTGAAATCAAAATGCTGATTTGAATAAAAGTTGATAAAGTTCATGGTATATACATAAACCATACATGTGACAAGCACATAACAAAGAGAACCAATGGCTAATTAGATGTCAAACATTTAAGCAGATCGGTTTTCTTTGTATAATTTTATTTATCTCGTAAAAGCATTCTAGATTGTGCAATCGAGTACCCAGAAAATCATTTTACATCTTAACAGTAAACCTGGCAATCAGGCAATAAAGGTTCTGAGAGTAATATATGTAAAGGACTTGGACATCAAAGATACAACTGATGTACCCCTGCTTCTGTAAGTTATGTTTCTCAGAGTCATGTGAGATGTTCTTAGGGTCATGAATTTGCACTCCCTTCTTCTGCCATATTAAACACACAATTTTGAAGTGCTACAGTAAAAGGATTCTTAAATTATGTTTCATTTCTGTTTTTGAGAAATACTATGATTTACCATATATTTGAAGAAAAATACATATGCGTAATGCATAAATAGTTCATTTTGCATGAATGTCCAGTTTAATGAAGTATACAGTACACAAACTGTGTAGCACCATATACTTTACAAATGTTAAATGCTTTAAGATTGATATTCATTACAATATACTATAGTTCTGTTTATTAGTAAAACCGGAAGGACACAACAGTACAGGGGGGATATACAGAAGGAACAATAAACCATAACAACAAATGTCAAGTATCTAATTGGAATGAAAAGTGAGTTCATGTAAGGTTAACAAAACAATGTTATCTGAGAAAATGGGTTTATGACTTCTGTTTCAATCATTTCACCTGGAAAATATTGGTTGACTTAAGATGAATAATTGCAAGAACGTTTTGCTTGTCATACAGTATTTTGCATTTACTAAACTAGCTGTTCTTTTCATTATAGCTGAATAAGGAAAATACATCATGGTAACCTTGGCATGTTCTTTTTGATTTCTGAGGCCTACAAAAACGTTTCACTGATGTATCAGCATAAATGTATCCTTAATGCTGAAAGCAAGCAAGTAAATGTTTGAATGATACATTGATCTTGAAACAGCTGCACAGAACACTATAATATTTTATTGGTCTGATAAGGGTGAGGCACAAAGCAAGAGAATGGAATATTAGTAGAATGGCACACGATATGAGAAAAATATGTATCACAGCCACTGATTTCACAGAGCCTTTATAAAATACCATTATAAAATGAGCCTTAGAGTTTCAAGGGCTCTGTTTATTCCAGCAGCACTGGCCACAGTTCAACAACCAGTATGAGACTGTATGTCATTCCTTTGCAGGATATACTCATGAACATACAGTAATTCACACTGGGTCAATTTAAATTTACCGAATAACCTAATGAGGACATCTTTGAGATGTGCAATGAAATAGAAGCACCATGAGAAATCCAATAAAAACAGGGAAAATCACAGCATTCAATACAGAAAAGAGTCAAGTTGGAAAAGTTTGCTTTTTGATGTAAAACAGAATTTTCTGCAAATCATCATCAGCAGAACTAAGGAACTGGTTATAGACTTCACCACACTAAATAGCTTTGGGGCATAGCCAGTATTTAGTGAGTGGATGTGGAGGTGGATCATTGAAACACGTTCTTGGGGGTTCACATTAATGACAAGCTGGACTAGTCTAGTAACACAGAAGAACTAGAACATTAGAATAGTTGTGAAGAGAACAGACTATTCAACCTAACATGTGCGTCCATCCAATTCACCTAAATATTTTTAAATAAAATCATATCATAATATAAAGGTCCCCAAAGTCCTAAGCTCCACCACACTACTTCGTCATTTATTCCATGTGTCTGTGATTCTTTACGTGAGGACAAATGTTTGTGTGAATTCTGCCCTTATTCAGTTTAAAACTGTGTTCCTGTGCTGTCATTGAAGAATTTATTTTACTGTAATATTTGAGGTCCTCAATTGTAATTCCCATTTGTTACCGCTTAATCTGTGTTTGTTTACACCTTCAATCTCCTCATATCTCATACCTCTTAGTCACGTAATCTACCTAGTCTCCATTATGTGGACTTTCACTAGTGCTGCTAAGACTTTTTTTGTAAAATGGAGACCAAAAAGTACCCCAGGTGAGCCATTACTACTGTGTTATATATAAGCATAACCTCCTCTGACTTGTATTCTGTACATAATGATATGTAAGCCCTCTAAGATTCTTCTGTACACTGTCTGGATATGTCTGGATTGTAGATAATGACAAGTACACTATATCTTGTAGATCTTTCTCATAAGGTGTAATTTAAAGTTTAAAGCTCTCATTTGCATAATTATATCTAACATTTCTACTTCCTGTATATAATACTCATATTTACTTACATTAAATTTTATCTGCCAAAAATCTGTCCAAACCTGTATGCTATCCAAGTCCTACTGTCACAGTGTAACTGATTCTACATTAGCTGCCCTTCCACCTAGTTTGGCATAATCTACAAACTTAACCAACGTGTTGTTTATATTCTTGTCTTGATCATTCATAAATATTAAAAAGAGCAGCAGGCCCAGCAGTGATCCCTGAGGAACAGAATGTTTGACATCAAACAATTCTGAAAAGGTTCAACTCAGCATAAACCTTTGCTTCATGTATGAGCCAGTTTTGTACCCATTTACACATTGCATGTTGAATTCCAGCTTGATTTAGTTTGATCACTAATCCCTCTTGTAGTACTTTATCAAAAGCCTTCTAAAAATTAGTGGAGGATGCTGATAATTGTGGTTCAATTTCAACAGAATACAGGAGGCATTCTTCAGGCTTCTGGCTAAATGTTTCCAGACAAGCCTTTAATAACCCACACATTTCACATTTTTAGTTTACTACAGGGTGAGCCAAAAAGAAGTACCACATTTCAAATGTTTATTCTTAAAAAAGGCAACAAGATAAATACATTTCATTACAACACAAGAAAGGTTATGCAAAATAGATTTTTTTACTGTGTTGTAAAAAGTAGGTCTTCAAGATGGTGGCCATCATTAGCGATACACTCTTTGAGAGAATTTCTGAGAGCTCATTCACATCTGAGTGTGTTCTGTTTTAGTTAACAAGAGCTTTCTCTAGAAGTGATTTGTTTAACAATATTCTAGCAAAAATGCACGTGTTTGGCAATATGTGATCGTATGACTGTATGGCTTCGCATGTACATTATGCCAAAAAAGTATCAGGAGATTTTTTTCAGGGATGTTTTGGTATTATCATCATAGACTTCTATCAGAAAACTTTTTACCTAAGTTCTGCATGAAAAGATTAATTTCTTTCTCAGCCATTGATACAAACTACATGAGATAAGTAACATGAAAAAACATGACTTTTGGGTGCCATGTTCCTTTAATGTTCTCTCTGTGAAAGTGGTAAACATCATTGTAATTTCTCTTTACTATTTGAATAGCAAATGTTCTATTTTGCTAATCATCAGCTTCATATTTTGTGGCTGGTTAATTAATAATAGAGAACTTTTGTTCCTCCAAAGGCATAATGTTAGGTACTCTACTACTCATATGTGAACTTTTTCTACTAGAAGCTACTGCCGCACTCATATTATCCAACTAACAGGATGAAGTTAAGCTACTTGAGAAAATACAGTAAACTGTTAAGAGAGATATTAATGGCAACACTTGTAAACCCCAGGAGCTGTGAATGCTAGTAATTTTGTTTTATAAAATAAAGGTTGAAAGCTAATTGCCCTCCTGTTGATGTTGGCAAATGTAAGTTATTCCTTTCAAGAGAAAAGTAATTATTCTAATGGCATCCCTGGTTTCTGGAGGTGTGAAGAAAGAATACTAAACACTTGGTCCCAGCAGTTTTTACAACTTATCTTAGTCACAGAAGCTGTCCTTCTGACATCAGGGTCATGAGGATCATTTTAGGGATAGTATGTTCAATATGTGCCTGTTTTGTGCAGGTTTATACATTTTTTTAACTATCCTTTTGGTTTTTGATGAACTATCTTTGTCTCCTGTGATTCCAAAAACCTATAGTATTATTATTGCAACTTCATATAATACATGCTGATGAACAACAAATATGTGATGTTATGACAAGCATTTTCCTAATGGCTGAGGCCAAGTGACACTGTCAGCTCTTTTGATCATTATGAAGACTTTTAGATTTTGTCATTTAGAAATTGCTTGTTACTGTTTTTCATAGTTACGTCATTCCCTGTTTAGGCTTTGACATACTTTAAAACTGTTAATTTTACGCCAGTGTTTTTGTAGTTGTTTTAGCACTGTGATGTTTTGGAACACATTGGTAGCTGGTCATTTTAGGGAGGCATGCATTCTAATCAAGCAGTGTTGGAAATGTTGGCTAAGCAAAGACCACAGTTGCATTATTAAAGCTAATTTTTCCAGGCTTCTGTCAGAGATAGAACTATAGGGAAAGATGGTATGAGACATCTTTTAGACCTCACCCCAAATAGTTTAAACCCAACTCTATTGCCCTGCTTCCTACACAGCTCTAAGGGAATTTTAATTTCAAACACATTAAATGTTCCAAAATCATATGCAAGTTTGTGTAAGGCATCTACCAGACCTCTACTATCAGTTTTGCAATGTCACTGACATTTCTCTGCTGTCCTCTCATGGAACAATATCCTTGACAATATTTCAACATCATCCAAAAACCACAACTATTATTATAAGAAATTTAAATTTGTTCATCACCTGTACCTCACCCCTTGGAAACGTTATGTTATGCATTTGGCTATCTTTCCCCTCTACCACCTGTGTCTTTTAAGGGCCCCTTGTACTTTTTCCGTATGTTTTGGTTTTTGGATGATTGTTTTCAATTGTTTATCTAAGATTTTTTTCTTTTAATATTCCCCTTTTGTCTCATATATTTCTTGCCTTGGACCTCTCTTCTCTTACCTTGACTTCTATCCAGAGAAAGTTACTCTGTCTGGGAACCAGCTCTGCTAAGCTCATTTTATCCTCTCTCTGGAAATCTCCTGATTTACTCTCTATAAACTTCTGGAAATCCTATTTCTTTAGTTTAACTCTATTTTATCTTTCAGTGGAATGGATCAATGGATCATCTTACTCCAGTATAGAAAAGTGGCATACAGCTGTGCACTTGGTTTGGAGCTGGCTGGTGAGGGATCCATGTCATGCCAATAATCTTAATCCCTAATTTCATGTTTTCTTATACCTTTTTTCTGATGGTGTTCACTGTGCCTGTCTAGCCTCTGTCATCAGTCTGCACAGGCATCAATCATTTTTAATTTAATATGGAACCCTTTCTACAAGGCAATATTGGAGGGCACTGTAGGGGGGTTGTTGTTGATAATTAGTTCCTCTTTCAACAATTCCAAAATGTTTTTTTTGTAAATACTGATCTTAAGTAATAAAAAAAAAAATTGCTTATAAAGTCCTAAAATCTGAAAGTGATTCTCAAATGAATAGAAAAAACGTAGACAACCTTTGGCTTGTGAAATAATTTTTATAAGCTAAAATATTTATTAACAAAGAACAATATAATAAAAGTTTCAAAAGGAGCAAAAAGGAGTTGTCTAAAAGGCAGTCCTAGGTGAAGAAGTCTTAAAACATAATCCACATCAGAATACGAAGACAGCAAAAGGAAGATCAAAACCAGTTCATCCAAAATGGAAAATTATATTCTCTTTAAAGCGGCTGCTTTAACCTTTTCAAATGACCGATTTCAAGTAAAAGACCAAGGCCTGAATAAATTGTCAAACTGAACAGCAGTGATGTGCATTCTGGGAAAGCTGAAGGGCTAGGCAAGTGATTAGAATTTTATGTATAGCCAGTCTGTTTGCAGCCTAATGCAGCCTTTTTCCCATGGGAACTTTCCTATGGTTTGAGAAACTGTAAAAGTGTTAACTGCTTTTCTAGAGGACAGTGAGCTGAATTTGGGTGAGAAGGGTGCTGTTAGAGCGTGGTTGACTTTTTATTAGAATTTTAGCCAAACAGAGTTCATTGTTTAAGTTTAGTTTTCACTTCAGTTTTCAGTGTAGTTCATTTGGAGTTTTGTTGCAAAATGGAGTATTTGGTTTCTGCCTTTCTGACACTTTGAGAGGAGCCACAGACATTTAAATGGATCTTACTATCTGCCTAGTTGCTGATGACATTCCAAGGAGCTCTGTTGTGAAAAAATATTTCTTTTCCAGTTTTGATTCAAGATATATAATCAATAAACTAAGGGAATGAGAAATCTGCAAACTGTCATCTGGAATTGAAGGGAGACTGTATGAACCCAACCCAGTTGTATAATTCTTTGTATTGCTTATATTTGCTGGTATTGGTTATTATGGAAATAAATATAAATCCATATATATGACACTTGGAACAACCACCAGAGGGTGAACTGGAACTGACTGCCAGCATTCTTTGTTTGAGCACCACCGTGCCCCTGTTGCTTTTGAAATTAAATAGAGTTGGACGATTCCGAGCATCAGCTGGATGATAACATACATACAAGACCGCAAGACAAGCACAGTAGTGAATCTTCATTGTTTGTTAATTTATTTTTAAAGTTGTGTTTTCTTTTAATTATATTTTCCTCAAACAATAAAAAAACACTTTATTTTCCTCCCCAGCAATGCTGGGAATTTCAGCTAGTTTTAAATAAAAGCTTAAACTTAATGTTTCTGTCCGATTACTCATTACTAGCATAACCAACTGTTTAGTTATTACTTGCCTAGCTGTGGTCCCTTAATGTAACAAAGGATGCTTTGTGTAAAAACTGGGTTGAAATAAAGGAATTAAAATGAAATACAGTCCCAGCAAGTATCCTGCCATTAGAGGCCCCTAGGGTTGACTATGTGGGGCATAATAAGGACAGAGAGACAGGTAAGAGGTTAAAGATAAGAATTACAAAGATGGTTTTAAAATTTCATTCTATCCACCATTAAGAAAAAAACTTAAGAGTTTATATTGGTACCTTTTGTGTTAGATGTACACCTTAAAACACTCTCAATGAATCCACTACTCCTGAGCTCTTCCTTTCTCTGGTATAAATAGTTAGAGGGGAATCTTAGAAGTGGTGATGTCAGGGAGGCCTGACGTCTCCACAAAGCAAAAGCAACATGAGGGAGCATCACATAACATAATATGTACAAATTACATAATTAAACAAAATATAATCAAAGGAAAACATTTACATATATTTTTACACAAAAGAAAACAATAATGAAACAGGAAACTAAATAAATAATAAAAAATAATAATTACACCAAAAATAAACTTAAACCATGATAATAACCCTTCCTGAACCAGAACATCAGGGCTTGTATGTTTTGCTTTTTTACCCTTGTGATGTGCTCCTTTTGGTCTCCAGGGTTGCCAGGGAGAAAAACAGGAAACAAAGTAGATATGATCAACAAGTAGTACTGACTGGCTGGTTGCAGGGATGAGACAGGGTTAAGGCAGCGGCTGTGTTGCTAAGGGCTGCTAAACAGCAGAGTCAAAGGAGGGACAAAGCAGATGCCACCTACAGTAAGTGAAAGCATAGGCCACCTACTATAACAATCTGAGACTCGAGCACAACCCAGAAGATGCTGTACTAATTAGCTGATTACAGGGTCCTTAATTGACAGCAGTAAACTAACTGGGTTTAAGTTAAATAATTTTCTTAGCTAACAAAAAAAATGACAAGTCGCAGCAAAAAGACAGAATACAAGAATGATAAATAAACATACCAATAACTAAAGCAAAAAGTTCAAAGAAATCCCTTAGCCTCTAATAAAAAGAACCAAAAAGGAAGCAAAGATAAATAGAAAAAATGAGGTCTAACATGTGCCATCCTATGTGAGTGGGACTTAAAACATGCTGTATGAAATTAGAAGCCTCAGTAACACTGATAAAATCAGGCTGCACTTCACAAAGGAGTCATCAACATGGAGATTAAAATCCCAAAGCAGCATCACATTATCCACCTGGATAATTGGAGGTTAAGAAATCAAACATTAAGATAAAAAAACTGATCGGGCCAGGAGAATAGTAGATTAGAGCATAGTATGAGGCCTTCTGCCAACCAGCTTTCATCACTTGTACTCCAAAGGACTTGTACGTAATGATTCTGATCAGCTGAAAGGTGAACATAGTCCTGTAGACCACCGCGAGGCCACCATAGTGGCATGCTGACATACGAGCAGTCTGGTGGACAGAGTTCATTATGATAGTTAAAGTCCATGTCCTGCTGCCAAGTCTCAGTCATAAACACAACATCCAACGATTCACTGCAGAACAGATTGTTGAGGATAAAAGCCTTTTTAGAGATAGGCCGCACATTGAGCAGAGCCATCCTGACCGAGGACAGTGTCACTGGTGTCATTCGCTGCTGAAGCTTAGTAAACATCTTGTAGCATGGTGGTGTTCCTTCCGCCCTGATCCCAGTATATACTCACCCAGAGCCATGAACAGATTGGAGGTGTGGCGGAAAAAGCAGGAGCAACAGGTTTTAGACATATTGACTTCACACAGTGCCAGGTGAATCTCGCTACACCAGCGTGATATACTTGATAAAATGGGTTTGGAAGGTGTATGGATCTCAACAACATGTTCACAGCTTCTCCTTTCACTGTTTTGACTCTCTATGACTTCTTCTTCCTCTCTCTTGCTACTGTTCATTTTCTATTCTTCTTCAACACAATTTCAGTAACATCTAATCCTGTGTAAGTCACAAACTCCTATAAGTCATCCAAATTTAGAGAAAGACATGCACCTTTTCTTACCCTCTGACTGATATTTGTGGTGAACAGATGAAGAAGATTGACTTTGTTGTGGCTGAAATATTACACTCTAAATATACAGTATACAGTATATACATTTACATATATATTTATGTAAATACACAATACATACATACTTTGTATATATATATATAAGAAATGTGACTGGCTAATCATGTTGCTTAAAGTAAATAAGTCAATATGACAGGCTTAAAACAGGAAAGGGTCCTGGCACTGTAGAAGAGCACCCATTAAGATGGCTGTGTGGATGCGTTTGTGGGTTAACAGGAGTCACAAGGGGATACACCTAGCTTGATTAACTACTGCCTCAGAAGTTATTTAATTCATGTGCATTTAAGTGGAAAATAGTTTACGGCAAAGACGTAGTCAGATGCCTTGACTATTTGGTAGCAGCAGGAGCAGTAAGACTTCTTGTTTAGAGAAGGTAGCCCCACTGCAGGCTACTTTTCTTTCTATTATATTGTGCTAGATCTCTGCCTTAAATGATGTATGCTATAAAAAATATGCTTAACAACCTATTAGGAACAATCAGAAGGTAATCTGTTTATCTCTATGATATCTCTGTAGCTTCCAGGAAAATATGACATTTTACAATGTGTTATTTGTAAAGAGGCAGTGTGTGCATTGCCTTTTTTCACACATATCAGTATATCATCAACATAAAAATGATTTTTCAGCTGAAAGCCGCAATTCAAGGGGGTTGTTTGTAAAAGCCAAAGATCAAATAATGAAACCCTGGTGAACATCTTGAGTTACGGCAGCACACTTTGATTTAGATTTTCAAGGGTTGCATATTCTTGCCTCTCACGCACATAGCATTTAAACGACTGCCTGAAAGCAGAGGAATATTCTCTGTTCCACTAAACAGAATGTCACTGTTTATAGGGTCAAATGTTGCACTTGTATCTAGTAACAGTAAAACACTTATGAAACTAGCTTTGGCTACCATCAATTGATTGTTTTTCACTCCTACTAGACTCATACTGTGTTGGGCTCAAAAACATAATTGAAATAAGTCAAAAAGGTCATTAAAGGAAATCTGAACTTTTGCTAAGCACCACATGTTTCAATATTTTAAAATTAAATGGCAATTTTGATTCAGGTCTGTAATACTCATCAACACAGGGGTCCAAACTGTCGTTCTTTATTTAAGACAGAAGTTGTTATAGCAGTGCCAGTAGAGAAATATACTGTACACAGTAAACAGTGGATTGAGAAAGTATTCAGGTCCATTCAGTCTCTGCATACTTTATTGTGTTGTAGATTTAACCTTTAATAGATAAATGTACAATTTTTGCAGGTTTATTAAAAATTACAAGCTAAATTGTCTTATATAAGTATTCAGACTGTGGAGCAGTTTTCCCAGCATTTTAGGCTTTAACAAGCCTCTAATATTCTACAAACAAATTCTAAGTGTTCCATTACAGAGGTTTTGCTTGTTAATGAACTGGGAGGCCCTGTTACAACCCTTGATGGACACCACAACACTATACAATATATTGGTCCTGTTTATGTTACTCCTGGACATTAAAGTAACTATTTCCATGACTTGAATAGGGAGAATATCAAGCTAGTTTCCTGTTGCCTTCCTCATAGTGTTTTTAATGAGACACCAACTATAGCTAAACGGTCAATGCCACTCCACATAAACACTTCCCTTTGACAGCTCTTGTGTTTAATACAGTAGGGGATTTTCCTGCCCTCCTCACGTTAAAGTCTAGTAGGGTGGCCAGATTAAATTACCGACTACCTGACCATGCGACACATTGTACTGGGTCATATGTTACAAGTAGCAGGTAGCAGGCAAGCTTTACCTGACATATCCTGGGTGAGTATATGTAAGACAAAAAGGGGTCTTCATCCTGGATTTCAACAAGACATTGCCTGAAAAGGCTGAAGCCAACATTCTGAATGAACGAACAGTAGGATTAGTATGAAGAAACTTAATATTAATACAAAGCACTACTTCAGTGGAATTTTGTAGTTTGGTTGGTCAATACAAGAGTAATAAGAATTAAAATATTTTAAACTAGGCACTGAAAGATAGATGGATAGAACTTAACCAGCAATGTATCAATGGACACAAATGCTAAAATGTAAGCAGTATATAACTACTTGATTTGGGACTTCATAGTCGATTTACGTTTCAGACCCTCTGACCAGTGGATGAGACCCTGTCAGAACACAAGGATAAAATAATTAGTTACTGTATCTTAGCTGCCACTAAAATTGGAGTTGTGCATATTAAATAGGAAGAGATCAATGAACTTAATAGAAACTTGTTGCCTTATTCATCAACAGAAAGGGAAGTGAGAAACACCCATGTAAATGAATAATACTCTTAGGGAAAGACATGAGGTGTAGTAAACTAAGTTGGAATTATTATAATGTCTATCCAGAGCTTTTGAGCAAATTATGGTAGAGCAGGAAATTTTGAAGCCCATGGCAAAAGGGGAAATTTGCCTTTTTATATAAGCTCTTTAAATAATTACATAAAGAGATAAATATATATACAGCCACACTCAACACACACCAGAATAACTAAAAAGCAACAAAATTAAAAAGAAAGAAAATGTCTGACATGGCTGTTGCAGAAACAGCATGGACAATATATTAATCTCAGAGAGAGAGATTTTATGAGAGATCTGCCACAAATGATTCTATCATTTCATTCATCAGTTTAGACTAATACAGAGTTGCAGGGGGCTGCAACTTATTTTGGCAGCCCTGGGCATTACCTAACTATATTATACTAATAAATATTAAAAAACAACATTTCAGAATAATAAAGAAACCCCCATAGAGACATTAAGTGAATGTAAAACTAACCAGACAGGATTCAAACTCAGGATTCTGAAACAGTAATTCCAAAGTAAGACTGTGCCACTCATGCATTCTTGTGTTTCTTTCAATCTTCATTTTATGTATCCATTTACCAAATGTTAAATAATTTATAGTTCTATATCGAAACTGTATGGAATTCAACAATAAAATATAAAAATCATTCTTTGCACTGCCAGTGGGAAAATTAGACTTCAGTGTTAATAACTTCATGTCAAGAAGAAGAATATTTCAAGCATATGCTTGTTTATAGTGTGTTTAAAAATAATTTCTCTTCATTGAAGACAAGTCTGTTTGATTTTTCCACAAATGGAATACATCTTCTTATATAATACGCTACTGTGGCTGTTCGTTTGTCTGTCCAGGATTTTAAATCACCTGTAGCTCGCTATTGACCTGAAATTTGGTACACATATACTAGATGATGTCTACTGTCTGCTTTCGGAGTGAAGATTGACCTCCAAGGTTATTCCTCTTTTTATTTTAATTTTATTTTATTGTAGAATCAACTCTCAGCAGTGACCAGCAGAGCGCCCATACGGAGAAATGCATACGGGCACCGTTCTCATTCCCTACCACCTTCACTGTTAATGCGAAAATCTACCATCAAAAAAAGAGAAGAACCGGGACACTAGGGTGGAGAAAAGAAGAGCTGCTCAGCAAGCAGCAAGCGCATCAACCTCTGAGCAAACAAATGCTAAACGTACAGAGAAAGAGGATGAAAACTATGAATGGTCAAGTCAAATGCACCGTTACTGGTATAATATACTGTACCTTAAATAGCCAGTGGTGCAAAGCAGCTATTACTTTCATTTTAATTCTCCTAACAAGACACAACTTCTACATTGTAAAGTCTCAGACAGGCAGGTATCGCCAAGTAAATGTTCACCTAAAGTAGTATATGACCCTCTTTAGAAATTACTGAATTAATTTTCTAATTACAATGCAATTACAGTGCATTATATCTTTGTCAGTTGGAAAATCATTCATATTGGTGTCCATATACCTGCATATCTGATAAAACACTGGTAATACCCACTTAAGGTGTATTTAAATGCAGTTTTCAAAATAAAAGAGACTTTACATTAAA
Organism: Polypterus senegalus; assembly: GCF_016835505.1. Classification (NCBI taxonomy): domain Eukaryota; kingdom Metazoa; phylum Chordata; class Cladistia; order Polypteriformes; family Polypteridae; genus Polypterus; species Polypterus senegalus. The sequence continues at coordinate 60,229,732 of NC_053162.1, read as the reverse complement.
TTCCTATATTCTGCTTGCAAAAATCCCCATAGCATTTCCAATCTTCTGACAATTAGCCACATTTTCTTTTAAAACATTGAGAGCTTTTTGTCAATAGAAAATTACATGTTGTTTTATTCTAACTATTATATGAACTCTGATTAATATTTATTTGTCTACAATAATGCCATCTTAACATTGTTTAAAAATCACAGAAATATTCTGTCTAGCGGACATCTGGTAAAATTTCACTTTCATGAAGAGAGTTTTATCATTTCTTTATACAACAAAATATCCAAAAATCTCAGCATACTAATTTCTTAAAAGTGAAGAGCAAAAGCAAATGCACATTACACACTGTTCTAGTGCAAAAATGAACAGCTGGTTGCTATAGCAACCCAATCTGCTTTTCTCCACCTTTAAATGTGACATTGTGGTGGGTTATTTGTAGTGCCTGCGCCCAAAAGCTTGCATATTTTAATAAGCCACATAGTTTTTTTTTTTTAATTGACTGCACTCGATACCAGAAATATGTCTTGTACACTACTGCTTTGTATGAAAAGGACCACATAGCTTTCTGGACTTCAGATCTGTTTTTGAAGTTTGGAAAGGCAGTCACTGGACACAAATGCTGAAATGTAAGCAGTGTAGCTGCTTGATTTGGAACTTCATAGTTGATTTACATTTAAGACCTTCAAGGCTGTGGGTGAGACTTCTTTGACTGACTTTTTAAAGAGACCCTGTCAAAAGACAAGGATAAAATGACTAGTTACTGTATCATAGCTGTCACTGAAATTAGAGTCAGGCATAACAGAGATGAAGAGGGAGATTAATTTAATAGAAACTTGTTGCTTTGTTCATCTCCTGAAAATGGAGTGAAAAACACTTGCAGAAATTAATAATATAGCAAGTTGTGAGTTGCAGGAAAGTATCTGAATTAGAATTTGTTGTCATTTGATGATGAAGAGCATCTAAGTATATTATGGTAGAGCGGGAAACATCGAAAACTATGGCAAAAACACAAAATCGTCAGGGAAATATATATAGCCTCTATGACCCAGATGGTGAGCTACTTATTTACTGTAAATACCTCGCCTTACCTGACACAAAAAAACATTTGGAATTTGCATGTTCAATTCAATTCAGTTTATTTTTGTATAGTGCTCTTCACTAAATGCAAGCACAGAGTGCTGTGACACGTTCTCAGGTAAAATGCAAATGCAAACTTTACAAATGACTCATTATATAATGAACACACATAAAGACACAGATTTGTTTAATCAGACAGGAAAACAAAGTAGCCTGAAAATAATTAGCATACACAGAGTGCAGCAATATCCATCCATTAATTAATTGTTGATCCATAGCTTGTTGACAAATGGAGGAGAAGAAAACTAAAACTCCAGTCAACAGCACCTGAAGAGAAAATAAACCTCTGGGGGTTCCAACGTTAATTATAACAGACAACATCAGACACAGTCCGACACAATCTCAGTCCTACCGACCTAGGACATATGTCCACACACTCCCATCTAGGCATTCTACTGTGCTGGGCCATCTGAGGGAGAGAAAGAAAATAGAGGATGGTAAGCAACTGAGAAGTGCAACAGTACAGATTAAGATTAGTTCAGCATTATTATAATTATTGTAACTATAATATACACTAAAGTAGTATATGTGAGTGTGGAGGCTTTAACTGATTATAGGACAGCTAAAGGTCTTGTTGGTTCAAAGTTTATAGCATATTTTCAACTGTAGGCGTATGCACAGCCAAAGCATTTTAAGCTTCCAACTACTGATGAAGATATTCATTTTGGCTACTAGGTTAATTCAACTGAATAGTATCCCAGCTGGCACATAGTGTTTGTTCACTGAACATGACTCACTACAGTATGCTGTTTTCAGCAAATTATATGTCATAGCTTTATGTGTTGGAATGCTGGGTCTGGACTGTCTGAGTGGAGTTTGCATATTCTGTGAATGGCTACATGGGATATAAACCAAGTACTCCAGTTTTCTTCACTGAGCTCAAAGATGTATTTATTATAATGTTAATGGACAGTTTTAAATTTACTCTGAGTACATGTGCAAGGGGTTCCTTGCAACTTGTTCAGTGTTGTTATTGGGAAAGGCCTTAAATTACAGTTGATGTTTGAGAATGTTCAGTACAGTGGAACCTCGGTTCACGAACATCTCGGTACATGTACAACTCAGTTTACGACCAAAAAGTTCGCCAAACTTTTGCCTCGGTTCACGACCACACACTCGGTATACGAACAAGCCAGTTTCCCTTTCGGTTTGTACATGTTCATACTCTCCCTGTGCAGCGAGCAAGAGAGAGAGCGAGAGAGCGTGACACACACACACACACACACACAGGCAGCGCGAGAGAGACAGACACACACACACAGACAGCGCGTGCACATACACAGGCAGCGCAAGAGAGACGCGCACACACAGGCAGCGCGAGAGAGACTCACACACACACACACATGCAGCGCAAGAGAGAGCGCGACACACACACACACACAGAGGCAGCGCGAGAGAGAGACGCAGACACGCAGGCAAAGCGAGAGAGAGCTGGACGCATTGAGGTAGGAAGGCAGTTAAAGAATGCACTGGGCTTGATTTTGTTTTCACTTCTGTTTCCAGTGATCGGTTCGTAGCGTGCATTGTTGCAATGTTATTTTTCTTGGTGGTTTATTAAATTACAGTATGGGTTTTTTCAAATGTTCATTTTTTTTCCCAGTGCTTAAAACTCATTAAAAAAAGTGCTTTTAGCCAGTGGTTGGTAGCGCTATAGCACGAACTAGTGCAGTGTTAGTTTTCTCTGTTGTTCAAGGTTTTCTCAGTGTTATTCAATGTTTTTACATTAGTTTACTATTACACTGTGCATTCTATGGTTTAATTAAGTATATTTGTGCTTAAAAACTTAAAAAAATATATATTTACATACAGTTCGTATGGTCTGGAACGGATTAATTGTATTTACATACAATCCTATGGGGGAAATTGCTTCTGTTCACGACCAAATCGGTTTACGACCAGAGTTTTGGAACGAATTATGGTCGTGAACCGAGGTTCTTCTGTACATTTTCTTTAGGCAAAAGACTCTGTGAGACTATACATAGGAAAGTCTAAATTGATCTTTACAAAAACTTTTTGTGTAAAGATTTCTGCATGTGGTTTTTGACCTTTATGTTCCTAACCTTGATCCATCCTGTTATGTAATGACCTGAATTTATGTCTTATTGATGTTTTTGAATTATTATTTTTCATATCTTTATTTCTCTTATGTTTGTAATTTTTCCTGTAGCTTTAAGTGTACCTCCATCCCATTTACTTTGAAGTTGGAGCACCAGGATGCAGGACCACCTTGACATTACCACTACTTAGCCCTTGTGTTGGCTATTTAAGGTCAGAAAAATTGAATCTCAGGTAGATCATGGTGTTGTTGTATTTTCTTGCTTCTCTTCTGTGGATTCAGATTTCTGGATTGTGTTTTGGCATTTCCTTCTTGCCCTTTTGAGTGTTCTGTCACATATTTCTACTTTTGTGTTAATAAATCCCTTTTTAAAATGTCCTTTGTTTGCCCTACTTTTTACAAGCAAGAGGTTTATGGTTAACCTCTCTCTTGTGGGGCTTTTTGATATGTTTTGAGACATTTCTTATTATTTTGCCAGCTCCCCATGTTATGGGCCTGCTGGGCTAAAGCACACTGTCATTAGTAATAAGATAGTTGAACTGGGTGAGCCTCATCTGGTTTGGCCAGTGAAAATCCTGTTCTGCTTTATCGCTATTTTGGAGGCCTCAACTACAATTTTGTCACAAGAGATCTTAGCTCTGCCTGCTTTCATTGACTGGAAAAAAATAAAATCTTGCCAACATTTTTGCAGAGTTTCAAATTTTACATATTTCTGCCATTCAAGTATTTATGAATTGTCTGCTTTTTTAATTAACTGGATTGTGATAGATCCTTTTAAACAGTATGATCAACATTTAAAGAAAAAAATCTCAGTTGCATAAATGTTAACATCTCTAACTTAATAATCAGAGGAACTATATTTAATATTTAATATAAATCTTGGTTTGACATTGAAATAATAAAATATATATAGTAAAATAAAGCAGCTGTTTTCCAAAGTAGCTATATAGTGTTTCTTCTTTAATCCAATGATAGGAAAACACTCCTTCTTTCTCTCTTTCCTCAAATGAACTCATTGGTTTTCAATAAAATTGTTTTGTTTATTTTGTGATTACAACAAAACATACAATTTATATGTAAAATTAGCCTACCTCTTAATGTTAGCATTACATCATGTAATTACCATGGGGACTACTACGAAAAGCATATAGACACTCAAATGAGAGAAAATAATATGACACTGGGAAATCAATTTTGTAGAGACTGGCTACAATTAAGATTTTAAGGATAGTTACTTGTCACTTAATTCTCAGTTAGGTGTTCCAGTTGCTCTTTTGTGTTTCAGTTTTGGATATTGAAAATGAAAATTATTTGACATGGCAACGATAATTTAAATGAAATGTATCAGATGCCTTTAAACTTTTAAATATATCAATATGAGTAATTCCAGGTCTTATTGTCTTTAGCAGATATTTTTAGCTATAACATGGGCATTACTTATGAGATACCAAATGAATCGAACAAAAGATTGTTTTCCATTTTATTTGAAACTGCAGTCATTGCTGTTAGTACAGTGTGTATTAATGGGAAATGTTGTTTGGTGTTTACAATGTTTTCAAGCATCAGTTTCAAGAATAGATTCAAAAATCAATATATTCACAGTATGGGATTACAAGACTAAGCAATTGAAACAGTAGACATTAGCAATACATATGTGATGGCACAAAATATATTGTACAATTATCACAGATATCAATAGATGCCATAAAAATATAACACACATTTCATGAAACACTGGAGAATGAACTTCGATATAAAGTGCTCAGTTTATCTTTTAAATGTACAAAAGACCATCCAGAAAACAGACAAAAAATATTCTTTAATTCTAATATAGATTATAATAGTTTGGGAGAAAATGTGAACAAGAGCAAGGTTGGCCATAAAATGGTTATGGCAATGAGCCCTAAACTCTGAGTGGGGCCTTTCTAAGAATTCTAGTTTGTGTGCAATATGAGGCAGTGTAGCACAACGTACAGTGCAGGAGTGAGATGCTCTGGACCTTGGAGTATTTCCTGAATTTTTTTTTTGGTAATTGAGTTTTCAAATGCAGTACTCAATAATATTATAAACCAGAGTAATAAATGTTTGTGATTGTTTGTTGAAAATGTATGTGAGCAGGTGATATCAGGTTTGAAAATTTTGTTGAAACAGGAGAGAATAATTAAGTGGCTTTATGCAGTGGAACAGTGTGACAATGCTTGAATAAACAATGAGCTCCTCCAAATCTAAGGTTATGGTCTTCTCCTCCTGGACAATGGCTTGTCTTTTTCAGGCAAGGGAGAACAGCTGTCCATCATGGAGTAAATTCAAGTGCCTTAGGGTCTCTTTAGTTGTATGTGTACAAGGAATTGTAAGACTGACAAATGAGTCAGCGCAGTAGCTGCGGTTTTGCAAGTGTTGATTGGGCCCATGCTAGTGAAGACGGAGCAAAGTTGTTGGAGAAAGTGTTCAGCTAGGAAGCTCCCTTGGTGCCTCATTGTAGTTGTAGAAGCCAAGGAACATTAGAAGAAAACCTGAGAGCAGAGAGCCTGGAAGCGACTAGGGATGCCTTGAGAGGTTTTGAAAACGTTGTGGAGGATAGGGTGGCCTGTGCTGTTCAGTTTATGTGTTGTCACTGTGACCCTAATCAAGATATGAGGAAATAAACTGAAGTGAATTGAAGAAATAATTGCAAAAACATATGTTTTGATCTTCCTATATTTCTGTTTCCTAACCAATTTCATGTTGCTTCCATTTCCATCTCTGTTTTTTCATACTTAAATTAAATAAAGAATATAACAAGGTTGCATATCTATGTCACTGATGTATTTATTTCCATTTTCTTTAATGCTTTTATGGCTGCTAAAAAGTATTCACTCCCTTGGAAATTTTCGCATTTTACATGTTGTGAACCCGGCCCTGACACAGACAGGCGGACATCTTGTTTAAAACCACCACACGTTTATTCACACAAGTATTTACAATACTGGTCACAAAGACCTAGTCCAATGGTCACACAGACCTTAGTCACGTGCACAAAACAAACCCCAAACAGTCACAGTCCTGGCCACAAATGCCTTTCTTTGGGCCGCCTCCACTCTCTTCTGCCTCGTCCTTCTTCCACCCGACTCTAGCCCCGAATGAATGGAGACGGCCCCTTTTATACAGTTCCCGGATGAGCACCAGGTGTTCCCGGCATTCCTCCTCTGGCCATGCCCCAGTGTGCCGGCTGTCCTCCCGGCTGCTCTCTGGGCGCCGTCATAAATCTTCCCCCCAGCACTTCCTGGTGTGGCGGAAGTGCTGGGGTAACAGGTCCCCAAGGCATTGGGCCGCCTCCTGGCAGTGACCACGGGCCCCTACAGGGTAGGGCTTCCATGCCGTGTACCCGTGGCCCCCAAAGCAACCCGGAAGGCAACCCCCACGTGATCCAGGGTGGGTGCAGACCCACATCCGGTCCTTCATATCGTCCCGGCCGGGTCATGGCCCCTGGCATCCCTGACAATGTATATTGTTATTCTGCATTGATATTCAGTGACTTTGACATGTTCTTGCCTCCATCCTCTGAATTGTGATTTTCATCCACCTCTTAACGGAGTTGCTTGGCTTGTCCTTTTCCCTTTTTTGTGTAGGTTAGGCTATAATACTGACTGACCACAAGTTGGACATTTCAGATAAGGTACATTTATAATACAATCACCCAAGACCCCTTAACAATAGACTGGTGATGTCCATTTAAATAATTCCATGGCTTCTTAAACTAATTGGCTGTACCAGTGATGATTTAGGTGTGTCATATTTAAGAGGGTGAATACTTATAGCTTGATTGATTATATGTGTTAATATTGTAAATTACTCTGATCATTTTACGTGAGCTGCATTTGCTGTGACAATAAGGAGTCTTTTTATGTTGGTCAGTGTAAAAAAAGCCAAATTAAGTCTGCCGTGATTCAATGATGTATAACAATAAAATATGAAAACTACCAATTCAGTGAATACTTTTATAAGACACGGTATCTTTGCATACTTCTTTTGAAGTGTTTCTTTAAGAACAAGTGATAGAAATAATGGACAAATAAATAAATAATATGTACCTTGTGCAATAAAAAAAAGAAAATTTCATGTCAAGTTCAGCATCCACATGTGCATCCATTTCTGCAACCCACAACTTCATCACAGGAATTAAAAGCCTGTCACATCAGCTTTGAAAAGGCTGGAAATTCAAAGCCTGGTCTCTGGAGCTGTGACACAGTTGGACTTACAAGGCTGCTACACCAATATTCTGCCATGGCTCTCAAGCCAAACTTCTATCCCTCCATTGCTTTTAACAGCTAAATGAAGTTCATGGTTCTTTAAAAAAGAAAAGAGTATTAAAGTACCTAGACATGTTCTATACTGAATTTAATTTACTTTCAAACGTTCTATTTTCCTTGTTATTTGCAAACATGATTTCATTTTCATTTTCAATTATATGAACAAAATAACATGGATTGGGAATAATGCAGTAAAAAAGACTGCCTTCATCAATTTTCCCAACCTTTCATTATTTCAAACATCTTCACACTGTATGAGATTACTATGCATTGTGACACACAGCATTTATTTAGACAGTAGAAGGAACCTAGAACATTAAAAAAATTCTGCATCATTACAGTACACTAAAATAGAAATAGGAAAAATAAGAAAATTATTATTCCAGAATTCAATTTCATAAAAACAAACTGTAGTAAACATGCATGCTTTAAACACTGGTAGATGAAAATCCTGATTATTACAATTTAATTCATGCATGTAATAAGTTCACTGTGGATCATTAGGCCATTAGAAACCACTGAAGCATTGCTTTGCTGAAGTTTATTTAAACTGTCTAGTCATAGCTAGGTTTGAATATACTTTTCTTATACTTTTGTGGTAGCACAAATATGTTTGTTTTGTCTCCAGATATACTCTTTTATTGTGGATGTTATTTACCTTTCCAAAAAAATCTGATTATGATCAGCAATCTTTCTTCTGCTTTTCTGCTTAGCTGATATCGTTAAAAACTTATTAGTATTTATTGATATCACGTATTTGTAATTTTTTCAAAGTTAATTTAATGGGTAATTATATACCTGATGTGTGCTTGATATTTAAACATGGCTACATACACTATATGGTCAAATGTATGTGGATAGCTGACCATCACACCTATATGTAATAAATTTGTTAGACATCCCATTTCAAAAGCATGGTTATTAATATGGAGCTGCACCACTTGCAGCTATAATAGCTTTAGCTGTTCTTGGAATCTGGCTTTCCATAAAATTTTAGAATGTGTCTGTGGGAATTTGTGCCCAAAAGAGCATTGGAGAGGTTAGATACCAATGTTGAATGGGAAGACCTGTCTTGCAATTGGCATTCCAGTTTGTCCTTAAGGTGTTCAAAAGGGTTGAGGTTAGAGCTTAGTGCAGGACACGTGAGTTCATCCACACCAAACTCTACAAGGCATGTCTTTATGGATCTGTCTTTGTGCACAAGGGCACAGTCCTGCTGGAACAAAAAAGGGCCTTCCCCAAATTGTGGGCAGAAAGTAGACTAAAATGGTCTAAAATGTCATTGTATGCTATATGATTAACAGGACCCTTCACTTGAACTAAGGAGCCTTGCCCAAACTCTGAAAAAACCTTTGACAATTATGCCTATTACAGTTGGCACTATGCAGTTCAGAAGATGGCATTCTCAAGCCAAACCCAGACTCATCCATCAGACTCGCAGATCTTCCACTGCTATAGAATCCAATGGTGGTGTGCTTTACACCCCTCCAGTCGATGCTTGGCATTGCACATATATGTAAACACAATAACTTTCACTTAGGTCAAGCAAATTTTGCATACAAGTATTAGATAGATACATAGAGATACTTTATTAATCCCCAAGGGGAAATTCACATACTCCAGCAGCAGCATACTGATAAAAACAATATTAATTAGATAAAAATGCAGTGCAAGTTAAAAAATGCAAGGTGAAGAGTATGAGGCAGGTATAACAGTCAATAACTTTGTATAATGTTAACATTTACCCCCCGGGTGAAATTGAAGAGTCACATAGTGTGGGGGAGGAACGATCTCCTCAGTGTCTCAGTGGAGCAGGACAGTGACAGCAGTCTATTGCTGAAGCTGCTCCTCTGTCTCAAGATAATACTGTTCAGTGGATGCAGTGCATTCTCCATGATTGACAGGAGTCTGCTCAGTGCCTGTCGCTCCGCCACAGATGTCAAACTGTCCAGCTCCGTGCCTACAATAGAGCCTGTCTTCCTCACCAGTTTGTCCAGGCGTGAGGCATCCCTCTTCTTTATGCTGCCTCCCCAGCACACCACTGCATAGAAGAGGGTGCTCGCCACAACTGTGATAGAACATCTGCAGCATCTTATTGCAGATGTTGAAGGACGCCAGCTTTCTAAGGAACTATAGTCGGCTCTGTCCTCTCTTGCACAGTTCATCAGTATTGGCAGTCCAGTCCAATTTATCATCCAGCTGCACTCCCAGGTATTTATAGGCCTGCACTTAGGTATTATTAGGTACAAAACATACATTTCTATCAACTTTTGCGCTATTTCCATTAACTGGAAGTGGTAGTTCTCCTTTTATTCATGCAGCTACAGAGTCTGATTTATTCAACTTTACTTTTATATTAATTGTTCAATAAATTATTAATTTGATTTGATTTGTTGTTTATTGTTTTTTAATGTACCGTATATACTCAAATATAAGCCAAGTTTTTTAGCACCCAAAATGTGCTGAAAAACGTCAACCTTGGCTTATATTCGAGTCAGGTCCCGCTGCCACCCGTACATTCTCTGTGCAGTGAGCAAGAGACACACACAGACACATGCGAGAGAGAGACACAGAGCCACACGCACGCGAGAGAGAGAGAGAGGGCTGGCCGCATAAGGCCGAGAAGGCAGTTAAAGAATGCACCGGGCTTGTTTTTAAAGAGACAGATTCAAGCATTGTTTTAACCTTGTATTTAATGAAGACTTTTTTCTATTGGATTTTAACCTTCACTTCTCTTCTGTTTACAGCGATCGGTTCGTAGCATGCATTGTTGTAATGTTACTTTTCTTGGTGGTTTATTAAATTACAGATTTTTCAAATGTTAATTTTTTTCCTTGTGCTTAAAACTCATTAAAAAAAGTGTTTTTAGTGAGCAGTTCGTAGCGCTATAGTGCAGACTCTTGCAGTGTTAGTTTTCTCTGTTGTTCAAGGTTTTCTCAGGGTTATTCAATGTTTTTACATTTAGTTTACTATTACACTGTGCATTCTATAGTTTTATTAACTATATTTGTGCTTAAAAATCTTTAAAAAAATATATCTACATACAGTTTGTACGGTCTGGAATGGATTAATTGTATTTACATACTTTCCTGTGGGGGAAATTACTTCGGGTCATGACCAAATCGGGTTCCGACCAGAGTTCTGGAACAAATTACAGTTATGACCTGAGGTTCCACTGTACCTGGTTTGGTCTGCGGGCGGTAGAAGAACTGCAGCAGGATCTGTGTGGTGCTGTGCAGCCTTTGTGAGACTCATTCCGGGCTGTGTGCTCAATTAGTGAGCTGATGCCTCAATTAATGTACGGTAATTTTATTGGTATTTATTTTGATTATTGAAACTTACTAGTAGCTGCTACATTTCCTACCTTAGGCTTATACTCGAGTCAATAAGTTTTCCAGTTTTTGTAAGTAAAATTAGATACCTCAACTTATATTCAGTTCGGCTTATACTCAAGTATATACGGTAAATAATACAAAAATATAATTGTTATGTTGCATGATACTTCATTTCATAAATACACACAAACTTTTTCTGTAATGGTGCGGAGTATCCAAACACTCATTTCTTTATTGCATTCCCCAACAACAACTCCTGGGTGCACCACCTATACTATATCTTGCTTGGTGCCACCTACTGGTTACTATCGGCATTGCAAAACATGTAGTTTAATACAATACATAACAATAATGGTCTTGCGGTTTACTCAAATATCCATCCCCATATCTGAGTATACGTGAAAGTCTAGGGGAGACCATTCACAATTTGTTTTTTAAACTTAAATTTTGAGACTTTTTTCAAAATCTTTATTACATTCAAGTAAAAGTAGCAAGAACAGAAAGCACATGACAGCAATGCTTTCCCAGAAAAGTCAGCCATTTAAGAGAGAGAGACTATAAAATATAAATTTATTACAATTTTAAATATATTGCAGTTTATTGACCCAGCATATGACAGCTTTCAATTTTATATGGTTGAAACAGACAGACATATTGAATAAGAGGCAAATGATAATAATTGTGGTTTTATGAGCAAGTGGACTGTTCAACATGTCATCTAATCAGTTCATGACAAATAGCAGAAAGATCACAGAATGACAGGAGTACTAATCACATAAACCTCTATTGAGCCATGCATGTGAAATTGATTAATTGCTTAAAAAATGATGAACAGATCAATTGAAAAGATTTACTTTCTGATGATTGTTGCACCTAAAGAACAGTATGATCTAATTTATCACCATATGCATTCTAGATATTACCTATTTCATTAATTTTTAAAAATTTCTTTCAAAGTCATATTTTGACTACATAAATGGATTACAATTGAGAAAAACAGACAGCAATTATATACTTGCCCATGCCCTGTTATTTTATTATATGGCCACTGTTATAGGTAATAAAAATGCAATTTTCTTTTTTTTATTTATAATTAAATTTCACTCTCCTTGTGTATCTTTATTGCGCATTGTTACTCATAAAGTAGGTTTTCTGGATGAATCTTAAATAACTGACTGTTATAGCCTAATAAACAGCAACTCCTTAGTTGTGTTGCCTGAACCAGAAAAAGCCAAGTGTTTAACTCTTTCCCCTTCAAATGTTTGCTTGCTTTGCCTGCCCAATTACACAATGAAGTTTGTTGTTAATCTAATGTTAAATGGGTCTTGAATCTCCTTTAGCTAAGTTATTTGCTCATCTACTTGCCTGTCACACCTATCATGGTGTCCCACATTTCTAAACCACGCAATCTCATTTGGAATAAAAGTTAACCTAATGTTTTCTACAGAAACACTACTGTAGGAAGAACTTGTTATTTAGCAGGCACTGCATCCCTTTGTGTTCCTATTGTACTAACTGTGTCATTGTTTTTTGCAATTTTCCCCAGTTATCTTGTCTGTTTTTTTCAATTTAAGGTTTCGGTATTTTATTTATATATTTAATATACTTCATTAATTCCCAAGGGGAAATTGTCTTTTCGCATGACTACTGGGGGCCAGAGTGTAGGGTCAGCCATTGTTCACCGCCTCTGGAGCAATTTCCAGGTTAAATGCCTAGCTCAAGGGCCCAGCAGAGTAAGATCCCTTCTGGCAGTAATGGGATTTGAACTGGCAGCCTTCCAGATACCAGCTCAGTGTGATATAGCAGGTCTGCAACTAAATAATTGTCACACTCGCGGCTTAAAGATGGGGTGTGGCAGTTTGTCCGGAGCAGTTCTTCATGTTTCCTTTCTTGTGTGCACAGGTGACGAATCGTCCACATCTGTAATTGGTGCAGGGAACTGCTAATCGCCACACCTGTGCCATGTCTCCATTATATATACTAGGAGCGTGAGGGCGGAGGGGAAGGAAGAAAATAAGATTGAGAAAGTGAATGGAGGTTAGTGGAAGAAGAGAAAGCTGGAAGCTGAAAGCTGGACAAGAGAGAGATAATGAGTGAGTGAGTGAGCGAGAGAGCAAGGGAAGGCTCACTGGTAAGAGCAGGCAGCTGCATGGAAGAGCCCCTCAGGAGTGTTAGGCTGACACTCGGAGGCAGCAAGTAGTGGTCGTTCCTGCTGAGTGCTTGTAGATAGATAGATAGATAGATAGATAGATAGATAGATAGATAGATAGATAGATAGATAGATAGATAGATACTTTATTAATCCCAAGGGGAAATTCACATAATCCAGCAGCAGTATACTGATACAAAGAAACAATATTAAATTAAATAGTAATAAAAATGAAAAAAGTTAAAATAAAATTAATGTTAGCATTTACTCCCCCGGGTGGAATTGAAGTGTCGCATAGTGTGGGGGAGGAACGATCTCCTCAGTCTGTCAGTGGAGCAGGACAGTGACAAAAGTCTGTCACTGAAGCTACTCCTCTGCCTGGAAATGACACTGTTAAGTGGATGCAGTGGATTATTCATGATTGATAGGAGTTTGCTTAGTGCCCGTCGCTCTGCCACAGATGTTAAACTGTCCAACTTTACTCCTACAATAGAGCCTGCCTTCTTAACAAGTTTGTCCAGGCGTGAGGCGTCTTTCATCTTTATGCTGCCACTCCAGCACACCACCGCGTAGAAGAGGGCACTCGCCACAACCGTCTGGTAGAACATCTGCAGCATCTTACTGCAGATGTTGAAGGATGCAGGAGTGACCGGAAGGTGGTTGGCTTACCGCGGAAGGGCAGCGGGAGTCAGAGGCTCAGGAGGTGGAAGCCCCAGTGTGAGCACCCTAATTGCTGGGTTGTGTCCTCACTGTTCAGCTCATCCAGTTACATTACTAGCGGTGTCGGGTTCAAAAGCTCCCAAAAGTGAAGTGGGAGAGTGAAGCAGAACCCGCATCGTCACACACAGGTCCTTTGCCACAGAGTCACACATATTTTATAAATTATTTGTACCTTTTTGGAAGTGTTTTTCAAAGATTTATGGTCTGCACATGCATGTCCAAATTATCCACAATTGGGATAAAAATCAAAAGTGAAAGCGCATGATCCTTTTTGGTTTTATGACTATGTCTGTCAAAGACTTTAGGTTGTCGTCTCACACATTTATTTTGATGACAGAATTTGGTTATGACCTTGGCTTGTATTTTGACTAATTTCTCTTATGATTTTAAGTTCCAAACATAGCAAAATACTGTAGGTGCAAAGCTTCCTATAAGGACCATAAAGTCAGGGCCATTACCAAACCAGCCTACCTTAGGAGACTATCTCGGAATCCAGCTTGCCTCAGATCTACTAACTGCTGACTTTTGGCTTAGGAGGCCCCAACAATGTGGACTGGCAAACTAATTAGAAATGTTGCAAAAATATAACACAAGCTATAAAAGAGGAAGGGGTAACCATAAATCCTTAGCTTGTGTATGAAAGGGCAAACAAAATATAAGTTACTGACAAAAAAAAAAGCATGAAAAAGTCCAAAAGAGCAAACACCTCCAAATCCATAATCCAAAAGAAAAAAAAAAACACAGACAGAAGTAAAATAGCACTACTAACAAACTCCTTCACAAACAATGTTCCACTACCCCTGAGTCTTTCCTGCTCTGGTTAAATGGGCAGAGGAAGGGCTCAGGAGTGGTGATGTCAGAGTGGCCTTATCTCCTGGGGGATCACCCCTAAAGCACAAGAAATATCAGGACATTTAAATGAATGGGTACATAATTGCAAACATCACAGAAAATATGTAAAATATTAAAAATAATGATTAAAAAACAACAAAAATAACAGCACACATAACCACACAGAGTTGCATTGAGGTAACCCTATTGTTCAATGGTATATTATTGTAAGACCCTCAGCAAGGGGCTTGTGAGAATCTTGTGGTCCTCTCCAGTTGGAAAAATACGGAGATGACAAAAGACCACTTTTTATCACAACGTTCTGTTCCAGAGCAATAGCTGAAATCAGAAGTGAATATTTAGCTGGTGTTTTTCAAATTCCTACACAAATTCTAGCTACTTCTCTGCCACCGGCAACCAAGAGGCAGTACCTATTTCTTCGATTCATGCTTCTTTTGCCTGTCACCAAAATGATGCTGCAATTATCCTTCATCTTGTAGGGTGGTGAACCAACATGGTAACTCTACATGGCTTTTTTTGTTGAGTATGAAACAGATAGGGGGAGACCTAGCCACCAAGAACTCAACAGCAATCACCATTCTAGACTTGGCTTCAGTAGTGAAACCTAATATTAATGTTTTCTGCGCGTGTTTCTCTTTGATCTAATTGGAACTGTCATAAGGGTCATTTATGAATTACTGTTTGTTTTGACCCTCTCCAGTTTTCCAAAGGTATGCCTGATATGAGCTCATATCGCAAAACTACACAGGTCTAAATATCATTATTGTCCACAAGCCAACACACCATTCCAAGGTTGAAGTCCTAGGAGAAGAACAATTTATCAGTCAAAGCATAATAATTAGATTTACAGTACCTAAAGGCAAATGACCATCTAATCCTGGGATAGATTTGATTTTAAACTCTATACTTGTACAAAGGGGTCTTGCTCCCCAACACCCTATAATAGAAAACACATATATTCTCAACATGAAAACATACATCCACCCATTGTTTTAAATACTGTTTTCTGTTTTTAATCTCTGGTTCAGTGTCTTACAATTCCATGCCTGTCCTGGTAGCACTGGACACAATGCCAG
The DNA here is from genome assembly GCF_016835505.1 of Polypterus senegalus. Classification (NCBI taxonomy): domain Eukaryota; kingdom Metazoa; phylum Chordata; class Cladistia; order Polypteriformes; family Polypteridae; genus Polypterus; species Polypterus senegalus. The sequence goes on along the minus strand of NC_053162.1, from coordinate 60,214,127 downwards.
AAGCAGCACTCAGCGAAACACCAATACTCATCTTCTTATATATGTCTGTCCAGGATTTTGAATCACCTGTAGCTTGCAAACCATTTGAACTATTGACCTGAAATTTGGTACACATACACTATGTGACGTTTACTATCCGCTTTTGAGGTGAAGGTTGGCCGCCAAGGTTATTCCTCTTCTTATTTTTATTTTATTGTAGAATCACCTCTCAGCAGTGTCCGGCAAGGCAGCTGTGCAGCGCACACGTACGGGTGCTGTTCTCATCCCTACCACCTTCACCATCACTTCCCCTACCTCTTCATATCTTAAATCATTCTTGAGGCAGATTGAAGGCTTAAGTGCCAGTTTAAGTGAAAAATGAAGGAAAACGTACTAAGTGATTGCAACACAAACACTGACTTAATCAGTTTTAATGTGAAAAGATGCCAATGAAAGAAGAGAAGAAGCGGGCAGCTAGGGTGGAGAAAAGAACAGCTGCTCAAGAAGCAGCAAGCACATCAACCTCTGAGCAAACGAATGCTAAATGTAGAGAGAAAGAATATGAAAACTATGAATGCGCGAGTCAAGTGTATTCACTGCACGTTATTGTGCAGCGTGCCGTTACCTGTACTGTATATTTCAAATAGTTTGTTTTCACATACTGCAGTATACCATGGTCATTTGTATATCTCCTTAAATGCTGGAATTATTTTAGATATTTAATTATATTTACATACTCGGATGGCTGAGATTACATTTTAGTTTTTATTCTTTAAGAATAGCTACAAAATATAAACCATAAATTATACTTCGATTACAGCCTGAGACATTTACTTTAGAGGAAATAGCCAAAATACATGACTATGCCATGCTTTTATGTCTAGATATGTTTTTTCATAAAAATGTAGCATTCTCTTTTCAGTCTGTTAAGATGCCCAGGTAAGAGCATTGCTGATTACTTGTTGCTATTTTAAAGGCTTTTATGCTTGCTAAAATCTGATACTGTTGGAGTTTTTTCTTTGATCTGCTGAATTTTCAGAGTAAGGGAAAAGTGTTATCACAAAATAAAAACATCTCCTGCCTAAAGATTAATTTGAGTTGTTTCAGCTGTTATTCTAAAATATGAAATACATATTCTAACAATCAATAATAATCATTAGGATACTAACAGATTGTGTTTACAATGGCTTTCCTACATGTTACAGAGCATTCCCTCAGTATTTATACAACACACATTTATGTTAATTGTAAGCAGAAAAGCTGTAGACTGGAAGGAATTTGAGGTTGCTGGTAATTATTTTGTGCAGCTTCAACAGTTTGTAGTGTTTCTTCACTTTTTTTTCTTCTTAGCTTGAGGCTTTTGCTTTGTTTCTTTCTTCTATCCTGGTTGTGTTTTAGCATTTGCAGTATTCGGTCAATAACCAGCTCATGTTGCTTTGTTGCTATATATGTAATCACACACACTTCAGTGTGATATTACAAACTTCGTCCTATAAAAGCTGGGACACAAGCAAAACCTTTTGTTTTTACTTTTATGGGTCTAGGGAGCTGTTTATCCACAGGAGCCAAAGGCACCCCCTTTGATTTCTTTTCTCTGTATTTTTTTAGCTGTGTCCGGATGCCAGTTTCCCCATGAGCAGTAACTGTTAGGCTGTTTGCCATTTAAACAGGTTGCATTATACTTTTGTAGCTGTTTTTAATGTTTTGGTAACTGCCATAGCATCACACATGCTTTCAAAAAGTCAAAGTTCAGTTCTATGAGTAAGCTAAGAGGCTTAGGTTTAACTCTTATGATTTTGTCAGTACCACTGTTGTGCCTGTCGGATAATTTATTGATAGGCACATTGTCCAATGTCCATACTTTATATAGCTTCTTTGCAGTCTGCTGCTCTTAAATAAACCAGCAGAGAGGAAATTCTTTACATTGCACTGAATAAGACAATTCAGAAAAATCTTTTTTTTTTTACTTTGCTGCTTGTTTTTAGAATGCAGGGGGTCCTCAGCTTACGACATAGTTCCGTTCCTACAACAGTAATGTAACCCGAATTTTGGTGTAAGTCGAAACACACCCTAGCCTAAATCACTTACCTATCCTAACACTTTTGCAAAATCATAATCTAGAACATTAAAACACAACTTAGCCACAGAAAAAGGGTAAGGACTTAAATATACTGTATTGTACACTATACTGTAGTAACAGAAAAAATGACAAAAATGAGTGTAAAATAATTACTTTTCTTCCTTCTGATCTCTTTGCAATGTCTAATTTCACTTCCATCGTGACGGCTTTCCTTTTCTTCGAAGCATTGCCATCTGATTACTCTGACTATCATTTGGAAGCGATGATAACGGCCAAAAAATTTGCCAAACAAAGCAACACAAATGGAAAGCTTCCTCCGTGCGCAAACCAAACTAGTTTGCCAACTCCCTCACTCATACGCCACGTTACTGTGTATTCTTCCGCTGCATGAAACCAAACTTATTCGCCCACGTAGTCTGTAAGTATGAAGCTAATGGCGTAAGCCGAAACACGTCTCAGTTTTTTAATTGGGAGTGAGCGTTGTAAACTCGAAACGTTGTATGTCGAGACATTGTAACTCGATGACCTCCTTTACATAAAATTTCACTGGTTAAATTATTATATTTCTAGAAGAAATGTATTTCTCAATTTATGCAACAAAGAAATGTATCTTGATTGTTTGGCATATGACTGCCTGGAGATTGATTTAGTTGTAGTCTTGTTCACTTTCATATTTCATCCATCCATCCATTATCCAGCCTGCTATATCCTAGCTACAGGGTCACAGGGGTCTGCTGGAGCCAATCCCAGCCAAAGCAGGGCGCAAGGCAGGAAACAAACCCCGGGTAGGGCGCCAGCCCTCTGCAGGGCACACACACACACACACCAATACACCAAGCACAATTTAGGATCGCCAATGAACCTAACCTGTGGGAGGAAACTGGAGCACCCGGAGGAAACCTACGCAGGCACAGTAAGAACATGCAAACAGGGAGGACCCGGGAAGCGAACCCAGATCTCCTTACTGCGAGGCAGCAGCGAATACCCACTGCACCACCATGCCGCCTTCATATTTCATTCACATTAAATAAGGAACCTGTATTTCCTTTCTTCTCATTTTGTTAAAATTAAAAGTTTAACCCAGATGTTATGAACTACACTGCTTTAAATGCAGTACTTTTACAAATGAAAAAGTTGACATTGACTTAGGTCATATTGGAAAACAAATTAACTTAATACTGAAAGTCAACACTCTCTTTGTTTAGTTTTGTTTACCTTTATTGTTCACAACTAGAAATGTTCTTTGATCCAGTCTGCAACATAAAAAGCACATTCCTACATAAATAAAAAACAAATGATGTTTTTGTATACATTTGAAAAAATAATTCTATAATAGTTACATATATCGACAAAATTGAATTTGGCCTAGTATGCTGATTATGGAATTCTTATGCATAGATAGCTGACCTTTGTTTCATTAGATTAAGCTACATTATTTTTATTTTATGTGATGTCTAACATGGAAAGGACTAGGTACTTTACAAAGACAACAAAAGTAAAGCGGCAATACAAGATAACAAGACAAGTTTGAATCAATCCTTGATTAAGAGCAGCTCTTTCTACTTTCACTCTCAAACCGGAAAATCAATTTACCTTTCAAAATCTAGAGGACATGGATGAAGGGACTGTTGAGTTAATACTGTGTAAAATTTTTTTTTTGTGCCCACTTTACTGTATCACTGTTAACCATGTTGTGCTTCCAATTGAGTGTGAAAAATGTTATTTGTTTATGGTACTTTTTATGAAAGACACTATATAAAATGCATAATCTGTAAATTATTATAGATTTTGGTAATACTCAAGTCACTTGGATTCAAAGCCTTGTATTTTATTTTAGTAGCATCCTATTATTGTACTTATTTATTTTTTTGAAGAGACACCATTAAGGAGAGTGTTGCAGACGATACATAATTAAACAATGGCTGAAAGGATAAAGGTGGATATATTAAATATATTACATACAGTAAAACAATTTGACAACTGCTGAGATATGTTAGTGAAAGTTCAGGCTACTGTCAATGAGGCTGCTTTAAAAACAGTTATAATTCACAGCACGGTGTTTTAACCTGCAAGATAATAGATAGCATCATTTTACTGCAGTAGAATCTCATTGTACCCTAAATTAGTTTTACAAAACTAGAAGTGTAACATTAAAGGAACCTAAAAATCAAGATGGATGTAGTGCAAAGCTTTTTTCCCTCATATAGATTCTTATATTCTTGCTATGTGTCACTCATCTTGGCATGCACTGGCATGAGAAAGAGGGAGACATGTTCCTCCTATATTCTTAGTTTCTTTTACTTATGGCTGGGCAAGGAATCATGAGAAACAGTGAGACACTAGTACTCTTACTGTGCCTTGTACACCATGGCATACACGTGCCTCAGATACTTTCATGCAATCTTATTTCATATACAGTATACATATACACAGTATCATATAATGCATATACAGTAGCTTCTCAGTGGCAGGTCTTTTTTGGCTAGTTGTAATATTTGTGAAACACCATTTTTTTTCTAAATCTGGCCGTACTGGACTTACAATAGCGATGTCTGCTTCTGCTGTAGCCTTGTGCAACAACATTATTGTACCGCAGATACTTGTATGTAAACCTATTGATGTTCCTTGGTACTAAAGCTATTGATGAATTTAAATACTGTACATACTAATGGGTAAGCAAAACTGGTTTGCCATACTTTAGGAGCAATGTGATGGGTTATCTAAGGACATTTCAACATACACAAATTTTGCCTATGTGCCGGGTGCCTGGGAATGTATCTATCAAGTAAGCTGATGTTTTACTATATTTAAAAGTAGCTTTTACCCGCGACTTCGTCCGCGTGGGACTCTGTTTTAATATACTTTTTTTTCAGAAATATATATATGAAGTTATAGTTATTGCCCGTGACTTTCTTCGCGTGGAACTTCTGACGCTGTGGGAGTGTAAATATTTAATTGCTTTTTAGAGGATTTCCTTATAAACAACATTTTTTGTTTCTGTATTGGGAGGCACTAATATTACCAGGCTCGTGGGCGAACTTACGCATGAGCAATGTAAAACTGACCGTGGGAGAAACAATCTTCCCTTAAATCTACACCAGCACATTTCAAAGTTTGGCCCTGAGACTTACTTATCATCATGACGAAGCATACTTTGAGGGGAAATTGCAGTCTCTTAAAGTCAAATTGGAGGTCACTGGATATTAGAGGAATGCGCGGCACAAACACTTTTTCTCCTTGACCACACACAGTGAAAATAATGGCTTCGATTAAATTTTTATGCAGGCTTTGACTTGCAGTCTAGTTCCATTACACAGTTTCGGTGGTTTTAAATTCCAAAGGAGCATTACGGGTGTGCCCTTCCGCAGAGTAAGCCTATGGTATGGAAGACCCGGTGGTTTAAGGGAATTTAAAAACTCTACCGGATAGTCAACGGCTTCATCTGCATTACAGACAGTGTCTATCGACTTGTAGATCATTTCTTCTCCGTCAAAGGACTTCAGCAACATGTCATTAATGAACGCAGCTTGATTGTTTTTTTGAGTCAAAATGGCCCGTTCACAAAACCATTCTATAGGCTTATTCTGTATTTGAGCAATGCCTGCTGTGGACGCTGGCCCGGACACACACACAGACGGACATCGTTGTTTCACCCAACACACTGTTTATTTACAATAACTATTTACAAGCTGGTCACATGCACTCCCCAGTGCCTCTTGCACCGTTCCCCAAAGTCCAGGCCTCACAGTCTCAATGCCTCTCTCCTGGCCTCCTCCAGTCCTTTCTCCAGCTCTGTCCGCTTCCACCCGACATCCACCGATGACTGGAGGGAGGCGGCCCCTTAAATAGGAACCCGGATGGGCTCCAGCTGCTTCCCGGCATTCCTCTGAAGACACGCCCCAGTGTGGCGGAAATGCCGGCTGCGCACCCGGAAGCCCTCCGGGTGTCCCCTGTCTTCTTCCCCCCAGCACTTCCTGGTGTGGCGGAAGTGCTGGGCTCCAGACTTCTACAGGCACCAGGGCGCCACCTGGCGGTGGCCACGGGTTCCTACAGGGCTGGGCTTCCAAGCCCTTTACCCGAGGCCCCCAACACAACCAGGGCAGACGCCCCCTCGCGGTCTGGAGGAGGCACCAGCCCTCCTCCGTTCCTCCTGGGTGTCTTGGCCGGGCTCCAGCCCCGGCCGGGTACCACACTGCATAAATGTGATCTATCAGTTATCATTTATAGACCGCAGTGCATAGCATCAGGTCGCTTGCACAAATGATGCACGGCTGTCGCTCACTTTACCGTCAGGCAGAAACAGAAACATCCCCTTCCTCATTCCACGCATGTGTGCCGTGTCGTTCGCCCCCTTCTCAGTGGCAAGAGAACGGATATAGTTGACGCCTCCCAATTCACCCCCTTAGGGATGGAATTTCAAAAAAATCTTTCTTAGCAGTTATCCATCTCATTATAGGATTGCACTGTCAAAATGTCAGCCCTTTCGGTCCAGCGGTTTGGTCTGTGCGTTGTCTGTCAGTCAGTCATGGAACTGTTATATATATATATATATATATATATATATTTATATATAGATGAATACATATAAATCATACAATCATGATGTGCACTATGAGTGTGTGAGTTTTAAGATGGCTTTAGCAGCTCTATTCAGTACTGCAAAATGCATAAACATAAAACAAAACATACAGCATATTACCATTATAATGAAAAGGCAAGCATGATATATTTTGCATAAATTCTATCATTCCTATAGTAAATGTACAGAAATAAGTAAAATAAATAAATTAAACTATATAAATTGCTTTTTATTCAAAAATCTACATTTTTAAGAGGAAAAATATCATTTAATGATACACAATATATATATATATAGAGAGATAGAACTTTTTTTAAGTACAGTAATTACTTGCACTTCCTATAAATGTCCTCTAAATGTAATAGACATTTGAACAGTCTAATTTGCATGTAAATTACAAGCTTTGTGATCATAGAGCACTCAATCAACCAAATATCTTTTCTGAACATCAATGGAATTTAGCAGTGCGGTAATGATGTGTCAAGAGTATTACTGAAAATAACTGCAGAGTATCTTGAATTAAAGTGTTATGTTTATATCAGCACATGGCAAAGCAGGTAGACCAAGTTTATTGCTCTAACAGAAACCTCAATTATCAGAGATTAAAATATTATTTAAATCCATGAAATTACATCATGTCCAGGCTCAATAAAGAGTATAAAACTATTCAGTAGTTTATTAGCCATATGATGTTGGAATAGGCTCCAGCCACATGCGACCCATGGATTAATAAGGCTAGAAAAGGATGGAGGAAGTGCCATCATGTCTGGAAGTAAAATAAAAAATGTAGCTTGGTATTGTAGTGTTGACAGCACTGTAATAAAGTCAACATCTGCACAGGGGCAAGAAGTCAACATACTTTATATTTTACACCTGAGTATCATAACAATAAAACTGAGTAGATAAATAAGAAACAAAAAACACATTTTTTTTCCTTTTAAGCCTAGTAGATCATTGATGTCATACCTAAGTCTCTTCAAGCACCTTTTCATTACCACACATAATTGTCAGAAACAAAGCATGGCTTGTAACCAGGAATTCCTTTTGAAACAGTAAATGTGAATCTGGGGAGCAACCTGATTTCAGTATCAACATCATGTATGAGCCAAAATGAGGATTATACCCAAGAAAGCAAAGCATCTCATCAAATACTAAACCAGTGCTATGATTAAGAGACTTGTCAGTGTCATAACCCGGAAAAGCCTGTACCAGAACAAGACAGGTGCTCAATCTTCAGACTGTTTAAACCTCTTGGCTGTCACCAAAAGAACAAGGAGGCAGATGGAAAGTAGACTTAAAGGGGATTAGACAATCCAGCCAATTTGTCATAGACTAGCAGTAGAAGGCAAGAAACTGAAAACAGGATCAGACAATTACAAGGACAGTTGGCTTGATGTACATAATGACGCAATTGCCAATCTGCAGTAACTTAGACGATTGTTGTTGATAGAGTGTTTTGCAAAGTCCATCAGACAGATATAACAGATAAAAAAATTAAACACAGGAGCATTTTTGCCTTGCTTCAGAGTGACTGAACAAATGAAAAAGAGACACCAAAAACCTGTCTGGACGACATACAATAACACCTGGAATGCCACAGTTTGTAAAATGTGCAGTGCCAGAGAAACTCAGTAGTTGTTCCTTAGCAGAAACAAAAACAAAACAGTCCATGAAGCCCTGAGATCTGTTCCAGAAAGTGTGATTAGATTATCTTGGAATCCTCAGAATGAAGTCAGTCTTGCTTAAATGCGATTTTACACCAGTGGATTAGCTTGTTCCAGAACAGTGGATTAGCCTGTTCAATTGACTCATACAATCCAGGATAGGTTGATCCGAATTAACGCACATTCATGGCAAAATTTACAAGCCTTTATGAGTCAAGCAGCTAAATCAACTATGGGCTACAAGTCTGTGAGTCAAACAGCTAAATCAACTATGGGCTACAAGTCTGAGAAACAGAGGGAATAACCTTCATGCCAGCAGAGCAAGAGGTGCTGGTGGCAGTGCGTGAAGATTAGTGGCTTGTAAAACAAAAAAGAAGCAATGCAGCATCTAAGGAAAGGGCGATGGCTTAGAAGAATATCACTAAAAGAATGAATGCATAAAACAGTTAATCAGTGAAATCTGTTTAAACTTTGTGTGGTAAATTGTTGCATTGTGTAAGGTGTACTCCAGTGATATTACTTGAAAAGCTATATGCCCTCAAGTGAGCATTTTAATCTGTTTTTTCAATTTTTATATTATCAAAAAAGTGTAAGTAAGACCCATGCAATTTAAGTTTTCAGTATAGATAGAGTTGTTCTAGTCATTACTGTCATATTTTCTTTCTAAAAGGCATCTCATTCGTGGTCACCAAGTAACATAATGCATCCGTCCTACTGTCTTCATGAAGAAAGCCCAGTGTTCATTTTTTCATTTTTTATCAGGACAGCTGTGTCTATGAATGCTCTGAAAGCAAGCTGCTTCACTCGCAGCTCACTCAGTCCATGATTCTTTTGATTGCTGAAATATACTCCCAGCATCAATTCACATTTTGGAAATAACATACAGTAACTTCGATAATGGCAGCTAGACTGGATTTTTTCTAAGTGGAAAGAATATAGAATTGCTGTGAAGTGTAAGCCAGAAAGAAACAGTGATTCACACCTGGATATCAACAATTAATGGCATCGATTGTGGCAGTAACTGGGTGTCATTCTTGTGTAAAAAAACAGAGAAACATCATTCACTTTTTCTGAACAATTTCAGAGTTACAGCATGAGCATTTGTATGGCAGCAAATTGGGAAAGGACTGTGATACACACTGAGGACATAATTAAAGATATAATAACACAAAGAAAATTGGCGTTGCCCATGGAAATTCTATTGTGGCGTTGCCCATGGAAATTCTATTGTTAAGTATATGTTACCATGTTGACAAAGCTCTTAATTTCTAACTTTTCACTCATAGTGTATGTGACACCAGTACAACTTTCTAGAAGACAGTAAAGAACTAAAAAACATGGAATCTCAGCTTTCTGGATCAGTTGTAGTGTCAGAGAAATACTGAATCATTAGCAGATAATGCAGAAGAGAGGTTGTTTTTATTATGTTTCAATAACTTGTATTGAGGATCTGTTTTGGTGTAGGGAGCAGTTATTAGAGGACATGAAAGGATGAAATATGCAAAGTATACAAGCTGGAGTGATGTCTCCCAAAGTAAATTTAAAATCGCAAACTGATCTGTAATTTAAGATTATGAAAAATAAAATATTGTACAGTGCTCTAGTTGTACTTTATATTTCAACAAAAATGGATCTTTCCCAACAAATTTCCTTGAAGAATAAATGTGCCAAATTTCCACAAAATTGAACTACTGGGAGCCAGAAAGACAGGCAAGAAGACAGACGTGGCAATCACAGTAGGTGGTTTTTGCATTACATACACCTTGAAACTGAGACATTTTTCAGTCCTAATTATTTTAGTTCACGTTGCTGTGAATATATAGCCTATACATCTATGTGAAAGACCGGAAAAAACCTATATAGGAAAAGTACACATGAAATACATGTGCAAAGTATGTTAAATAAAGGGTGCTAAAGCTGCATACAGATTTGTTCATTAGACAAAGGTTTTTGAAAATTGTCCCCATAATTTACTGGAAGCCAATGCATAGAACGAAGTACTCACATGTTCTTATGTCACTTAGCCATGGTTACGATAAAGTGCAGGCTTATGAAATGAAAATTGGAAGTACAGAGTTTTGAATTAAGTATAGGAGTTGTCAATTTTACTTGAAACAGAAGTATACATTAGCTTACTGTACCATGCATAATTGTCCTATATTGTCCATACTTGAAAAATGTAATGCATTTCCTCAGTGAACTTAACGAATGCAATACTAAGAAATGAAGCATATTTAAAATGAGAGTATAGATCTGTCCAAAGTTTAAAAATACAATAACTGCATATCACTGTAGATGTAACATTTGTTATCGACTTTTGGCTGTCAACAGCAGCATGTTTATAATTTACAGCAAATATGTTTGCCATTAAGTTTATTGACAACACTCTTCAGCCATTCTCCATTTTAGAGTTATCAGCTTTCATAAGTCTCCTCTGCATCATTTCAAGAATAATTGTGTGCCTAAAAATCCAGGAAATTTATTTGCCACATATTGGGTGGATTGTGTCCTAGAATATGCCATGTTACAAGTATCTAAAAAGAATCTAACTTCAGATCCTAATTTTGCACATGCCCATTGATTGCAAAATTATTTTGTTTTGGATACAAATTTACTTAAAGAAAATGTTCAATTAAGAAATAATACTTTTATTTGAGCATGAATTTCAGTGATTTTCTCAAATGTAGACTGCAAGATTGCTTTAATGTTCAGAGCATTTCAAATTAATGTCTTAACATAGTAAACTGCGGTATAGTACCAGAATGAAAAATATTACACAAAATGGATGTGACACATTTCTTTAGAATTACTACAGAAAGTGCTAAATCATTTAAAGTTAAAATGATAAACAGAATCAAGATACACATGCAAATGCATATGTAATAATTAAGAACAAGCCTACTCGGAATAAACAGCTAAGACCTGAACTCCTTTTGCTGTTTAGGGTATTTTCTTAGATGCTGAAATATCATGTTGCTGGCATACTTTGACAGTATTTAATGGGATTCATCTCACTACACAAACTTTGGTCATTAATCAGCAGGCCATGTGCTGTGGCCTGAGCATTGCTGTCTTTAAGCTTTCTTGTTCTCATCAGAATCAAAAAGCTTTCTGCTCTGCTGCACCAGAGAATATCCCCTGAGTTATCCACAACAGAATGAAGTTGTTTTGTCATCATGGGTAATGATTCTTTTCTCATTACATTGACCTAGGTTGATGAAAATGAGTGGTGATGCAGGGGCAACAACATTCTCTTTCTTCCGTTCTTTTTTTCTAATGACATTGTATTTGCTTTACATTTACTGTGTACGCTACAAATTGGCTGTTATTTCACACTTTTCTAGAAAGGCTTGCCATTGTCAAAACTGCACCAGTTGTATAACAACAGCAAAATATATACTGTATATATGATTTTTTACTTTATAACTGTGCTAACAAGCTTAACATTTATTAGCACCTTCTTGGGATTTAGACTTTCATATTTCTTCACTGTTTTTCAAACATTATTATCTTATTTATTTATTTTAGAAGCTAATTAGTGATCATAGCAGTGCAGTGATTAATGCTGGCTTTCATTCTCAACCTATTTGCTGATTTCAATCCAGCCACTTTGCTGGTTTAGCACAGAGGCAGTTTTACTTATCCCTATACGAAATGGTCTCTAAACCTCAGCACATTTAAATAACTACAATGTCTGTTTTTGTTTTGTCTTTTCTTTTTTTGATGAAGGTAAGAACATATTACACACATTATATCCACACATAATGTAAGTTAATCAGACTTAATTGTATTTCACTGTTAAATCAAATTTTCAAACACAGGTCATCTCTATTAGTACACAATATGCACCTTGAGGGTGTTTTGTGGATGTATGTATAAGCTCACCTCATTCCTACAATGAAAAAAGTAAATTAATTTGAGAAGCAAAATGTGTACAGTAAGATAGTATCAGAGCCAGCAGTCACAGATAATGCTTGATGAGAGGCTGGTATACTCAACCACCTATGGGGACAATTCAGTCTAAGTCAAAATAATAGAAATATTATATTATATTAATCATATAACTGTTATACAGTACATTTCTTGATGTCTCTTATATTCAGATCTGCCATGTTTCAATAATGTATGTCATGTTCTCAAATAGCTGACTTTTGGCTTTTCTTAGAGATTCTTCACTTAGGCTACAGAAATGTCATGCCAACATCTAGCAGTTAATTTGCTTCTTGCAATATCTTGCTTCAACATCATTGCATTCTTATTTTTTAGGTGTTCCTATTCATGGTCCTTGCAGTTCCAAAGTGAAACATGAAATGGTGAACTGCTTTCAAAAACAACTAGCTGATAGCAAATTGTAAAAAGTTGTGATTACTGTGAGGAATCTTACCATTGTTCTTTTAGGTGGTTGGCTTTTCCTTCTATATTATTTGTGATTATTCGTACAATTTTTAATTTTGTTATTTCATAATTATTTTGCAAATGTACATGTGTTATTTCCAGTATGGACATTGTGGTCAATAAAGAAACAGTATATAGGGTGTTAATTTAAAGGATACTTTAATAGAGTGAATTGTTTGTATTGAATTTTATCAAACCAAATGATTAGACATGTTGAAAACCACCACCTTACTTAATATTGTCATGTCCTGTGATGATTACGGTCATATGATGGCTCCAATCATGTCGCATAAGCAAAAGATGAGATGGGAATTAAAAAATGAACTTTTTTAAAATAGATTGAAACAAAAAGAAAACATTCAAAATATCATATGCACAGTACAAAACTGTAATATTAGATTAAAATACACACATATTGCATTAGTTATCTCAGTAAGGCTGTGCCTTGTGATATTCGTGCATACCTTTCAAGTCTGTTTCCTGTCTTTGGCCACAACCTGAAGACATTTCCTGAACATAGTTACCAGTTGTATCATGCACACATGTTCTTACACACTATGGGAATTACTACCTGTCATACCGTAGGTTTCAATATTCATATAATAGCAAGATGCATGTAATTCAAAGCGAGAACTTGCATTAAGTCTAAACTGACATCAGTGACCATGGGGGGGTCATACCAAGTTTCAAATTAAAAACAGTCTCCAAATAGATTGTTTCTCAAATATTTTTGAAACTGTAACTTGTGCTCAATGCTTCAAATAACTTTAAAATGAAAAATGATTGCTCATTTTCCACTTTATTTTTACAGAAAAGTAAGTATGTGAATAGTGATCCATGTTTCCTTTCAAAATGTTGACAAGAAATTTATGTGTACAGATTTCTTTTTGGGCAGGTGGAACATCAAATTTGGTTGCTTAAAACATTAAACAAGCATGTAAATGCAACAAATTATATTTCACAAGATGGTAGAATGCTGTCGGGCCAATGGTGCCTTACTGCCAACAAGTACTAACAGAAACAGATTTTTCAATTAGTAGTCTGGGAAGGACATCATGGTCCAGCCAGTCACAGCACTGTCACCGGTGCTGCTATGACATTTGTATGAGGTCAACTATAAAATTAGTTTAATAGATTACTTGTGTTAATTGAATAAGTGATCATTATTTCTTGTGGTAGTTGTTGAAATGTGGGGAGTGTGTATTTCTAAGGGAGTACAGCCTGTTACACAGATAAGAATAGCTCGAGGGAAAAAGCCCTGAGAATTGACAGGTACTCTTGTCCTAGTCTTTAAAAGAATGTGTTTTTCAAAACAATGTCATACAGCAACTACGGGGTCAATTCACACCATGAAATGCTGCTGCCATGTCACGGGGGCAGGGGCATTCTGTCTATCTATCTGCAGCACCCTCCCATTGTCAATGATAATAAACAGATTTGCATGCATGTATGTAACACTAGATTCATCTTCATCTGTAGTTCTTTTGGTGACTTCCTACAAAACAAGTCTCAGATGTAATTACCTTACTGATTCTTAAAATTTTATTAATTTATTGTAATCATTTCATACAAGTAGATCAATTTTGACAAAAAATAGGATTGAAAACAAATCGACCTCCACCCCTGAGAAAGATAGCCTGGCCAACAGAATAAAACTTAAACCCAAATTGATGGGTTTAATAGGGTTTAATAGAGATGAATGGAGAAGAAAAAGAAATGCAGACAGAATTACTTGTTATTATTCTAAAATATTATTAATTAGAACCTGCTAGGTTTTGAAAAACTTCTGTGCAGATCCTCTAACTGAGAATTAGATTTTTTCCAATTTCAAATAGTATAAAACATCGGTTTCCCACTGACTTAAAAGAGGAGAGTTAGGATTCTTCAAACTTAGCAAAATAAGTCTGCATGCCAAAAGTGTAGTGAATACAATCACAGTTTGTTTGTCCTTCTCCACTTTAAACCCATCTGAAAGAACACCAAACACAGCTGTTAATGGGTTAGGAGGGATTGTGACACCAAGGCTGTCTGAAAGGTAATTAATTTGGTGCAGGCCCAAAACATGTGACCCAGTGAGGCTGGGACTTGATTGCAGCATTTGCAGGTTGGATCTTGCCCTGGAAACATTTTGGACAGTTTGAAACAAGACAGATGTGCTCGATATATTATTTTGAGTTGAATAGTTGTATGTTTTGCACATATGGAGCTTGAGTGAATTCTCTGCATTGCTACCTTCCACTCCTTTTCTGATATATTGATTAAGATATCTTTTTTCCATTGTCCTCTTGGATCTTTGAAAGGGAGGGACTGTAAAAGAATTTTATATATTGCAGATATGGTGTCTAAGTCCTTGAAATTGAGCAATATTTTTTCCAGCTTGGAGGAGGGTGTGAGATGAGGAAAACTGGGCAGGTTCTGTTTAACAAAGTTCCTAATTTGAAGATAGTAAAAGAAATGTGTAGCTGGAAAGTTAAATTTAGAATGTAATTGTTCATAGGATGCAAAGATGTTGTCTATATAAAGATCTCTAAGCAATTTAATACCAAATGTTTTCCAGATATTAAAAACTACATATGTTTGTGAGGGTTGAAAGAGGTGGTTCTCTTGCAGAGGTGCCACAAATAAAAGATTCTCCATCTTAAAATGCTTTCTACATTGGTTCCATGTTCTGAGTGAGTGAAGCACAATTGGGTTATTAGTATTAGTGGCGATAACTTGCATTTATTGGGGCACAATGCAGAGAATATAAAGAAGTACAGCAGGATTTTACTTCTATTGCGGACCAAGCCTGTGTATGTTCATCTATTTGTGTCCAAGTTTTTATAGATTGTATGTTTGCTGTCCAGTAATAAAACTGAAAGTTAGGTAGAGCCATGCCACCTTCTACCTTAGATCTTTGTAGGGTCTCTCTTTGGATATGTGGATGTTTTGAGTTCCAAATAAATGAGGCTATAGTTGAATATAATTGCTTAAAAATTATTTATTGATGTATATTGGAATGTTTTGAAATAAAAAAAGAAGCTTAGGAAGGATATTCATCTTAACAACGTTAATTCTTCCAGCTAGAGTGAGATGAAGGGTTGACCATCTATGCAAGTCTTACTTCATTTTTTCCATACAGATGGCAAAATAAAGAGCTTTATGTTTACTTGTGATATTTACCCCTAGGTATTTTAACTGATCTGCAATGATAAAAAGGTAGGGTGTCCAATCTAATATATGCTTGAGAATTCACTGGGAAGAGTACACTTTTATTCAAACTAATTCTGAAACCAGAGATCATTTGAAATTCTGTAAGTGGTGTTAAGACTGCAGGCACAGTATTTTCTGGGTCTGATGTATAAAAAACCATATCATCTGCATATAGGGAAATCTTCTGTTCCAGACCTTTTCTGATAATCTCCTTTATCTGAGAAGCATTTTGACAGTGAACTGCAAGTGGTTCAATGGCGATTGCAAACAGTAGTGGTTACAAGGGGCATCCTTGTCTAGTACCACATTCTAGTTTAAAGTAGTCTGAACAAATGTTAATACAAATAGAAGCTTCTGGATTGGTATATAGTAGTTTGATCCATGCACAAATGTTCGGGCCAAACCCAAATTTCTCTAATGTAGTGCCATTCAATCATGTCAAATGCTTTTTCTGCATTCAATGAAAATAATATCTCTGGGGTGTTTGACTTTGCTGGTGAATATATTACATTAAACAGGTGTCGAAGATTAGAAGATAAGTGTCGGCCTTTAATAAATCCAGTTTGATCTTGTTATATTTCCGAAGGCAGCACTTTCTCCATAATTCTAGCTATGATTTTTGAGAGTATCTTAACATCATTATTCAGCAGTGAAATTGGTCTGTATGATGCACATTGTAACAAGTCCTTATTTTGTTAAGGAAAGATGGTGAATAATACTTGATGAAAAGTTTGAAGTAGAATTTTATTGTCTCTAGCTTCTGTGAATGTTGCTAATAAAAGGAGAGTTAGCTGAGTGGAGAATTTCTTATAAAATTCGACAGGTTGGACGTCAGGGCCTGGTGCTTTCCCACTACTCTGAAGTGACCTCACTGATTCTAACAAGAAAAAAAAAATAGAAACAAACAGTAGTCATGCTCCTGGAAGATTTTGAATATATAATTATTATGTGATCGTAATCAGATCAAAAAAATATATTGTCAGGTCATAATCTGATAAAAATTAGATTTTATTTTCAGGTGGAGATATATAAAACAACGCAGAGTTTTGAGAAAAACAGCAGATGAAGTCATGCTGTTCATATATATATATATATTTTTTTTATCAAATTAAATATTCACTTCAAGAAAATAAAGGTTAAACCACCTAGGGGCTCAAATGAGTGAAGTACAAAGATTCCGTAGTGATGCACATTTGGACATGTGTAGTTCTTTAAACACAAGTTTCCAAAGCACATGGTTTGCTCAGGTGCAGCAAGTACCACATGAAATAAATAGGAACATTAGCTTTGCTGACCTTGGAAAGGAGAAGTATGTCTTTTAGTGTGTGGTAAGTCTTGTTAAAGTAAATATAGGGCTTTGGATCACATTCATACACTGTGTTGAAAAGATTTATTGGCTTTCCCCAATGGAGAATTCTGGTTTTAAATCATTTTCTTTGACTCTTGTGTTAGGTAATACTATTTTGTCTAGCATCTTGATCACTTAATGTCTACCACTCAAATGATGCAGATTTTCAATACACTATTAGGCTTTTAGTGTGGTATTAGCATTTTAAAGCTGGGAAATTAAAATATCAGCATTAATTCATCTTGTGGCCATTTGAACATCCATCACGATTATTAAAGGCACTGAAAGAGTATGCAGTTTGGTTGTTATCTCTATATGGAAAAGTCCATTAATAAATATCTAACATTAGTGGGAAAATCATACATAGTGGGAAAAACATACATATCTTTATCTGCATTACTGAAAAGAATATTGTTGAACTACAGATCATTTTTCATTTTAACATAATACAATATTGCAAATACTGTGTAATCATATTAAAAAAATATTTTCAGGAAAAAATAATGATTTCATCAAATATTACTTGATACAATGAATGAGTCTGACACGTCTAGTATCTATTTTAAAAGCCATCAGCATAAAACACTCTGCAAACCACTAAATTCAACCTTGACTGCTAAAGGACAGGAACCAACAATTATAACAATCTGTTTGAACACACGCTGCTTTAATTTCATTCAATTATGTATCGGTGCTATTTTCTGTCCCTTTGAGCCACTGAAAACATGTATTCCATTTAGAAATCTTAAGGGGTAAAGAGAGCTGATGCACTGATAATGAATAAGATAATGAGTATGGACACACAACAGGAATGCTATTGACTGCATTAGAATTTAGAAACTTTTCAAACTTGGAAAGGACACTAAGATGTTCATGCAATAGGAAAGTTTTTAATATTAAAGAATGAAGAGAACGTTTAGATATTTATCTAACAAGTAAGATGAGAATGTAATGATATTTATCTCCATCATACAAAAAATTATCTTGTGTCAACTCAGTCTGAACTTTACTTGTATACAGTACTCTGGGAAATTGTAACACAGAGAGGGCTAATGTGAATATAAATTGTGTAGGAATATAAAGTCAAAATGATGCCAATTGCCCTAGACACTTCCATTAGTGAAGGTGTACTTAAAGAAGTGGCTAAAAATGATGACTAACAGCTTGCAAGTCCACAAAGTACAAATGATAAAAGAAGGTATTTTGGTGGTGACCTTGAGGAGCATTCCATGAAACATACTTTTGAAATCAAGAATTAACTAAATAAATCTTACTTAAATTAGCCTAGTGTTACCATCAAAGCACAATTTAATCCACTAGTACAAAGTATTTCTTACACACTTACTCATGATATTTAAGCGGTCCCAAGAATCGATTACTGAGAACGTCTTTCATGGTTGAATAAAAAAAAACAAACAAACAGAGGAGAGTGCACCAGATTGAGTGCCTCTGAAATTAAGTGTGAAACTGATGGGAAACATGGTGCATTATGGATTGCATGATAAAGTAAAGGGCACAAGTTACAGACCATTCTGTTTTTGAAGTTTTAATTAATTGATGTGAAATAGAAGAACATATAACAGAACAGAGGTGGTCGACAGCTAAACAGGAAGTAATAACTGAAATGTCTAAACGGTGCTACTCTGAAAGTGCACCTGCTATTAAAAAAGTAAGAAATGGTGCACAGTAATCTGTAACAGAAAGCTTAAATGTCTACATACATCACGTTTCTGAATTTGTGCATTTCGTAGTTGATTGTTGCAGGCATTACTCAAATGAAAATGTTTCTTATAGAATATGTCATTTTATTTTTATTTTTCTGTTGTTAAAGGTGGGTATTGAATAGCATCTTTATTCTCTTGGGCTAGACTTTCTCTTGTTTATAAACTGACAGTTATGTCATCATATTTTCTCTTTGTACCTAAAAAAATAATGCATACATTCCTGATATATTTGATTATTGTAGCAAACACACCCAAGCTATCTGTAAGATCCCATTCATAACATATTTTTATTGTTGCCTTTATTTACAAAGCTTGTTCTCTGAATTGAAGTCTGTGTGTAGCCATGTAGAGCTGTAGATTTCCTCTGTTCTGGCAATAAAATGAAGATTAACATCTGTCTATAACTTTTATTGGATTTTTTTTTTCTTTAAAGGTAAGCACAGATTGTATAATCCTTTTTAAATACTTTTATCTGCGTATCACATATGTTTTCTTAACCCCCATTTTCTTGTTCTGCATTAAGGCTGTTCTAGAAGCAACAGACAGAAACCAATCTTGGGCAGGATGCCAGCTCATCACAGGGCATAAAAATAAGCAATAACAAGTTATATACACCAATCAAATTAACAGCATGTCTTTAAGCAATTTAAGGAAGTAGACGCTCCAAGGGAAAATATGTAAAGTTTCAGACTCCTCAAAACAGGACACCTAAATATGCTGTTTCCTTCAGCAGACAAATATAAGGTAAACTTAGTATATATCCAGAGCAGCCATCTTACAGGGCACAGTTACATTTTATTATTTAAGCAATATATCCTTCAGTGAATAGGTTTTTATACCTTTTAGATGTTATGAATATTTGTATTTTTTCATCTTAATATGATCTTTTGAAAACTCTGTAATTATGTGTATTGACATGTTGACTTGACTTGGCTTCAGTTAAAGGACAGGTTGCCTGACTCTCTTCTAAAACAATTTTGATACAAAACAAGATTCCTATTTTCATACATCTTTGCAATTCTGCTGCACTTGAGGAGAACAAACACACCAAAATCTTGACAGATGGAATGAGATTTTTACTGTTTTGACATAAAGAAACTCATGTAATGCATTAAATTCCACTTTTTAACCCTGTTGTTCTTGACACATTTATATAGAATTCTTATGAATCATCTTACTGACTAAAAGTGTTTCTCTTTGCTTCTCAACAGTCCTGGTGTTTATTTAACTCTTAATATGTTATTTAACATTTAACTCTTAACATTAGGATATTTGGACTGCTTTGTGCAGTTTCAGGTCATTTTTACAGGTCTGTTAAGGCAGCTGAATAACTTAGTGGCTACCATTTTATGGGAAACACAACAAGGTACAGTGCATTCTAATCTTAATTCATCTTCCCTGTACAGTCTGCTGGCCCTCAGCCCACCAGCAGCTGCTATGTCATGGTTATCTGCACAGACAGCCCTCCCTCCAAGTGTCAGCTTCCTTCTGTGTCCCTCCTGTTCACCTGCTGCTTCTTGCGAATAACTCTGTATGTGCATGCTGAGTTCAAGTTTTCACTGTGCTTAAAGAACATTGGTGCTCCGTTTCTGAGGCAGTCTGATTTTTTTGTATTTCTTGTTTTACATGTGGTTAACTATTTAAATGAAATCTAGTGTTTCCTTTCATAATTATGAAATATGCTTTGTTTTTAACAATAAGTTAGTCTAGTGCCTTGGGAATTTCATTTGTTCCCTGTAAAAAAAAAAAATTCAAATGTCTTGTATGCTTAAAGGAAAAAAGGTGTCTTAGTTATTTTTGTCATCTCATCTGTTTAATAAAAATACACTGTAAGACTTTCAAGATCTAAAAGTCAACAGTAAAAAGTGATTTGTTAAGGCACCTAAGTTTGTCATATTCGATCTAAATTTTTAGAATGTCAGTCAGTCAGTCATTGTCCAACCCACTATATCCTAAAGTAGGGTCATGGGGGGTCTGCTGGAGCCAATCCCAGCCAACACAGGGTGCAAGGCAGGAACAAATCCCGGGCAGGGCACTAGCCCACCTCAGTTTTTAAAAAGTATAACCTTATATATATTTTTAATGTTAACAAGAGCCAAGTGCATTTGTGGTAATTACAATTTGCCATCTTAGAAAGTAAAAATGTTAAAAAAGATAAACAGAAAAACAATCATGTAATAAATATAAGTACTGTATATTTACAAGGTGGTTTTATTCCAAATTCCAAATCATCATATTCTTAAAAGGGGCATTCCATAAATAAACTATTACACTTTCATTCAGACAGAAGACATCTGAAAGTAGGTCCACCATAAGTGACAAAGCAGACACTCAAAGGCAGCTGAAGTGCCACTACAGACTCCAAGAAAGAAGATCAAAAACACTTAGGAATAATAAATGAAAAACAATTACTACAATTAATTCTAATAAAAGCAGCAGTTGTATGAAGCATGCTCTGCACCAGTTCTGTATGCCAGGCTAAAATAATGAGTCTTTAATCTGATTTAAATGCTCAGACCTATGGAGCCCCTCTAATATTGGCAGACCCTGAAAGACAGTGGGGAAAAACATCTGAAACCAAAATAATTCTGGCTTATATGCATAGAATTTGGAAAGTAAAAAAAAATATAATTAAAGTTTTTGCATTAGTTCTCAGTATGAGTTTTTAGAACTTCATAATGGCTGGAGATTTTTATTGCATAATAACTTTGATTTTATATGTCATGAATAGCTGCAGTTACAAAACTCCTAGTCATTTTCCCTTCCATTCTCTTGAACACCAAGTTATGTGCAGTATTCATAACAGAAAAACACAAACGTCTAGTTAGGGGGGCATTTCATTTCTTATATAAACTGCAAACTAGAAGGATATCAGATGACAAAGCAATTTCTCAGTTACATGTAGGAATGGAATTCACTAATTCTTCATAGGGTGTTACAGAAACATGGCAGAATTCGACTTAAAACTGTAGTAAAAAAAGTAGCATACTTCTAAAACCTATTAGGGTCAAGATCCTAAATGCAAATGATGTTATTGGGCTTTGACTTTGCTTGGTTTTGTTATGTTTTGGAGTTGTCCTACACTAAAAACACTTTGGAGAAAAATATTCACAAATTTATCAGAAGGTATTAGAATCATAATTGTTTTCTAATGCTTTAATGGTATTATTTTGAGTTAACGCCAAATGAAATAACAATAAAACCTTTGTTATCTATTACAATGCATTGTTTGTGCATCAATTTATTTTCCTTAACAGAAACTCTTTGTATTCTGAAAAGGAACACTCTTACTGAAAAATACAGCATAATAGTTTAGTTCATACCTAATTCTTGACTGTAAACTCGTATAATCACCTGACAAACAAAGCACAAAAGGACAAAACGTGAACATTTGAGGAAAACAACATTTAACTTTTAGTGCTGGATTAACTTGCAGTACACAAGTATTTTTAGAGATAGGAAACACATTGTCATCATCGTCAGTGTTGTGATATGAGTTTTAGTATATTTTGTCTGTCTTTTGAATATATATGTTAAATATTTTATTGCTGCCTAGCAGTTAGGAGACCTGGGTTCCCTTCCCGGGTTCTCCCTGAGTGGAGTTTGTATGTTCTCCCTGTGTCTGCGTTGGTTTCCTCCCGCAGTCCAAAGACATGCAGGTTAGGTGCACTGGCGATTCTAAATTGGCCCTAGTGTGTGCTTGGTGTGTGTGCGTGCCCTGTGGTGGGCTGGCACCCTGCCCGGGGTTTGTTTCCTGCCTGCGCCCTGTGTTGTCTGGGATTGGCTCCAGCAGACCCCCGTGACCTTGTAGTTAGGATATAACAGGTTGGATAATGGATGGATATTTTACTGCTGTGATGGACTCATGGTAGCTTCTTGTTCATTTTCTTTGCAGGCACAGTGACTGTATGGATATCGCCATTTTGTTGATAATCGCTATCGGATATTGCAACCTCATGATAAGTCTTCCTTATGGAAAGTTATGCTTGTGTGTCATGTTATTTAAAGATTGCAGCACTCAAATTCAAGTAATCACATATTGGATTGATTTCTGCACTTAAGATTTGTGGGTAACATTTTATGGTTTTGGTTACTTTCTTGGGTTTTTGAATCTTAACTGTTATTCTTTGTCTATTTCCTGGAAAGACTTTCCATTTCCCAGTTTCTTCCACTGTTTGCTCTTTTTTTTTTCTCACAAATATTCATGGTCAGAACAAAAGTCTCTGTCACAACAGGAATAGAGAAGTTTCTTGTCTTTTGTTGAGTTTTCTTGGATCTTCAGCTCTGCCCAGGTGGCTTAATTCTGAGAAAAGGTGAAAGGCTTTAAGCTTGATGATTTCAGTAAGATAGCAACATTAAATATACAACAGGTACAGTAGCAGGAACTAGATAGTTTCGGATGGTATAGGTTAGGTGACTTTTTTTATTGTAGCTGATAGCTGACCCCTTTATGATTTACTCATATATCATTTTCAACATTTTTCAGGCTTGTCCTGAAAAGGAAAGTTAGAAAAGGACAAGAAAATGACCTGTGGGAAAAAGATTAACAATAAAAAAACTGGCAAGGGTTTGTTACTAGAAGAACAAAAACACCAAAGACTAAATCAAAACAGACGTCAAAGCCAAACAATGCTAACCATAGTGGCAAAAACAAAAACAAACAGGAAAAAAGCTAAAGAAGTGCAAGTTATTGTGCTACATTTTAATGCACAAAAACTTGGACAAAGACTGAACAATGCCTCTGTGTTTAATACTGGTGGCAATTTAACCTCAGACGTCACACAATACAGGTGATGTCTTCAACTACTTGTACGGCAAACATCAACAACACTGAGAATGCCGAAACAGCACAAACTAATGACGTTTGCAGGAATTCTAAATGGCATCAATAGAAAATCAAATAAATAATCATTATTTAAAATAAAAAATATCATTTGGAAATAACCTGGGAAATCACAATAAGTGATGCAACTCCACCGTGCCGGCCTGAAGCTATAATTTTGTTATTTACATTTCAAAACTTCTTATCTGTTACCATTTATAGTATGCCATATTTCAAGTTAAAATATGTTTATATTTCTGTGTAAATGCAAGGTAAATCTTTGTGTGGAAATACAGCAAAAAAGTATATATATATGTTGGCATAGCCAATTAAGGCGTAAATCATGTTGATGTAGTCATGATTCATTATATTTGTTGCATGATGCAATCATGCTGTATAACTCAATCACAAAATGATGTGATTGCAAACAGACAGCCACATTAAACCCAGAATCAGGGCAGGGTAGCACATAGACCTACGCTAGTATTATGTACACTACCTTCAGTATGCCTGTTAACCACCAAAACTCAACCAAAGCAGCATTGGTGACCTACCATTACTTCAAAGTAGCAACTGGACTGTTGAAAATAAACGCAGCACATTAAAGTTTGGCTAAAATTATGGAAATAGAAAATGCAATTCTGACTGGACTGATGAATTTTGTTTTATGTTATTGGACCATACAAATGTTAAGCTGACTTGTTTGGTATGCTGTCAGACTGTAGTTCTCTACAAATATAAAGCAGTACTTTGAGCCAAATCAGACAGTCACAAACAAAACACAACAAATATGATTATGGCATATAATTATTAAAGCCTTGTTCACACGGGCGTTAAAATCGAGCGTTTTTTTTGCGTTCGTAGCGTCCAGTGAGCGCGGATCAAGCGCCGAGTGTTTTCTACGTAGGAGTCAATGAGAGTGTTCACACGGGCTTTGGTGACGTGCGTTTGTTCAGCAGCGCGTTTATACGGCATCAAAAAAACGTTGTATGCAGCTTTTTCTTGGCGTTCAAAACCCAACGAACGCAAGGAAACCGCTTCTAGTTCGTTTTCTGTGCGTTTATTTTACGCTTCGGAGGACCGGATATATATTTTCATATTGCTTATTTTATTTTATTGTCTCATGTAATTTGTAAACCATGAACCTATTAATTTATGTTCTAATATAATATTTGATAACGATTATGTAGGGGGGGCAATCCATGGCGGGGGTCATTTCAGTGCATAACACCGGTGTAAGCGCACACTCGACTACTGTTTCCTTACCTCAAAGTGACAAGTAGTCTCTCTTCGGGGCTAACACCAAGTCGCATATTGGTTGATCGGCGTGCAATGTGGCATTGCACCAGCTGCAGCAGACAATCAAAAGTGGAAACCGACATCCGACAGTAATTAAAAAACTTGTGCTGAAATTTTCGCATTTCTTCATAAAGCACAAAAAAACTTCCTTTAACCCGACGTTGTGCAGTCAGAGGATGAACCCAGTAGCAGCGGCGATTTTTTCTCTCCCTACGTCGCCGTATTACGAGTATTTTTAAAACAAGAAGATTAATATCTAACATAGCAAAATGGTCCATATTGAAAGGAGGCACCTCAAATAAAACGACAAGGGCTTTCATATCCAGTTCCCGACACTGCCTCCACAGGTTAACACACAAACTACAATTTGGGCTGCAGGCTGGCGTTAGACAAAGACAAATGAACGCCGGTGTAGAAGTCAATCGATCGCCACCACAAAATGCAACATAAACGTCTAGGACGTTCAGAGCAAGTTCGTTTATCCAAAAACAACGCCCGTGTGAACAAGGCCTTATTAAATCATTTATTAAAGTATATCTGCAAAAGAGAATGCAACTGTACAATCTCTGTACAAACTCTTTTCACTGATGCCGAGTTAAATGTAAATAAAATGTACCCAAAAGATATGGTGGAAGATATTTAAGTCACAATGAAAAAAAAAACAAAACAATCATGGAGCTATAGAGATAAGTGCTATTATAGGACAAAAGTACCGTCAGAAGAGCAGAGTCTTTGTTGGAGGACAGCCTCTACTTTTGTTTCTCCAATTTAAAGAAGTTAGGTGTCATGTAGCTCATCATTGACTCATCTTGTAATAGGACTGACATTGGGCAACTGTCTCTGCTTTTTGTCATTTGTTTAGCAGGAGGGATTTTTGAGATGAACTGTTTTTTCAACATTCACATGAAAGTAATGGCTTGGGCATGGGGGAAAAAACATTTCTGCCATCATTAGCAGCATTATTTACAAGTCAGTTTTCTATGTCAAACAAAATGAAAATATGAAAGACAACTTGGATACAGTAATGAGTTCCAGCCTTCAACATCGTCCCTTCAGGTCCTCGCTGGAGAATTAGTCCGGTGAACATAATGAACTTACTGCATAATTATGCACGCACTGGCTGAGCAAGAGCTGAACTCTGAAGAGAGCAAGTGAACTACAAGATTAACCTAAAATCCTGCACTTTCTCAATTTTCCAAATAATGGCAAAAATTGCCATAGATGCATTTTCTGACATTACATCTTTGCTATCATATTGTTGTAAATATGCATTATACCACTAAAGCTTTCTATAGAAGTAGTACCAGAATCTGTAATACCTTAAATTTCTTTTCAGAAATCCAAATTTCAAAAATATATTTGAGTAATTTCTGGCCTAAAATAAAAAAAAAAAACTTTTTTAGTCCATATCACTAGTGGGCAAAACGGTGTTCCACCCACAACCACTGCTAGTGGTCCACTTTGATTTTGCAGATCATCTTTTGGGCAGTTTTCCGGTGGCTCCAAATTGGGTGCAGTGAGTGGTTGACACTCAGTCCTTGGACTGCAGGACAGCATTTGACAACAGAAATTTCAGCCACTATATGAATATTTATTTTATCTTATATAATATATTGCTCTTGGCAGTCTATTAACTGCCCACCACTCATGAAGGCAAGAATTTAACTATTTAAATTGTTGATAATTTTATAGGAGTCAAACAGCAAAGATTATACAATATATAAATGCAGTCTTCATGTAATATAAACAGGCCTACCATACAAAAATAAAGGCATAACATAGCCCAAAAATATGTACCTTAAAAATAAAAAATAGTATAGTGATCTAAGAAAACAATACTGAAATAAGGCCTACCTATAACAGACATTTTAACACTTAGCAATACACATACTTTACATATACAGTATGTAATATGTATATAATGTAAATATGAATAATGACATTAGTAATAATATTATTAATAATGTATTAAACAATTTTGTGCACATTTTTATGTTTCAGTTTCTGTGTGATGTTACAGAGTTTGTCAGTAAGCTCCTCCTGGATCTTCCACATCACTGTCCTTGTTGTTCTGATGTAATCTGTGAATTAGATTAGATTGCTACTCTGTTTACAATTTGTTATGTGTACACAATACTAACTGTCAAGTGCATTCTGATCAGGCAGGTTCTGCTGGGTTTCGCCTTGGTCCAGACCTACTGCAATCTGTTAAAGCCACATTACATAATTTAGCAATAAATATGACAAACTTTGATTGACAATTATAGTAAAGCGAAAGTAATGTTCTCAAATGCATACATCAATATATTTCAATAGTGATGACACAATTATTTTATGTCAAGTTAGCAGTGGTTTTCTGATGTGGTCTTTGTTATGCAATATATAAACAAAATTTCAAAAATTGTCACAGGCAAATGAAAGTTTTATAATATCCATGGGTGCTTGCATGTGTCAGTGTAGAATTACCTTTCAGGTGAATTTTTGGTGAAGTGGTTGATAAAGTGTAACTTAAACCTGAAACAACAAAATGTGTACTACTGTAAAGCACTACTGAGAGAGCAAATGTTACTTCACTATGTTATCAATCTATTCATTAAACACTGATATGTAGTTTGTCAAAAAAAATATATATTTGAGCAGCAGGCCTCACAGAACTCACATACTCGCTTGTTGTAAAGAGGTTGACCTGTCAGTCGGACTGTAAATTTGGTTGGGTCCTGTAAAAAAAAAGAAAAGTGTAATTTAAATATCTTGATCTAACCTCAGCATGGAAAATACCTTTTGTTTTGAATGAATGAACAGAATGTATACAGAGAACACAGAGTGTACAGAACAAAGACAAAATACCTTTAGTATGAGGCGTGTCATGCCTAATGGATGGGCAAATGGAGTGGTAAGCAAGGTAACCAAAATGCATACATCAGTGTATTTCCATAGAAATGACACCATTATTTTATGTTTTCATGTTTGTCATGAGAATACTTTCATCAATCACAATGGTAGCTGTATTTTTACTGGGCCTTATTGAGAAAATTGTTAAAATGACACATTGGCATGTTTTCTGATGCTGTATTTGTTATGTACTATTAAATTAAAAAAATAAATAAAAAACAAATAGAAATTAAACATCACATGTTAACCTTTTAGTTCTTAGCAGTTAAAACTGGCAAAACACCTTACTTTTATTAAAATTTTGTATTCTATTTATTTTTATTAATTTATTAATTTATCTATTTACTTATTTTTATAGTTTAATGTTTTACTTTGTTGGCCTAGCTCTCTTTCTCATGGGTGGGTGTTGATTTGTTTCTAACCTAGTTTTGTTAAACCTGATTTGCTTGTATGGAATTTTATTTGATGTCAATAAAATTAATAAAATACTTAAAAATAAATAAATACATACATTTGGAGGTCACAGGACTGTTAGTAGGATGTCATCATCTTCATCACTTGATAAAAGTGCAGAATTGTATTCTGGTTTAGTCTAAAATATAATTTTCTGGTTATCACAAAACAATAGATCACAGATGACCAGTTGATATGAGTTTTGTGTCTCAGATTCTCTCTTTCTTGTACTTTCTGGATCTGTGTCCAAGTCTGATCTGTTTTCTGACTGAAGCAAGTAGTCATGAGCCAATTGGCAAAAATTGCACTAAGTTAAGTACTCACCGTCTGTTCTATAGACAGCCAGGCAGTAATAACTGAAAAAGATGCACTTAAGCTTGACTATATTTTTCATAGTGAATGAAGCTTATTTAATTATTTCAGCAGCAGTGAAAAAAATTAAGAAAAAAAAATTGCACATAAAAACACACTTTTTTCAGTATACCATATCTTTATTTGAAAACAAAAAGTGACAGATCGGGGGAGCATGAATGTGACCAAGAGAATAAAAGTGGATTAAAAAAATGCTAACTTTTACAAGTACCATAACTTTACACAGGCTGTTAAGACTCTTAACTTATGTGTGTTTTTTTTCTTCGGTTTTTATTCAGTTGTATTCTTGAATAAAAGCACACTTGTTTCATTGATTTGTTAGAGACTCAAATGACATGTATGTTTTTATTATATAATAGTAACAATAATAGCAGCCCGCCACCCAAAGAGCTAATTGCAGGGAGGACCCGGGATAAAACCTGCAATGTCTTGATAACAAAGCAGCAGTTTTTACCCCTGCACCAGCGAAGCAGATATATGTGAAACCACCTCGTTTCCACTGTGAAATGCGCAAATACACACATGCATTCAAATGTCTTTACTTCTTATCGATTGATATTTGGTTTTCAGTTTACACACATTGACAGCAACATGTGAATTGAACAATTTCTTTTTCTTCACTTTTATTCTTGGAACAGAAGCACAATTATTTTGTTATAGATTTTGTGAAAGTGTTTATTATATATTTGGACTTCAGTTTTCACACATTACACACTACATGTCAACATGTTGTTGTTATTACTATAAAATGAAAAAATTTCTATTTTAGTTATGTGTTCAACATGTCTTGCCTCACATTTACTATCATTCTACATTTATACAGATCGTTGTAGACACGGAACACGCATGAAATGTATATATTTTAGATAATGATCTATTATTTTCCTATACAACTCCAGACACCTCACTTGCAGATAAACAGACTTTTAACTGTGAGAATTTTGTGTCTGACTTCAGCTACCTTGCTAAGGAGAATAGGTAAGCAGGCCTTCTGCCTGTGGCCGAATGGCACAAAACAAAGGCGACATCGGTGCGTAGTTAACGCAGTAATGAGGAGGTGCAAGTAAAATTAAGGTGGCCCAGCATTGCATATGTTTTTGCAAGCTTCAGGGATTCTAGTGTTAATAAATGCTGCCAGTGGACTATTGCAGAGCCACCAGCTATAACAGTGGTCGACTAGCCAGCAGTGGACCAAAGTTAACCCACTATATGTTTGCTACTAGCATTTTAACAGCTGTGAGCCGCTCATGAACTGGTAACTACTGAGCAGCCGCCAGCAAACCAACAGTGAGCCACAGACTGAAAACTCTGGATGGGTTGCTACTGCCCCCAAACCCCCTCCTGTGTTGGTCTGCTGACAATCTGCTGACTGGTGGCATTCCATCCCAAAATAGACAGATGCTTGTTTACAGGGGTGATTCCTTAAGTACTGTATGTGACCGTGACTTAAATCCATAGGATGCTAAATTCACTTATAAGTAAAAAAACAATGGTAGAGTTACAGTCTTGGATTTTTTCTTAGAGGAATCCTCTTCTCAATATGCAACTCACAAGACATTTACATAATAGCAACAAAAAGATTAAGTAATAAGTACAACTTGGATTATTAGGAGTAATATTATCTTAATACACAAAGCTAGCCGGTGGGTTGTCTTTGCTTACCTTAACTCCAGTCTTTCTCGTCAGCCCCTTATTGGGTGTAGTCACATTGGATCCACTTTTCACCTTGCATAAAGTTTCAATCCCATGATTGACAGACATTGTTGTCAAGAAAGTTCAGTCATTCTGTGCATGGAATTCTGTGTACCTAAATGGAATTTAAACCATAATGAGTAATTTAACAATTATAATATTCTCTTTAGTTTAACTAAGATTGCCTGTGCTTTATGTCATCACCAAATAAAAAGCATGCTTTAAATATAGAATGCTGCGGTGGGTTGGCACCCTGCCCAGGATTGGTTCCTGCCTTGTGCCCTGTGTTGGCTGGGATTGGCTCCAGCAGACCCCCGTGCCCCTGTATTTCGGATTCAGCGGGTTAGAAAATGGATGGATAAATATAGAATGATCATGTCTATGATTGAGGAAATACTGAATGGCAAGCGCACATTTTATTCTGTAATAGAAATATCTTCTGATTTAAAAAACAGAACTTCAGCAGTTTTCTTCCATGTTTACTTATAGTTATTGTGATCAATACTTTTTTTATTTGCACATACTGTACTTTACGTGATATATTTATGCAATTAAATATAAACATGTATTGCGTGTCAAACCTGAGGAAATTGTAATAACTGTCTAAATGTTGAGTCTAGACTGATACATTGACATCTTCAAGCAAAGCAAAAACAAAATGTGTTATTTTGATCTGTCTATAGCAAACCTGCTAGAAAACCAAATTCCTCTCTTGTGACAATATAAATTTTATTTCACTTTAACTTTCATATTGCTTATTTTAACTGCCAGCACACATTATACAGGTTTAATTGTAGAACACTGCTGTCAGTTTCTCTTTATTACAATGCCATTTGTTTATTTGCTTATTTACCTGTAAACCAAATCAGCTTTGTAACCCAGTTTTGTAACAACACTCTCCCCACAGTAAAAAAGAGCAGAAAGTGTGGATTTCAATGTCTTTGCTGAAACAACAAAATGACTAACAATGCCACTGCTATCTTTTGCTTTGAATCTTTTAAACAATGGTAGCTTTAAAAATAACACAAACAATAGCTATTGGATAAACAAACCAAAACAGTTACATTTACAAAAGTCCTCTAGCAAAGCAAAGATTCTGTTTTATAATGATTAAAAGAGTCTGAATCATTTGTTTAATTAAAAGTGTTTGTCAAGATCGTTAGTACACCTCTTGAATTGCTTAAATGAGAAAGCTTTAAACAAGAAAGCATGTCTAATCAACTAAATGTTAAACAGATTTTAATGGCATGTATTCAGTCTGTTGTGAATGAAGAATTAAGAGGGGCTCAGTTAATTAACATTCAAGATTGGACCGCCATAGTATTTAAAATATTGTTTTGTTCTAAACCAACATCTGCACTGTCAAGGACATTTTTTATAAACTTTAACCATTCCTAATATATTCTGCTTGTTTCCACTATTTCTTCACTTTTCAAATTATTTTGAATCTACTGGTGAAGTATGTACTTTGGTAAAATGTTTGATTGTAATAAATATTCAGCACTATTTTTCTCATCTCAGGTTGCTTTGGTTGAGTAGTTTTCAAAATAAAGCATGTCATATCCTGCAGCAAGTAATCATTATTCTTCTTTCCATATATGGTAAATCTTCATATCAGTTTAATTTTATTCTATGAAAAGAAGAAGAGAGAGGCTAAAGTGTTTATTGTTGCTTTCTTGGTCTGCCTTGAGGTGACTGTAAATCACCCTATTGTACTTGAGTTGGTGTATGCAGTAGAAGAGACTGGTATTAATTTGTCATGGATGACCTCAGTCCAGCTCTTGTCAAACTTGTAATATACTATTCGATGCAACTATTTGCATGAAAGATCTTCTTTAATGCTTTATTTATCCATTAGAATATAATACAACACAGGGTAAAACAATCAGTATTTAGTAACACTAATTTAATATGATTTTTCTAAGTGTCTAAGTGATTTTTGCAGTCAACCGTTTCATAAATTAAATGTTCATGTAAATCTCTTTCTTTTATTGAAAGAAGTCAAAAAAGTTTCACATATAGAAACCTGAATTTTCCTGTTTCTTAATAGTTTGTTATTAACACATACTAGGAATTTAATAAGAGCAACATCCCAAACTGAATAGGAGCTCCAGAAATACAACTTGTCTATGCCCTAAATTAAAAAAATAGATTAGGTTAGATTAGATTAGATAAAACTTTATTAATCCCACAAAGAAATTCAGATGCAAACAGCAACAGTGACATAAAAACAAGAATATAGACTTCACACAACAGATAATATAGCCAAATCAATCAATAAGTAAATAAATAAAAATAAACATATGAGTACATCGGGTGGAATCATTGAATTGCCTGATAGCAATGAGAACAAAGAGTTTCTTAGCACGCTGTGGTGCAATGAGCCTGTGGCTAAAAGTGCTCCAATATAACACCTCCCAGAGGGGCTTTTTCATGATGGCATTAAATTTTGTCATCATTCTCTTTTCTACAACAGCATCCAGTTGTGTCCAGGGTTCACCCAGTGATGGAGAAGGATTTCCTAATAGGTTTGGTTGATAATTTGCTTACCTACAACGTAGAAGACTGCAGCGTAGAGCACCACACTAGCTTACTATGGACTAATACTTTAAATTAAGAATTACTGTCTGCTCTGGTCCTTCTTGTACAGCACCACTGTGTTTTTTTTTTACTTACAGCTCTGCACCACTTCCACATCCTTCCCCTGAATGGTGACAGGTCTAAGAGGCTTCTTGGCATGTTGGAAGTCCACTACCAGCTGTTTTGTCTTGCAGATATTGAGTTGCTGATTATTGTCCCTGCACCACAAGACAAATAACAATTAAACTGACTAAGTGTGACAAGCATGTAAACTGTCACATGATTAATTTTGATGGTTTAATATACACATGCTGAGTTTACTATTATCAGAATTTAAATGCTGTATACTACAATAATGGTGTCCATTATATGGTCTAAAATTTGTTTTGATAATTTTCCTCAAGGAACTTTATTTTCATAAAAGCTTTATATGTTGAAATATATAGTTTATGTTAAAGTGTTTTGCAATCTGTTTGAGAACTCAGGTAGACTGGATCTGAATCTTGGCCTGGCCATTGATTTTGTGGAGTTTTCCCATTCTCTTTATACTTGTGCCACAGATGCATGTCAGGTTGAACAGTTACTTTAAATTGTGTGCATCAAAACATGCATTCATCTTTCCTTGGTTTTGCAGGGATATTTACTTTCATGTATATGTCTAGCTGCAATACTTTCACTCGTATGTGTCCTGAAATGGTATCCATGTGTGTACAAACAGAAACAAGATTGTTATCTTCATTAATACGTTCGTGGTTGACATCAAGTCATTTTGCTATTCCAACATAAATAGGATAGCAAAGAATTTAGGTATGTTTATACCTTAGGTTTTACCCCGTTGGCCATGCTGTCTCACTCAGGGGTGGGGATTGACTTGTTTTCAATTCTATTTTTTTGTAAAAATTGATCTATTTGTATGGAATGATTACTATAAAATAAAAAAATAAAAAACTGTACACAAACAGAGAATATTTAGTAATATTGCAAACGGCCAACCGTTTTCATTGGTTTTTTTTTCATTGTTTTTATCCACCTAATTAAACAGAATCTGGTCTCTAATAAAACATTGATTTCAATGGAAATTTAAAGATGTAATTGCTAGGAAGTTTACTTTTTTAAAGTACTATAACATGTACAAAAGTAGGTATTTCTATACTATGTTTCTTCTACATATTAAAATTTCAAAAACAGACTAATTGTATACTGTGGTGGGCAGGCGCCCAGCCCAGGGTTTGTTTCCTGCCTTGCGCCCTGTGTTGGCTGGGATTGGCTTCAGCAGACCCCTGTGACCCTGTAGTTAGGATATAGCGGGTTGGATGATGGATGGATGGATGGATGGACCAATTGTATAGTCTCATGTATAAATTAAAGTGTGTACAAACAGCAATTACACTGGTCAACAGCATTTTGCTACTGATAGTCTTTTACCTTTACTTTAACAGGTTTCACTTGCTGACTCCAAATCTGAAAAACGTTTTTGTCCAGCACGTCCCGTTTTTTAGTTATATTGTTCCAGGTCTTGGACAACTAGGGTGACTGGACAGTAAAGGCGGATAACCATTTTGATAAATACCGATAATTCCACTAGGGGTGCCAATGAGATAAAAGAATTTGCCACATGTTACTAACAGCTGTGAGTTGTTTACCTCGTCATTATTAATTTTATTTAAAAATTACCAATTTTTAATTTGCAGAAAAAATATTTGTTACTGATTACCAGGTCTTATATGACTCTAAAGCATAATGACACAACTCAGACATGATGGTGCAGTAGGTCGAGGTTTTACTGTTAAACATAACATTGCATTTCAGGGCATTTTGGTTGTTAGATTCACCATTATTTTGAAAATTTTGTGAAGGCGATGGACAGAAACGGCAATGCTTTTCAGAATTTAAGAAATAAGTTTGGTCTAAAGAAAAGTGAAGCCAAAATGAAGTAAGGTGTTTTTGTTGTTCCTGAAAACCGTGAACTGATACTTGATGACGAGTTCAAAAGGAAACTGAAGCCCACTGAATCAGCAGCATTGGAAGCATTTGTGTGGGTTGTCCAGAATTCTTGGCAGTCACAGAGCAGAGAATTATGCTGAGCTTGTAGAGAACCTACTGAAAGCGTGTCAGCTTATGGCAGCCTGAATGTCAGTGAAGATGCATTTTTTACATTCTCATCTCGACTTTTTTCCACCAAATCTGGGCGATGTCAGCGATGAGTATAGGGAAAGATTTCATTAAGATATAAAGGTGATGGAAAACTGATATCGGGGAAAATTCACTCTGAGCATGATGGGTGACTACTGTTGGTACTTGCAAAGAGAGACGGATGTGCGGTACAAGCGCAAAACAAGTGCCTCCAACATTTTTGGGCACACTGACCTCACTTTTATATTGCGGTAAATTGACATCAATATACTTTAATGTGTCTCTGGTATCGTCTTCTGGTTTGTTTTTAGAATAAACAATTTTGGTGGGACAGTGTCCAAACTCCAGATATTGTGTTGATATATTATATTGATATTAAAAAGTGTCAAAATGTCAGTGATATGTATTTCAAAAACCTGATGTGCTAGCTTAATTCAGATTGCAATCTGAAGTTCCCAGAAGCAAACAAAAATATTTTTTGTAGACCAGTGTTATTGTCATAAAAGAACTCAGTATTCATGGCCAATTAACATGGCTTTTTCTGGAATTAACTTATTGTATCATTCCATCTATATTCATTTTTTTTTTATCAAATGTTATATGCCTAAGTAAGAATCTAATGGATTTATAATATAAAAAAAAAAAAAAACAATATATTTTTCAGGATTACTGGATTGTTATATAGCTACAAGCTAATGTAATAAAAAAGGGATGATACATACACTTTGATGACCATTAATACATTTTATGGTTTTTAGGAAAAAATGGCAAAAATTTATTCAAATTCTTCTTCTACTTTCGGCTGCTCCCGTTAGGTGTTGCCACAGTGGGTCATCTGTCCGCATATGGATTTGGCAAAATTTTACACCAGATGCCCTTCCTGACATAACCCTCCCCATTTATCCGGGCTTGGAACCGGCACGATGAAACACACTAGTTTGTGCATCCTCTGTGGCTGGGTTGCAAAAAAGAATTCAAATAAAGTGAAAATATGCTAATAAAACAAATTATTATTTAGAAGTGGATTTTGCAAAAATACATGCTTAATTTGTTTGACTTATATCTGTAATAAGAAACTTTGTGGTAACACCAGCTGTTTGTAGCCTATTAATTCAACATCATAACCATTTTTGGATTTACATATTAAATGATGATGAAACAAAATTTATCCTGTATATTACATATACTTCAGTTTGTTTTTGAATGAGGCACAATATTAATATAATACACCTGTACAGTTTAAAGACATTTGATTTAATTTTATTTTTAGTATCGTGTAAAATTCTATAAATGTGAAACACTAATCATAAGTGAGCAGCATATGTTTTTAACACTGTGACATCTGGTTGAGAATAAAAATAACAGATGGGAAAGAATTATGTCAAAACAGTGGCCTTGGAATAAGACAGGAAAAAATTCAAATACATCTAGGAGAGCAAGATGAGCAAATTAGTCAGAATGGA
This sequence comes from Polypterus senegalus, assembly GCF_016835505.1. Classification (NCBI taxonomy): domain Eukaryota; kingdom Metazoa; phylum Chordata; class Cladistia; order Polypteriformes; family Polypteridae; genus Polypterus; species Polypterus senegalus. The sequence continues at coordinate 60,177,460 of NC_053162.1, read as the reverse complement.
ATAAAAAAAAAAACACTAGATACTTCAATTAAGGTTTCTTATATAAATATGTTTATTCCTTTTTGAACTGGTTTATGAATATCTTCATCTGTGAAAATATTCTGTCTTTTAGGAACTATCTTTCAAATGTGACATAGGGTTTACCTGTTCTTCATACTGTTCAGAACATGTTCTCAAACTCCCTGGTCAGTAGTACTAGAAATGCATAAAGTCAGATGAAAAATACAACAGGATTTTAGCAGTATAATGAGCTAGAAAGAAGGAGAGCCTAACATTGATTATGTACCTATTGATTTTGGATGCTGAAGGGTTTTGTGTGACATTTAATTATTTTGCTTACTTTGTAAATCACCATTTGTTGGCTAAAGAAACAGCTATGGGGTGATTAGAGGAATGCGGGCTATCTAATTACTTTATGTAGACACTTAGTCACTGCATAGTACTAATTGTCCAGCATATCTGTGTTGATCTGCTTACATACACTTGTGCAGCAAATCACTATTACAGCACCTTTGTGAACATTATATTTATACCGTGAAAAAGCCTCATAAAGCATTAGAGCGAACTGCAGTACTCACTTTCTTTCCTCTCTTTCAGGCCACACCTCTTCGGAGTAGCAGAGAGCGGAAGCACAGAGCAGCGGCATCTCCCACAGGCACGTAACCCTTCGCAAACACCCGAGTAAGTTCAACTGAAGTAAAGCCAGCAGCTGACAATGAGAAATAACTGGCAGTGAGAAATCAAAGTCGATCGCTCAGCAGGTGATGGAAACTTAAAGCAGATGGTCTCTTAGTGATTCAGCTGAACGCGGAAAGCGGCAGAGCACCAAAGTTTCTACAAAAACGGAGCAGATGATATCAACACTAAACATAAGTTCTATCTGCTTTCTGCCCATTGAGGGCAAATTTATATGTTGTGTGTCCTGCAGCATGTGTTTAGTTAATTTAGAGTTGGTCAGGAAAATATGCGAATTGAAGGACCGCATTAGGAACCTGATAGCAATTAGGCAAACTGAAAATTGGATTGACTCGGTTTGTTTAGACAATTCAGCTACATCTGATTCAGCTTCAGTCTCTGAAGGTCCCACAGTAGTCAGTTAGTGGCCAAAGTCAGCAGCACTAATTCAGCCAAAGGGTGAGTGGGTAACAGTAAGATGGGGTCTAAATTTATTCCCTCGGCACCCAGGTCACCAATTCGGACCCAGAACAGATTCTTAGCATTCCGCAGCGCGCCTGTGGAAACTGAGAATAAGAAAGTGTTCATAATTGGCAATTCCATAGTGTGGAATGTTAGAATTCCAAACTATGTTAAACCAGCAGTTAATGTTAAATGCCTCGCATGGGCCAAGATTTCTGACATAGAGGCAGCATTGGACTGTGTGGCTGATGATGAAGTATCTACCTTATTGCTGCATGTTGGCACTAATATTTATTTACATCAATCTGAGGTATTAAAGAGGAACTTCATCTCTCTATGCACCAAAGCTAAAAGAAAATGTCGGAATTTAGTTGTATCTTACCAAGATTATATAGAGGGGATGTGATTTATAGAAGATTGCAGAACTGCAGTAACTACAGGGGAATAAAATTGATGAGCCACAGCATGAAATTATGGGAAAGAGTTGTGGAAGCTTGGTTAAAAAGTGAGGTGATGATTAGTGAGCAGCCGTATTGTTTCATGCCAAGAAAGAGCACCACAGATGCAATGTTTGCTCTGAGGATGTTGATGGAGAAGTTTAGAGAAGGCCAGAAGGAGTTGCATTGCGTTTTTGAGGACCTGGAGAAAGCATATGACAGGGTGCCTCGAGCTATGGTATTGTATGAGGAAGTCGGGAGTGGCAGAGAAGACGTAACAGTTGTACAGGATATGTACGAGGGAAGTGTGAAAGTGGTGAAGTTTGCGGAAGGAGTGACGGATGCATTCAAGTTGGAGGTGGGGTTAGATCAGGGATCGGCTCTGAGCCCGTTCTTATTTGCAATGGTGATGGACAGATTGACAGACAAGATTAGACAGGAGTCCCTGTGGACTATGATGTTTGCTGATGACATTGTGATCTGTAGCGAGAGTAGGGAGCAGGTTGAGGAGACCCTGGAGAGGTGGAGATATGCTCTAGAGAGGAGAGGAATGAAGGTCAGTAGGAACAAGACAGAATACATGTGTGTAAATGAGAGGGAGGTCAGTGGAATGTTGAGGATGCAGGGAGTAAATTTGGGGAAGGTGGATGAGTTTAAATACTTGGGACCAACAGTACAGAGTAAAGGAGTTTGTGGAAGAGAGGTGAGAAAGAGAGTGCAGGAAGGGTGGAATGGGTGGAGAAGAGTGTCAGGAGTAATTTGTGACAGATGGGTATCAGCAAGAGTGAAAGAAAAGGTCTACAGGGCAGTAGTGAGACCACCTATGTTATATGGGTTGGAGACAGTGGCACTGACCAGAAAGCAGGAGACAGAGCTGGAGGTGGCAGAGTTAAAGATGCTAAGATTTGCATTGGGTGTTACAAGGATGGACAGGATTAGAAATGAGTACATTAGAGGGTGAGCTCAAGTTGGGCGGTTGGGAAACAGAGTCAGAGAGGCGAGATTGCATTGGTTTGGACATGTGCAGGAGGAGAGATGCTGGGTATATTGGGAGAAGAATGCTAAGGATAGAGCTGCCAGGGAAGAGGAAAAGAGGAAGGCATAAGCAAGGGTTTATGGGTGTGGTGAGAGAGGACATGCAGGTGATGGGTGTAACAGAACAAGATGCAGAGGACAGAAAGATATGGAAGAGGATGATCTGCTGTGGCGACCCCTAACGGGAGCAGCCGAAAGAAGAAGAAGAAGAAGATTAAAATTTGAGGAATGGGAAACACTGAGGAGGCAGGAAAAAGAATTCAAAAAGTCTTGGACAACCTTCAGAACTGGGCAAACACATGGTAAATGTAGTTTAATGTTGAAAAGTGCAAAGTACTACACATGCGGGAAAGGAACATAAATACAAGATGGGAGACACTGTTATACAAGAAGCAACCTCTGAAAAGGATTTAGGGGTTTATGTTGATGCAATATTTCAGCAACTAAGCAATGCACAGAAGTAATTAAAAAGACAAACAAAATTACATAATAAAACTGTGGAATTTAAGTCAAGGGGCATTATGCTCAAACAATATAATACCCTAGTAAAAACATATCTGGAGTATTCTGTGCAGTTCTGATCACCACGGTACTAGAAAGATATAATACACTTGAAGCTGTGCAGAGGAGAGCAACCAAGTCCATCCCAGAACTAAAGGACCTGTCCTACTGTTTAATCTTGAGCAAACAAGACTGCATGGTGACCTAATCCAGGTATTTAAAGTACTGAAAGGCCTTGAGAAAGTAGATCCAGCAACATTATTTCAGGGTGAATCACATACTTGCAAACATTAGTGGAATTTAAGGGAAAGTGCTTTAAAAACTGTAGCCAGGAAGCACTTTTTTACGCAAACAGTTCTGGAACTCTGAAACAAACTACCAAGACATGTAGTTGAAGCAAAAACCTTGATAACCTTGACATTTCTTACAAAAAAAAATTAATGTTACGAACATTTTCCACCATCTATAAGACTTTTTTTGGTGTTGGCACATTTTGCATCAGTCACATTATGATGCTCTTGAACTAATTATGAACAGTTAACTGACATGCTCTTTCAATACAGCTGTCTTTAGCATTGGTAATAATATTACGTGTATGTGGTAGGCATTACTTACCATAGTGTGTGGCCTGTCTGACTAATGCAGAGTTACCAAGAAGCCAATTATCAATCATGACCCTGAAGTCTGATTCCAAAAATTCAACTTCATAAAATAAAGGAATCGTGGATTCAGCCAGGCCTCTTCACAATAATGTTAGCCAGACATATTTGAACACCACATATTAACTGTATATCGATTGAATGAAAACACTTTCTTTTTTACAAAAGCAAATTCATTCCTTATTGGTCCCTTTATTACAGCATTTGTGCAGTCAACTGCATTGTTTACATTAGGAAAATCAGTAACCACTGCAAATTGCGTTTTGATCTCGGGCTGCTTACCCTGACAGTAAATGATCTGTGGATATTCTTAATTATCCCAGAGCATAAAGTGGATCAGTATATACTGATATGCCGTACCAGCAATAACTTTCTTTTGTGACAAATAGTGAATGTTTACTGGAACATATTTGTACAGTATATCATGCTCTGACCTTGCATGTATTTAGACATGCTCAAAGCACTAACATGGACAACCCCTCCCTTTCGAACTTCCCCTTCACCCCTTCCTGACAATCTTCGCTGCAATCTGAAGAACCTACCCGTATATGTATTTTATAATGCAGCACACACAAAAATAGAAGAACCAGCAGTTGTTTAATGTAGTTTCATTTCAAGCATTTATTACACCAACCCATACAGATGGCATGACACGGCTCATGGATGACTCAAAAATTCCTGACCAGTCAGGCAGTTCAACCTGAAAAGCACCTGTCACCAAATACCCTCTGGTTGTTAAAACCTGTAATGGAACAGGGATCAAATGATTTCTGTGTGATGGTCCATGTCTTTCCAGTTCAAGTTTAGCATACTACAGAGGATGGCTCTGGGAAGTCTAAATCATCTTATAAGGCAGTCATCAGTCAAAAAATCACTGCAATTTTGCAAAGTTGCTTCTTGCTTAGCTTCACAAAGTTCTGCTGCATAGTGTTGGCTTGTGCAGTACTGCAAAGCATAGCAGAGAAACATGAACTGCCTCTGCCTCCTGAGGTAGGTCAAGATGAGCAAACGCAAGGCCCAGACCTTGTGCCTCAGGACATCAATGTGTAAATGTTGTACATTGAATGTATAGAGACTTACATGTGCTGCAACATTGACATTTACTAATTGCCAAAATTATTTTTAACATTTTCCACTCGACTGCAGTCACTCGCTCCCATCCTTGTTGTTTTATTTTATTTGTGACTCCTGCAGAGACATCAGCTAAATTAATGTCAGTAATGTGTCAAGTTCACATTCCCTGAAGTTTGATTTTCTGTGTTCTCTCCTAGTTTGTTGTAAAGATATCAGTCAGTAACATGGACAAATTTATATAGTGATTAGGTCATGAATTTTTGAAAAAGGTGATTTTTAAACCATACATGGTTTCTAGATGGAGGCAGCGGAGAATGGCTAAAGGCATGTGCATAAGCACATAGTTTTTAAGTTGATTTGAGATTTATCATGGACCTTGATGTGTGGTGTACATAGCTTTATATATCCAATTTTATTTACGCATATGCCATTTTTGCCTTTTGAGCCTAAGCAAATCTATGGAATCTAAACAAAGTTTTATACAGGGTGGTCCAGATTTAATTATGCAATTTTCATTACGTTATAACTTGAGTTTATTACTCCGAGCCTGTATCCAACTGAATGGAGGACAAGTGGGACATTACTTGGAAAATCAGTGAATTAATTCAATGTAAGTCCATTTTCATTTATTACAAGATATTTTGAACAATTCTTTTGTCTTGTATTGTTTTCTACATTGCATTAAAAGTTGCATAATTAGATCTGGACCACCCTATACATGAAGCCCCTGGTCTTTTTCCTAATTGTAATAAATCTCTTGACAAATGAACAGGCACAAAATACTTTTTGCAGAAATTTGCAGGTCAAAAATTACAGAATGTGTGCGATTGAAGCAACTGTTTGCCAAACTATCAAATTTATATGTGAATTTCAGTTCAACTACATTTTTAAAAATCAATCATAAATAATATCATTATTATAGATGACATTTTTTACATAAGTGGTTGAATCTTCTATCTGTGAAATTAGAATAGGCCTCTCTTAAGTAAACATTTACTTGAGTAACCATTGCTCGTCAACATTAACAGTAAATATTTTATGTAGTTCAAGGGTAAGTACTTTTTTTATTAATATCTCAAAATGAAGGATGCTTGTTATTGGAACTGTAACTACGTTCAGTATAATGCAGGTTCAGAAATGGCATGATATCCATGTTACTATTGCCATAGAACATATTCAGGAAAATCTGATTGGTTAATATTTTGGTAACATGGGGTCCACGGCTGGTTGGCGTTTTTAAATAAATACTTCTAATTGCTGCACTTGCGACCGTTTCTTGTGCGCAAAGTGGGAGCAGACAGCTCTGCACTTAGTGCACACATGCAGGATTGCCCATGACCCGCACAGCTGTGCCATTCCCCCATTTTAAGAGGAAAAGCGCTAGTGTTAGAGAAGGAGAAAGAAAAGGAAGGGAAAGAAAAAGAGGTTCATCAGAAAGAACGAGTGAAAAGAAAGAAGAGAGTAGATTAATGGAAGGTGAGAGAGAGAAAAGGCAGGAGATGGAGAAAGTTGGTGGACGAGTAAGGGTGAGCAGGCAGCTGGGAAGAAAGTCCCAGGCGGAGCATGGGGACAGATGGTCACTCCAGCTGAGTGACCTGGGAACTTGGGTTGCTAAAACTCTGCTCAGTTGGAGCAAGTTGCCGAAGAGAGGAAGTGCAGCTGCAGGGGAGTGAGAGGCTCAGAGAGGTGTTCTGTCCATGGTGCCATGGACTGCAGGGACACGGGTCTGATGGCGGCAGTCGAAGGCTTGATAGGATGCCCTGGTGGGAGACAGAGAGGGTTACAAGGGCAAGAGCATAGGAGCAGTGTGAAAGGGTTGCTGAACTGCAATTTAGGCACCTCCTCGGCTGCAAAGACCCATTAGGGTTAAGTCAAGGAGATGTCTGCTTTTAAGGAGAGCACCTGGGCTCATTTTAAAGGATTATTTATTTAACTATTTTAAACTTCACTGAATGTCTTTTTTTGATAGGATTATTAATTTTTTTAATTTTTGCACTGCACAATTTTTGGACACTATTTGTTTAACTGCTTTTAATAAAAGCACTGAGCACCTTATTCACCTACCCCTTGCAATGTGTTGTGTGTTTGTCCTCATCCACAGGCTCATCCCAGTCATGACTATCAACAGTGTCGGTTTCAAGAGGCTCCCAAAACGGAAGTGGGAACACGGAGCCAACCCACGCTGTCAAAGTTAGCCCTATAAATTGAGATGAATTGGCATGTTAAATGTTGCACTTAATATTTAAAAGCTTCAATACTAAAGTAGGAGTGCTCTTAAAAATAATGAATGTACATATACTATTCTACCGCAGTCTATTTCTGAAGCAGTCTAGTTATCCATCAGTTTTCTTTCAAATCAATTAAATGTAATCTTATATTGCTTTTTTCAGAAAACAACTTTTAAAACATTTACATAGATATGCATAAATAACAAAGCAATTGAAAGCATTTTAAAACCATGGGGATACTACAAAATATTCTCAAAATTGAATAATCCAATTAAGGATCACAATGAGCCAGAGACCATTGTAGAGTTGTAGAACGTTGTTTCCAAAATGCTGATACGACCTCAGGTAGAATATCATTGAGATGCTTTGTCTTGCATTTATTTGTGAATTCTAATTTTTTTTTATTTCCTCCATTATAACAGAGATATCCAGAATTAAATTCCTCCTCTGTTAATCTGAGAAATTTAAGGGAGTCTAGAAGGGATGAGTAATCTTGAGGAGATAAATCTGTCACATCATAATTCTGTCTGTTGTCTTGCTTAAGGTCATCAGTGATTGCACCTGACTCAATGCTAATGAAAGAATTTGAAATGAATGCCAACTTAGTAGAGGCCAAAAACAGCTTTCTCAGTTTTCTCCCAAAGATTTTGCAATAATTACTATATTTTGACTTCTTGGTACAATTTAGGTGTTTTGGTTTCTATACAAGGCTCCAAAGTGGCCTCCATATCAGCAGATATTACACTGTTGTATGGATTATAGTTTCTATTCAGTCATCAGTTGCTCAGAGTTGATATGGGCTATCACTACCCACATGTTAACAAAATGAACCTGCTTAGTGGGATTAACGACATTCCCAGCAGCAGAATTGGGGTGGACATTAAACACCTAAGCTGATGATATCATCCTTTTAATTTGGGAGAAAATGGATACTTGTATTAGATTTCTAGTTGACGGTTCCACCCATTTCTGTGCTCCCCGGAAAAGAGTTATCTTTGTAGTCTTTCAGTGATTTCATTTGCGAAACATTTTTGCTCTAATGCAAATCCAGGGAAGCAAAGTGCTTAGAATGTTATTATTATGTAATTCATCCATCCATCCATCCTCTTCTGCTTAGGTCGGGTCGCGGGGGCAGCAGCTTAAGCAGAGAAGCCCAGACTTCCCTCTCCCCGGCCACTTCTTCCAGCTCTTCCGGGAGAATCCCAAGGCGTTCCCAGGCCAGCCAGGAGACATAGTCCCTCCAGCGTGTCCTGGGTCTTCCCCGGGCCGGTTGGACGTGCCCGGAACACCTCACCAGGGAGGCATCCAGGAGGCATCCTGATCAGATGCCCGAGCCACCTCATCTGACTCCTCTCGATGCGGAGGAGCAGCGGCTCTACTCTGAGCCCCTCCCGGATGACTGAGCTTCTCACCCTATCTTTAAGGGAAAGCCCAGACACCCTGCGGAGGAAACTCATTTCAGCCGCTTGTATTCGCGATCTCGTTCTTTCGGTCACTACCCATAGCTCATGACCATAGGTGAGGGTAGGAGCATAGATCGACTGGTAAATTGAGAGCTTTGCCTTACGGCTCAGCTCCTTTTTCACCACGACAGACCGATGCAGAGCCCGCATCACTGCGGATACAATTGCATTGATTTAAAATTAATTGAACTATTATTCTTTATATTTCGATTTCAAGAATTTCTGCTAGCCACTAAAGACCACTATAATGAAGTGCTGAAGAAGGAACTGTAATATAAACTCTCTGGAAAACGTGAAAAAAGAAACTTCAAGCTGTAAATGTTGACTTATCTGAGTGCAAATTCTGACACTAGAATCAACACTCTAGATGGGCATTATGTACCACATCAAAAAGGTATATTCATAGTAAAGCAATAACTAACACAAGGAAAATATTAAAATACCTGTCCAACATGGGGTTCTGCTGCTGTTTCACATCTCTTAAAGGTCTCATTAAGAAAACTTCCAGACATCTGCAGCAGCCTATACCTGAAGGAAATACATAATGTATTTGATATCCTATATAGTAAGAAGTTGTCTTTTTTTAATTTCTACATAATACTTTAGTGGTAGTATCCAATAATGTAATACAATAAATGATAGATCAGCATCCGAACAAGATACTTATGTCTAAATCTGACAATATTTCAACCCACTAATAACCCTTTTTTAATGGACAGGAATTCCTTCCATTACATGCAAAGGACAAGTGTGGACAGATGTGACTTTATTTACATTTAATCACTATAAACTGTCATTTTCTTAAAGCACTTAACATTTTTTGAAAGTACCTAGTGTTGTGGATGGCAATTTATCACTGTGAAGAAAATAAGAATTGCTACTGCTAAATGGATAAGGGAAATGAAAAATCTTAAGCAGTAACCTGAGTCATTAAAGCAACCCAAAGAATATACAGTATAATAAAAACAATGCTAAAACGATTATTACATAAATGACAGTAGACAATTATTAAACAAATTAAACAGCTCAGCCAGGCACAAATAATATAAAAAGAGCACAGCTGTTGGAATAATTTAGCTCAACATGTCGAACAGTTCTATAAATGTATGATAAATTAATCTCTTGGGAACATATAAAGTGTAAGAAGCCAGGGTTAATTATATTATTGCTTTAAAATGATGAAATAAGTTTCATTACTGTTATTGATAATGACCGTTATTGATAATGAATTAATACCTTTGCAATGGGTATAAAAAATATTTGATTCCCAATTAGTTTACCCAACTAATATCTCTTGTATATAGAAAGTCTATAGTCTCAGTTTAGCCGTATATACTGTGTGTAGAGTAAACACAGAACCTAACGTTCAGCTTTGCACAGTGTGATGCACATTTGAATGTAGCATCTACCTCCATTATTTTTTCCTATTTTCACTCTCCACTGAACTTTGTTATATTTAACTTACTTTCCTCCTTCACTCCCATGACATTATTATCATCAGATTTAACAACTAATTGAATGTTTTCTTCATCTTGTTTTTGTATGTTTTTTTTAATGTATTCAATGTTGTTTTGATTGGTTGACATTCTCTTATTATTTCTTAGGCTTTGCATGATAATAAATACCCACGGAAATAATTTTCTCGTTCATAAACATGAGTGGGGCCAATGGTTAAGATCAAACTGCTCATTGGATTTTGAATAGAAAGTACAATCCAACATGTTTGTGTTTTGGCTTTTTGATTACTTTTTGTTATGCAATATTTTGTCTGTACCGTTGAACATACTTCTTTTCATTCCTTTTTCCAGTACTGTGGTAAAAACCATGTCCACTTACTGATAATTAATATCAGCATGTACTAGGGCCTCGGATATGAGTCATTTTACATCTTTTTATGAGACTAATGATAGCAAGTCTTAGATCTAGCAGTACTGTATGCTTTTTTCCCTGTCTTGCTATAAATCTGGTAAAATGTTTTGTGTCTTCTAAATTTTTGCTGTTTGAAATGCAAAACTGTATATTAGTGATTTAAGTGTGTTAGTCCATCTGACCTGCAATGACTAACCATTTACTACTGCTATTTCATTTGTTTGTTTTAATATCATTCTCTGCATAATTATCACCTTTTGCACTCTATTTCCATCAACATCCCATACATCACTTTGTGCAACTCACATCTCATATACATTACATACAACTTTGGATTGGTTTGTATGCCTAATCATTCATCTCAGTCTCCATCACAGTGGATCTTGTCACTAATGGTCTCATTGTGTTAATCTGAGATGTGCAAAAGCCTAGTATGTTACTTTTCCAATATAATTGTGTTGTTTCAAAAACACATTCCTTGCTTGCTGATGGTAGCATCTAGGAAAACATAACAAAATTAAGAATGTGTGTATTTGATAATCTAGAGCTAGAAACATAAATGCAGCACCAAGTGCTAACCCATTACAACTCACACTAGTTGTGTTGGAGTCCTCAATTAGTTGAAAACCCCTTTAGGGCTGTCTTCCACACAGTTCTATTGGGATAGGTACCCGTTCATCTGGACCATGAACAGATAAGGATAGGCAGATAAAGCCTTACATGCATGTTTTTTGGATGTGGGAGGAAAGTCAGAATATCCAGCTAAAATATATACATGGACATGAGAATAGTATGCAAACTCAACAGTCAGTAATCAGGCACAGGATTTGAAGCAAAGATTGTGCAACTGTGAAAGAGTAGCTCTAACCACCATTGTACTACGTTTGTACAGTATTTAATGTGCATGTATGATGAATTCTAATATGTGGTAATAGTTTTACTGTTAAAATTGTAAAAGTGTGTTAATAAAAGAGAGGAAAAATTGTTGCCAAATATACTGTTATTTGTACAAGCATTAACATCACATGGGCTGCTGACATCAATCATTCAGTAAGCAATTTAATAAGTAATATTTACCGTTTAGCAATATTCTGGCACTGATTTACATTTACCTTACAGCTATGTGAATGCTGAAGCTATTTCTCTACATGTTTCTGTAGGGAGAAACTACACAATCACAATTCTACCAGTTACATGCATGTACCTAGGTTTCTCTCTCTGAAAATCTTTTAAAATATATGCAGAGCCTGTATCTATAGCATAGGACTCAGGGCAGGAATCAGTTTTGGATTAATGCAGCAATTTATCACTGAGCAAGTCATGCACACATATACAAATCAATTAACCAGACTGTGAACAAACTAGAAATTTAACCTAGGCCCAGTTCAAAATATTAACTGTAGTGATTAAAACTGATATTTTATATATAGATACCTATCTATATATATAATTCACTAAGGCAAGACAACCATGAAAAGCACGCCGGAAGGGGCGTGGATTCACTAAGCCGCCGACAAGTGAGACACCTATGGCGCACACAGGAAGGAGCCATGCCCACCAACTCCAAGCCCATTGGATATGGCGACAACTCGCAGGGCCACGCCCACCAAGTCGGATGCGAGGACACAGAAAAAGTGGCGTCATTTATATTCGTCTGTCGTGGAGGCCACATGCGGTGCAGGTCAGGTTAATGTCATGTTCATGTCATGCACCTCCGAGCTACGTTGACTGTTCATAGAGGCATGTTTCTCGCGGAGGTGAATCACCATATGCAGCGTATGAAACGGTTTGCGAGGGGTATCTCATGGGATCTTTAAAACAATCCTTTACAACTGAGGTTAAAGCACAATGAAGTAAGCAATCTACGAGTTTTCGGTTACAACGCATGACCGCTTGCACCATAGCAAACTGTTTTACACACTACATACAGCAATTCCCATCCGCGACAGACATGCGTCTTCTTAAATGCTCCTGCAGGAACACGGAAGACTTTTCCTGCCCACCAACACTCCTTTTTCACCGGCCCGCGTCTACCCTCGCTCTCTAGACATTCACACTGCCTGCCCATGTGCCCGGACGCAAAAACTCACCGACCACCCAGTTAGCCCCTTTCGTCTGTGCTAGGAGTCCACATGCACGTCTAAGCCACGTTGACTTTTCATTATTCTTTTCGGTTTCGACACCAACGCGCCCACCATGAAAACCATGCGAAAGGAACAACGAAGCCCCGCCCACAAACTCTACCCCTCCTCCCACGTGCTCAGGAACGCACCTCAGACCACTGCCCGCCAAATCAAACAGCTCATCAAACACATACTCAATCGCTTTGGTCTGTGCTCCGGTCCAAACCCAGCTGTGAGCCACGTTGACTATTCTTTTGCCTTCCATGGCTGCCGCTTCAAATGTATTTCATGGAAACAACACTTCTTTCAATGTTATAGAAATTCCTGCTTCGGGTAACTGTTTGTTTCTGTCAGTCGGGTTTTTTTGGAGAAATGTCATTGATGAAACTGTTGCTCATAGCAAACTGTTTTACACGCTACATAAAGCAATTCGCATCCGCGACAAACATGCGTCTTCTTAGATGCTCCTGCACTTTGTACACACCCCCTCTCCCACCGTGGTCGGGTGTCTTGGTGGATTATATATAGAAAGGCAGCCAAAACCGCACAGAGCAATGAAAAGTCTACGTGAGTCACAGGTAGGGTTACCACTTTTAATACAAACAAATAAGCGGTCGGCGTCCAAATTCTTAGAGGGACAAGTGGCTTTCAGCCACGTGAGATTGAGCATTAACAGGTCTGTGATGCACTTGTATGTCCGTTACTGCACGCGCTACACTGAATGGATCAACGTGTGTCTACCCGGCGCCGAGAGGCGTGGGTAAGCCGTTGAACCCCATTCGTGATGGAGACCGTGGCTTGCAATTGTTCCCCACGAACGAGAAATTCCCAGTACGTGCGGGTCATACGCTCGCACTGATTACGTTCCTGCCCTTTGTAATCCATCCCCTCCCGGTCGGGTGACTTGGTGGATTATATATAAAAAAGCACCCAGAACCGCAAAGAACAATAAAAAATAAACGTGGAAACCGACTGAGGCGGTGTTTGGAAAATTACCAGTCAACGTGACTCACAGGTGCGTGTGGACTGTACACAGACAAAAGCGACTCAGGTACGGAGTTGGGGGCGGGCACATAAGCGGGCAGTGCGTACTGAACGAGCGCCGTTCAACCCCGTCCTTCGCTTTGGAAGGAGAAGGTGCTCCTCCGGTTTTCAGTCACGGACAATTGTATGTTGCTTCGTAGCGTACATTGTTGCGATGTTACTTTTCTTGGTGGTTTATTAAATTACGGATTTTTCAAATGTTTTTTTTTTCCTCTGTGCTTAAAAATCATTTAAAAAGCGGCCTGATTATGCGGCGTATGCTACGCCGCGGGTTGGCTAGTTTGTATATATTTCTACTTATTCTTTGAAGAGAAAGGCGCAGGCAGTGCTGCAGAGTGTACGCAAATACTGCACTTATAAAATAACACATGATTTAGAAAATAATGTGATAGAAACTTTTTTTGGCAGCAGGAATAAGCCTCTGCATTTCAGACTAAATATAAAAATTTAAATCTCTTAAAGAAAGCAGTATTAAGATTTCAGTCTAGTAAATTTGATGGTTGCTGTGGATTCACATGGTAAATGAAAAAAAAATGGAAAAAATATGGAAAGGCAGCAGCTCAGGTAAAGCAGAAATCAAATTGCTACATCTATACGTGACATTTCTATGAACCCAACTGTGATATATACCTTTATTTGTTTATGACTTGGGTTTCGTAATTACTAGCTCATCTTAGAATCCAGTCTAATCCTCAAAAAAATGTCATTGTTTCTTTTATTATGTCAGACATTATTGATGTATAGGATAGAACAAGTAACGATTCTGCTAATATGGAAAAACAATGTAAAATGGAATATAGGGGCATTTTCCATGTTAATGTGTTAGTCTACACCAATATTTTCGAGAAGGATTATGTGCCTTATTAAAGGGGCTCTATATTGGTTGATTGAACTGTGAGTCTCAAATGTCCTTAGTAGTGATCATTTTCTGTTATATTTGTTTTTTGTAAAGTAGTTAATGAGGTTACCTTGTCTATCCTTGGAATTAATTTCTCATAGTTTTGTAAGTGCTGCTTATTTTCTTACACTATGTTTTCATGTTTGTTATTATTCGTAAATCTCATCTGTATGACATATCTGGCAATGAATTGATGGCTAAAATCTTTCATCTTCAGATCTGAATAAGTTCATGCCATGGTTAAATTGAATGAATTTTTCTATATCGCATCCTCCAAGGCATCTGTCCAGAGTAATGACAGTTAACTTGTAGTCTATTTAAAACACAGTCTGTTTATTATGTGGGGTTTAAGCATATTTTACAGAATTATTCTCCCCAAAACAGTTTTAACTATTCTTTTTTCCAAAGTTTAATGTGCACATCACTGTTTTGATTTTTGCAATTATCTAGAGTGTACAATATGTATAATCTCATTTAGAGATTTATTGTCAAATATGACAATTTTTATTTTATGAAATTGTCAGTGAATATTTTTGTTTATCTAATTGTTATTTTTGACAAATGTTTCTGTTAAATGTACCCTGATTATGACTTACTTGTATATTTATAGGGCAGCACGGTGGCGCAGTGGTAGCGCTGCTGCCTCGCAGTAAGGAAACCTGGGTTTGCTTCTCGGGTCCTCCCTGCTTGGAGTTTGCATGTTCTCCCCGTGTCTGTGTGGGTATCCTCCGGGTGCTCTAGTTTCCTCCCACAGTCCAAAGACATGCAGGTTAGGTGGATTGGCGATCCTAAATTGTCCCTAGAGTGTGCTAGGTGTGTGTGTGTGCCCTGCGGTGGGCTGGCGTCCTGCCTGGGATCTGTTCCTGCCTTGCACCCTATGTTGGCTGGGATTGGCTCCAGCAGTTCACATATAGCAGGTTGGACAATGTCTGACTGACTGTATTTTTATAAGAATTGTAGTCTGTGATTTTATAGTTGTTTTTTTTTTCTTCAATTGTGTCCAGTGCCACCAGGAATACATTCTGGTCTGCCATTAGAAAAAAAAACACAGAATAATTAATGAGTTAACTCAGTTAACTAAACTTGTTTACAACATTGCCTTAAACACTGCAGATAAAATTATTTTGTGCAATTGTTTTTATTATATTAACTTGGAGGGCGGCACGGTGGTGCAGTGGTAGCGCTGCTGCCTCGCAGTTAGGAGACCCAGGTTCGCTTCCCGGGTCCTCCCTGCGTGGAGTTTGCATGTTCTCCCCGTGTCTGCATGGGTTTCCTCCCACAGTCCAAAGACATGCAGGTTAGGTGGATTGGCGATTCTAAATTGGCCCTAGTAGTGTGTGTTTGTGTGTGTCCTGCGGTGGGTTGGCACCCTGCCCAGGATTGGTTCCTGCCTTGTGCCCTGTGTTGGCTGGGATTGGTTCCAGCAGCCCCCTGTGACCCTGTGTTTGGATTCAACGGGTTGATGGATGGATATTAACTTGGAATATAAATAACAGCAGCACTATTGAACATTATCCAGCCTTGTAGTTTAATAAAAGATTGCTAAGAATGCAAAGAAACACTAATATAGCTTGGAGCACAAACTGTATTTGGTTGATATTATTGAAAATTCTATGTAATTTAGAGGATATCTTTAAAGGAAATCTCATGATTATCAGGAAGAGTCCTGCTTGGAGATGCTTTTTAGATACTTTTAGTGCAGTGCATGTTAAGAGATAATTATTCAGCACTGCAAACATATCTATATAATATACCTATATACTCTGTATGTACAGGAAAGAAAATAGACACTCTCAGTGATAAATGTCTGAAACATAGCTTGTGACTTGTTGAATTCTGCTCTTAAAATTCAGGTCAATTGTAGACATGAAGAGTGACTGTTTAAAGCTGAAAGTCTAGTTTTATGTTTCCAACATGCAGAATATTTTTAAAGGTAACAGTAAAAATCATTCTTTGTATAAATTTAATGATGACAAACTTTTTGTGATTCATTAATGGTTTAACATGCTACACTGCACGGCCTTTTAATCATAATGCATAATGGTAAGCACTCTAT
Organism: Polypterus senegalus; assembly: GCF_016835505.1. NCBI lineage: Eukaryota > Metazoa > Chordata > Cladistia > Polypteriformes > Polypteridae > Polypterus > Polypterus senegalus. Next base: position 60,160,936 of record NC_053162.1, on the reverse strand, counting down.
ATGTTTTACAACTGATTGTTTGCACAAGGTTGGAGCTACTCAAGATATCGCCATAGGAGTCATGTTTTAGTGAGACAAATAAAAATAAGTTCAAAAAGCAATGACAGGCTGAGGGCAAGTACAACACTCGTGCACTACACAGAATTAAGGTAGGTTCATAATATCAAACACATCAGCATATGAAGATTTATTATTTTCTGACCTTTTTCTTTAAATATTCATGTGCCAGTCCTAAAAGTCACTGATTACCAGCCTTTATCTTCAGCCTTGTTATGCCACAAAGCCAGTTATCTGGTTGGGGCATTTCATCTTTCCATAAGTATACTTAGGTATAAATCTCTGCACTGAGCAGCACATTGAATGCAAGTTAACATGGACCATCACAGCTCACCTAGCAATGATATATATTTTTCATTGAACTTCTCCTGCTAAATTGGTGTCAACTCTGAGAAACCCCACCTTTATGTATTTAATCTGCAGAACTGAAAACACTACTATACCATATGGAAATCACAGACCTGAAAGGCAGCAGATGTTGGGTCACTGGGATCCTAACTTGATGAAATTATGTTTAAAAATATGAAATATGAATGGATGGATTACAGCATATAATTCTTTTGGACTTAAATTATATGCTAAATATAATAACTGCCTTTTCAGTACCATATTTTTCATATAGACATCTGATTAAATGTAATTTATTAAGTGTACTTCCACCTAAAAGTCTGGTAAGCTATACAGAAATTACAAATATAGGGTGAATAAAACATATTCTACATAGTGTCACACACATGCGACTGGGAGACAGCTAAAGGGTTTTAATGATAGTAATTCAATGTCAAACCAGGGGGCGGCGAGGTGTACTGACTTTCTTTCTCAATCCCTTGCAGACCTTCCACGGGAAATCCTGCAGGGTTCCGGCGCCACTGATGACATCACTTTCAGTTCTGGCACCGCTGATGATGCCACTCCTGGTTCCAGGGCTACTGATGACATCACTTCCGGTCTCGGCATATAAAGTCGGCATCTTTAGCAACCAAAATCAGTCCCATTTTTGACTTGTACTTGTGAACATCTTGCAATTATTTAACCCTTTTTGCAGCCAATGCACATTATACAGGTTGTACCTGAACCTTTTTGATGACTTCATGTCGTTTTTGTGACAATAGATACAAAGTATTATGTGGAAAACACGCAAAGAGATAAATACTGTACAAAGTGCTTTTTCTTTCTTAAGTTTGTTTTATTTTGATTGGGCACATGTTCAAATATGGTTTAGCAGAAACATTAGTTTATTATTATTACTGATTTTTCAACCTGCACTTTTTAAGTCAAAGTCATTATAATATGATTATAATATATAGTAATATGCTTCCTAGTATTTGCAGCTATTGTCAGGAGAGGACCACCTAGTTTCACCTCAGAAATCTCAAGGTTGCTTTTCATTTATAGATACTTTTGCAATGTCTTTTCATGTTGTTGGATCTTAAAACAGTTTTAGAGAACTTGTCTAATAGCATACATTATGTATTCATGTACAGATTTTACCCTGGCATCTGAGTCTGGCAGACATCCCTACAGAATACAAGTTTTTAAGCTATCATAATTTATGTTTTTTCAGCTTTTGTTCAGTTTTTATACTTTTTTAGATGTGTAGTATGTGCTAATTTGTTTTATCATTTTAACCTCAGACTATAGTTATTTTCTGTTTTTGTTTGAAAGATTAATACTATAAAACAATTGTTGTCATACTTCATATTCATATAGTAACATATTACATCCTACAAATAATGTCTTTTTTACATTAGTTTGTATTAAAATGCACATGAAACCTGTGATAGTTAGTAAAAGTTGTGAAATTGCAGACACATAGAGAAAGTGTGCATGAATAGTGGTGTTAACTATATATTTTATACTGTAACATTCAATGGACATAAGTCCCAAATATATATATGATTTTCCATCTAGCTTAAATAAAACTTGAGTTCATTTTATTTATGGGCTCAATCATTCCTCCATCTTTCAATTTCACTATTTTTAAATCTAAATAGAAACTGTATATATCTTTAAACTGAAGAGGAGTCATTTGTTCGTATTTGTATTTCTGTACTGATTTTGACCCATGATCATGATTCTCTTTAGTTCATGCTTAGTTTTTTATCTTTATTTTTCTGAACACAAAGTTGTGGTTTATCCTGTGTGAGACATGCCCGAACACCATCAGACAGAGGCCGCATCTTTATAAAAGTCTTATTTTATTTTCTCCCAACACAACACAACTCAGTCCTGCACAACACACAGTGCTTCTTGCCCCAATCACCATTTCCCTGGGCCTTTCTCTCACTGTCCCTGGACCGCCTTTCCTTTCTCCACTGGAGCCTTGTCCCGCTCTCACTCCCGACTCCAGCTCCCAGACTGTAGGAAGGCGGGCCCTTTTATTCTCACCCGGATGTGCTCCAGGTGCTCCCTCCGACATCACTTCCTGGGCAGGTTCCCAACGAAGCAGGCCCTACTGTGCGTCCGGGGTCCGGTCCTGTAATCAAAACAGAGAGAGGCGCAGAAGCGCTGCCTGGACACCACCACCTGACATCCCTCTGTGCCATGCACTGGCAGCGCTACCCCCTCCGACCGGCACCCTGCGACTTGCCTTTTCAGCACCCCCTCCGTAGGTTCCGTGCCCGTCCGATTGAAACTGACGGGTCCGCTCACATTTCCGTCTCCTCTACTGACTCTGAGGCTTCCCTCTGCCCACGCAGAGGCTGGCACGTGTCCGTACGTGAGCTCACGTCTCACATTGTGGGAAGCCCCTGTTTCATTCCTCGGGTTTCCCCCTTTCTTCTGGGGTGCCCTGATGGTTTGAGTCTCCCTACAAGAAAGGAAAAGACCCCTTGCCGTCTGCACCCGTGTGGATCAACTTAAAGCTGATGCTGGCACCGGCGGTGCTGCACTAGGACCCATGGCACTCATCAGCCAGCGTCTAGGCACCACCCCTCCCAGGCAATCAGCCCTTCTCGTCGACCTCCATTATCGGAGCCGTGGCTACTCGTTCTCCAGAACTGCATGATACCAGGAAACATTCGCTCGCTTCTCCTTTTCTATTTACGGTGCAAGTCCCACTCACCTGCGTCGCCACAAGCCTCCAGCCAAAGATTCCAGCGTTGCATTGTTTCCCCTGATGTGACGCGATTACCATCCTCTCCAGCTTGACTAAATAGTCTCAAAGGTCGTGCATCACCTGTAATACAGACTCGATGGACCGAAGGGAATCCTCTGGCTCACGCCGAACCACAGGCACAAAGGGAACGTTAGCCCGCAAAGGACTTACCAGTTCGTCGGTCCTGATCGCCCGCTGCGCTCCCTGGTGCTCTCTTCCGGGTTGTCTCCGGCCCTCCTCCTGCTCGGGATGGACGTTCCTTGGTCCCGCCTCTATCCAATCATCTGCGGGCACACAAGACACACCGTCCAATCCCATGCCTGTCACGGGGATGGACTTCCAGTTCGCCACCATCTTCTCCCGAGGGTCTGACGAGATCCTCTGCCGTGGTGTCTCGAGACACCGCGGAGCATCCCTTCTCTCATGCATCGTTGCCCTGGCCTCGTTGTGCGGATCGACACAGCCTGGCCGGCGACACAGACCCAGGCAGTCCCATCCTGCAATACAGACGCCGGGCTCAGCTCGGCCGACCCTCTCGGGCCGACTGTTGCTGGGCCCGGGACTTACCTCCTGGATCCCGTCTCTTGGTGTATCACGCAACCTGCTGGCCGTATCCATGACTGTGCCGACCCAGATTCTCACAGGAGCAGTGATCACTGGTAAGCCCACAACGCTCGGGTCTCTTCTGTCGGCTATACTCCCCCTCGGGTGGAAAATGGTGCTTTGGCGAACCTCTCGTGGCCCCTGGGTGATCCGCGGACCGTCTTCCATGTGGCGCATGTGGGTGGTCATCTGAGGCGCCAGGCAGCTCACAAAATATTTATTTTTGGGGTCCCCTGCTTTAGAACAGGCAGAAGGTCCCTGTTCGGGCACCATTGTGAGACGTGCCCTAACACCATCAGACAAAGACCACATCTTAATAAAAGTCTTGTTTTATTTTCTCCCAACACAACACAACTTAGTCTCGCACAACACACAGTGCTTCTTGCCACAATCACCTTTTCCCTGGGCCTTTCTCTTACTGTCCCTGGACCGATTTTCTTCTCTCCACAGGAGCCTTGTCCCGCTCTCACTCCCAACTCCAGCTCCCAGACTGTAGGAAGGCGGGCCCTTTTATTCTCACCTGGATGTGCTCCAGGTGCTCCCTCCGACGTCACTTCCTGGTGTGGCGGAAGAGCACTCGAAAGCACTCTGGGAGTCCCTGGAGGGATCCTCCTCCATCTTCCCGAGTGTGGCGGAAGTACATCAGTCCCCGGCCCTCTGAGACTCAGGGCGCCCCCTGGCAGTGGCCACGGGCCCCAATAGGCATAAGCCTCGTTGTTCTTCTTCCATGGTCCTCCTCTGATCCAGGGCGGTTGCCCCCTCGTGGCCCGGAGGACGTACATGCCACCTTCCGGTCCTTCCAGGCATCCCGGCCGCCTCAGTCGCAGCCCCAGCGACTCGCCACACCGACTCGCCACACCTGTTGAATTAGAGTTATTTCTGGGTATCCTTTCCTTAACAACCTGTGCTTTGCTTTGTCAGTTGACAGAATGGCATTGATTGTTTAAAAGGTTTCAGTGGAGAAAACTATTTTTGTTTACTTTTAAATTCATTTCACTGAACTGTGATGTTACATTATTTTTGGATTAAAACACTCATCTGCTTGAGACTGATGCTAAATAATGGCTGATGAATTAATATGTAAAACATTCAGGTTTAATTAACACATACACCTATGATCCTAAACATACAAAACATATAATGCAAGATTATGTTCTAGGGCTGTGTTATACTTCAGTTTGGCCTTTTCAAGTTACAAGCAAAGTTTAAAGCATGGAGTAATGGAAAAATGCACCTGGACCACATCTAGGGGAAGTGCGTTTTATTAGTACTTACCTTGTAGTGTTTTAAATATTGTACTTCTACTTTTTTTTGTACCAGTATTGTTTTGCAGCTATGTCAGCATCAACTAATTTGTCATATACAATATTTTTCTGGCACTTAGTACTCTCAGTACGCATGCAAAGTTAAAAAAAAATACATATGTTGGTTAAAGAAATGTTTTATTTTTTTTTGCACATTAGTTACAGATAACAGTAACTTTGTGAACAAACTTTTTTTTGTATATCACTATCCTATAACAAAGACAGACAAAAAACTAAAAAATGCAAATTTACAATTGATTGCATGTGTAGTGTATACCAGAAGCCTTTCCTTTTAGAAATAGTACATCACCTCTATCTTCTTACAACCCTTGTAGAAGGAAATAGCAATAACTCCATATCCATATTCACCTAAAATCCTCCCACTCTCCCTTCAGAAGCTAATTTTTTTGTGTGCAATGTTCAGATATCTATTATGATGTTAAAATACAAAGGTAACTGTATACCTGTAATACCTTTACACTTTTTATACCTTTGAGGCAAGTTCCACACATTATTACTATTAGTAGCGGCCTTTTCTTACCCCATGGTGGTAAGCTATGCCATGAACTGTTTCATTGATGCTTCTCCTTAGTGTTACAGAACTTTGCTCTCTGGACTAATAAACAAACAATACAACATAACATCTTTTCTTTTTGCAACAATAAAACAATAGTATATAATTTTAAACAAAATCGGGGTGTTTTTTGCTTTTATTTTCTTTTTAAAGAAGTTTCCCTCTCCTCATTTAATCAAAAAGCAAAAAAGCAATGGCAAGAATGCCAAGTATACTTATAGTAGCAGCACTTATGAAATTCATTGGGAGCCTAGGTGTGGACATGCTTATGGAAGTCATTATTGTGTAGCACTGCAAGCATTACCAATATCAAAAAAAGAACACTAAATAAAAAAGATGTTTATACTATAATAATAAATTACTTTAAAAAAAAGTTTAGAACTTCTAAGTGTTTTCTTACCTTGGTCTTGACTTTTATTGAGTGTCTAAAAATCATGTGCAAGATGCCATGAAAATGAAGAACATCTTTTGAAACTGAGCAGCACACTCTTGTAGCTTAAAAAGGAATAAGACAATTAACAAATATGAAATACACAAGGGTTGTTTGATAAGTTTGGTAAATTTCTATGAGAAGGTGGCACAATTCATTTGGTGACGTCAGGGCTAGCAAGTGTCACACTTCAAACTAAGTCTGGCCAAATTTCAGCCAGAAGTGACACGTTGTTTACATTCTACAGACATCTGAAGCAAGGATTATAGCATTTGCCACAAAAATAGAAAAAACGGGTTCCATGTACTGATAAAACATTTGTATTTAAAGAAGTGGCCAGCTGCGAAAATCAAAGAAGAATTGAATGAAGTTCATGTGGACTGTCCACCAGCATTGAAGACTGTTTATTTCTGGGTAAATGAGTTTAAAAGTGGCCAAACGTGCACTGAAGATGAAGCATGCTCTGGACAATCATTTGAAGTCACCATGGAAGATATTGATGAAAAAATCCATAGTAACATTATGGAATTTCTGCCAAGTGAAAGTGCACGAGATTGCTGAGACTATATGCATCTCAACTGAATGAGTGCACAATATCTTGAACGAAAAATGGCACATAAAAAAATTGCGCGATTACTCACTGTTGATCAACAACTCAAGGAAAAGGACATTTCAATGCAGTGCTTTGCAATGTTTAACTTCAATCCACAGGACGTTTTGCATCGATTCGTGACCATGGATAAAACATGGATCCACCACTACACACCTGAGTCGAAGCAGCAGTCTTAGCAGTGGACAATGAGTGGTGACAGTGTGCTAAAGAAGCCAAAGACAGTTTTATTGGCTGGGAAGGTGATGACCACTGTTTCTTGGGATTCCCGTGGAATAATCCTGGTCGACTACTTGGGAAAGGGAAAAACAATAATAGGAGCCTATTATGCAACATTATTGGGCACTATGAAAGAAGAGATGCAACAAAAATGGCAAAGATTGACAAACAAAAACGTACTCTTTCACCAAGACAATGTGCCATCCCACAAATAGATTGTTCCAATTGCAAAATGTCACATTTGTCAAATTAGGCTTTGAATTGATTCTTCATCCACCATATTCTCTGAACTCGGCCCCATATAACTTTTTACTGCTCCAAAAGTTGAAAATTTGGCTTGGTGGGAAGAATTTCTTGTCAAATTAGGAAGTCATCTCTGCTGTCAGTGCATATTTTGAAGCCTTTGAGAAAATCTACTTTTCTGACAGGATGAAAAATTTGGAAACTTGCTAGACCAAATGTATAGCCCAGAAAGAAGACTATGTTAAGAAATAAAATCTAGTTTTTCCAAAAATACAGTGTTTAACTTGCTTTTTTTTCATTTTTATCGAATGACCCGACAAGGTCAGTAACAAGGAAAGGAAAGAATTGGCTGAAGGAATATTTTACTTTTACGCAATTAAACATATCATTTTTAAATGTAAGGTGCTCCAGTGAACTAATAATATTAGCTCCCTTTAAAAACAAAAAACACACAAATATGACTCTTATTAATTATGACTTAATTACATAGTACTTTTGACACATCCAATTAATCAATAGCACTATACTATAGCTAAGGCCTTAAGAAATTCCCCAGGTGACTTCAGGTTAACAAAGCTAACATTAAATATGTTATGTCATAATAGGCATTCTGTTTATTGCCATCACCAGTATTATTGTGTTGTGTTTAATTTCTCAATATAGAAACCATACAACAGTTTTGTAATATATTCTGCAAATTTTTTTCTGAAACAAATATTCAGCTCACAGTGCAAATAAATTAGCTAATGTAGGTATTTAACTAATTATAATGAATTCTCTTGGATAATGTTGTAACAAAGCTTCAGTTTGAAATTTAAATTTGTGCTGTAAAAGCTTTTAATGCCAAGTTCTGTATAAAACATTGGAGATGATCAGAATTATTTTGTTTTATTTTTACTATAGTTAATATGTATATTAATAATAATAATATTTAAAAAGTTTTTTTCTTGAGTATATACTTAAGCTTGTTTACAATAATTTATAGCATAGCAGCCAGCTATTTTAGCTAAGATGAAAGCATGTCAGAAAGCATATGTCTTTAATGAATGTTTAAATTCTTCTGGTTCCACACATTTGTTCCTTTCTTTTTCCTTTCCATGTTCATATTTTTTTGTTAACAATGTATGTCAAAGCTAACACTATAGTACTATTGTTTTTATATTTGTTTCTTTTAATACTTTGCTATTTCACTGGACTGAATCTAAAAGATGGCAAAATTAATGTAAGTTAAATTTTGAGAAATACAGTTACCAAATAGACTACAACTTGGAGTCAAAGTAGCACTTCATAACATGATTTTGACAGAGTGCCCAAATTACAGAATTACTTTATAGAATATGAATTCATCTTTAAAACAAAATGTTGTAACCCATACAACATTGCAAAAGTAAAGTTTAAGTGTTTAAAGATTTACATTCACAATTATTTATTTACCAGATACCAGAACAAGCATCCAAGTATTAACTAAGAGTTTCAATGAGATACAGCCGGTAAACAGTTTATCTTTTTTAAATAAAACCAGCATAACATTTCTAATCTTGCTATGAAAACTGTCGTCTTTCTTGGGTGACCCTCTTTAAAAGGTAATACAGTAATGCGGTGAATATCATTTGAAAAGGTCAAAAAATCCAGCAGCATCTCACCTCAGGAACTGCTGGCTAAGATAAATGCAGCAGACCGTGGAGAATGACAATGTGATCTTACCATCATTTTATTATTATCAGTAGATTGTCTAATAGGAAAACTAATTCCGCAGGCACTAAGGCACCAGTCCCATGAGAAGTTTCTCTTTCTTGGACCATTATGTGATTAAAGAGAATCTTCATCCTGTCTTTATGGGCACAAGGACATCAAATTACCTTTCCTCCCAGCCAAAAATGAAAGGAAAAAAATTCTAATTTTGATTGCAATTATAGTTATATATTTAAAACCATCTGTCTGAATAACTACAATTATTAGCTTTACTTTACATATTGACAAACAAACTTTCAATGATGAGTTTTCACTACATAAGACAGTCACATTGAGCCTCACCAAAGACTTGCCATGACTCGGTCAGGTCGACCCCTACAGTCCTAGAACACAACATCACCCTCTAAACAACTGCAGGTGACATGAGGATGTTCTTATGTTATGTTGCAGCCACCTCTACATGGCCTCTAAAATACTGGCAGCCTCGCGGGTACACACATATACATACACGCACTGAAATGAAGCTCACGCTCTCTTGATTCCATATCTAAGGGAAGTTAATACCTCTCCTTCTATGATTATTTTAACCTCTGGGTTTCCATTTACTTTCTGCAGTAAACTAAACGCTTTACACCTCTTTTCTTTTACTTCAGGGGCAGGTGGCGACAAGCAACTGGCAAGGGCCCAGGCTACATATGAAGTCACGTAGACCTCTTTGGCACCATACAGCACCCTGCCACATTGAACTGCTGAAGCAGGGCTGAAATGCTGCTGAAAGTGTCTTCTAGCCCTCTTATATGCTAATTCTTTCTTTTCTGTTTCTCTCCCCTTGAAAAGCAGATACGTAAAAAAGGTATTTTTTTCTCTTTTTGGTAATGCCTGGGTAGACACATTACCACACTATATATTTTTTTACTCCATAACATGTTCTAGGCCTGCTTAATCCTGTGCAGAGTCACAGGGAGATGGAGCCTAACCTAGCAGTATACAGAGCAAAGCACAAACAACCTCCTGGACATAGTGCCAGTTGTGGAAGACGAATGTTCTCTTCGTTCCCTTTTACTAATTCATGCCTGAGAAGTAAGCTTTACTAAACCATGTAAAAGCATGCTTTGTTTTAGCAAACAGAAAAATGTTTGTGCAAAGGACTCAAGGTCTGAGCATTCCACACATGAGTCTGCCTTATCACGTTTTCCCTTAGCTTACATCTGAACGCCATAACAAAAGGAGCCAAAAAATCAAGCTTTACAAGGGACATTAAAGGGGCTCAAGGTTTGTGTATAATAAATGTGTTGACTGTTGCATTTTATAATGATATTAAATCACGCATTCTAGGGGTATAAAACTGGACCCCACCCAACAGACGGGGTTCAGAAGAGCCCTGACGCTGTCATGTATATTTGATTGTCTGCTTTTCTGAAACTATTCTCACCGTGACTCTGAAAAATAAAGCTGCTTTATAACTGCACCTGCTGTCGGGTCTGAGTTTTTGTCCACACAGTACATCATGGGGTGAGCACACAAACCACCCACACACAAACACCACAAACAGCAGCCAGTTTAGCATCACCAATACACCTAACCTGCATGTCTTTGAACTGTGAGAGGAAACCAAAGCATCCGGAGAAAACCCACGCAGACATGGGAAGAACATACCAATTTCACACATAAGAGATCCCAGGACATGAACCCTGGTTTCCTTACTGTAAGTTAGCAGCACTACCACTGCACCACCGTAAATAAAGCTCAATGTGTGTGTGTGTGTGTGTCTGTGTGGATTTGTCCTTTATACAATTCTACTAGATGAGACTAGAAATTTCCACTAGACTACTTTAGAACACAAAACTTTTATCCAGGAGTAACTTTTCCTTTTAACTACAGTGATTTGTTACAACTAAGATTTATAGCCTTTTTTTAAAAAAAAAAAAAAACACCATTTAGAGAAGTTAAATAAATCTGCCTTGAAATTACTTACTTGGGCAATGTTGTGTGCTACTGCTTGTACACATATAATATATATGCATATATACAGTATATATATTGTCATGGATGGCCAGGGTCTTTGCCTGGCCGGGATGCCTCTTTTCTGGGAGGACTAGGGGAGCAAGCCTGGTCAGGACAGTACCTCCCCTGGAATACTAGATGGCAGCCCCCCTGGGTTGCAGCAATGCCTAGTACTCCCGCAGGGCTTCATGGGAGTTGAAGTTTGGTGCTGCCCTGTTGGGATCCATGGGCACCGCTAGGGAGTGCTGCATCTGCTGCTGAGCCCTGGAAAGCAGCACTTCCGCCATCTCCAGAAGTGCTGCTGGAAATAGGTCATCAAACACCTGGAGTACTTCCGGGTGTGCTATAAAAAGAGCCAGCAGCCACCACTCTGGGAGTCAGAGTCAGGAGGAGGGAGACAAAGTTTGGCGTGGAGGAGAAAAAGGAAAGTAAAAGATGGGGTTATGATTGTGATTGTGTGGAGACTGTGTTGTGTACTTGTGGGAATGGGATGTGCCTACAAGTGAAGAAACAAAATAAAATCAAGTGTGCTTTTGAAAGTGTGCCTACTACTGTGGTGTATATATATATATAGGGCAGGAAGAATCCCTGGACAGGGCTTTTAATATTTTACATAAATTGTAAAGTTCTTGTAGTAATATTGGGTTAAAAGTCATTTTGATCCAATTTAAATACTTAACAGTAAACCCACATTTTAGGCCATGATCAGGTATCAGACAGTAGTTTTTGAAGATGCATGTAGTGTAAATACTGAAACATTTGGTGCGAAATAAGCACACATTGTACATACAGTTTGTTCTGAAACAGTTAATTTTATTTGTATTTAATTATAAGGAGGTAACCCCAATTAAAGTAAATCATTTTGCTTTGTTGTTTTCAACAAAATTCATTATTTCACTGTTTTCTTTTCTCAATGCTTGATTAAAGATTCATTAAAATCTTCTATTGCTTATCTTTGTGAAAAGAGCTCAGAGCTCCTGAAACTTAACAATTGAATTTTAATGAGAGTTTATACTATCACACTAAGAAATGCAATATAATAAATATTTATTAGCCCCAAATACTTTATTTTTAAATTCATACTTAAAAAATCATTTACTAAATGTACAATTTCTTACATTAAAATTTTGAAGAAAACATGGTTTTGCTTTTACCTTTCCTAAGCAGATATATAGTGATCGCCACTCATCTATGTCTCAAAAAACAAGTTACAGTGATCTTTTTGATATGAAGTTGTAGATATTTAATCAATAATGATTTTGAAGATGAGACTACACAGTTCCAGTCACCAAGAAAAATATTTAACACACACACACACACAATATAAATGCTACATATATTGGCAGAACAGAAACAGTGTTGAGAATAATTAAACACTAAAATGTAATATGTAAACAATGGAGTATCTAAAGTATGTACAGTGTAAAGTACATTCGATTTCAAGTACTTTATAATCAGATATACAAAATATTACCTGTTTGTATTAAAACAACACAAAAGATGGTTATTTGACTTATTTCTGTAGTTTTGGCAGTGTGATATTCTACCCAAGCTCTATACCCATGATCATCAGCTGGCAGCCAGATCCCTGACACAAAATCATACTCCTCTAGCAACACATTTCTCTCAGTTATGTTAATATTATGTAGAATCTGTAAATTTCAGGCGTCTATAAAACCATTCAGTTCAGAGTTTGAAAGGGACAAGTGTTCACTTCAGTTTAACAAGACACACAATATGGAGGAGAATTCATAATGAAAATGAAATAGTCCGTAACTGGTTTTCCACTTTGATTATACAGCACTTGAATTGCAGCACAGGATTGCAGGTATTGTGTCAATACTAAGTTATAAAAGCTAGATTCTTAAAGTTAAAACTACACTGTTCTTTCAATGCAAAAAAAGCTTTCATTATTGCCACATGTATCCCATTTTTAATTATTTCAGAAATAAAAGCATGTGACTTTTGTTAGCATTAAGAGTAAAATTATGTGACCAATCAGTGTTAAGTTGTAGTCTCATAACTCATTTGAATGAGTGAGTTAGAGTTAGAAATGATGGAACATAGTTTTTTTTTTAATGCAGCACCATATATATTCTTATTAAAGAAACTGAGATGAGACTTTGAATTCATCTGAATGGGATAGTCATGGCTAACCTTGTCTATCAAAGCATTTATCTATTTTCTAAAAGCTAATATTTATAAACTAGATAGGATAGTACCAACAGAATTACGTGTGCCATTTTTGAAATGAAAGACTAAAAATTTAAGTGAATATGGACATGACATGAGAAAAATTATAAATTACTGTTGAAGAACGAGGTCACCCAGATTAAGAGTTCTTTCATTTGTTAACTTTACTGGAGACAAAGTGGCATCTTCATATATCCACTGTTATTGCTCTTCCAATATATTATCATGTTTCACAATAATTTGCTCATATATGAAATGAATCTAAACTATTTATTATTTGCTCTGAATAAAGGAATAATCCAAATCTCAATGAAGAAAAGATTTGACAGAAAAAATAAATTCCATCTAGCTTTATAACATAACCTTTAATGGCATGCTGCCAACTAAACTGTTAATTACACTGGCCAGTTTACCTAATGCTTATTAAGTGTGTTGTTACTATAAATTAGAGCGATGTATTAGATGCTCAGCAAAGGTTGATGTAGTAGATTTTTATATAAACACTTAGAAGGGATATTTAAATGACTCCAGCATACTGGTACATTTACTTTTAGTTAGATTCACATACTGTAAGTATTTGTACTAAATGGAGTAGACATCCCTGCAGATATCACATTTCACCCCTGTTAATTATAAAAATATTTTACTAGCAGTTGTGACATTGTTTGGGTCTGTTTAATTATTCATGGATATGTTTGCATATTTTGTGATAATTACAGCAACACATTAACTTTATGAAAAATATTTTTGACTGATTTTCTCAGAGGTATTTTGGAATTTTCTTTTCTTAAAGAAATGCTACCAGTGGTGCCTATAGTGACATAATTAGCATGTGATGTCAAGTACAGCAAACAAAATAAACAAGTAAAAACATGAATGTGAAAAACATTCCACTAACAAAGAAAATGGTACACAATCTTACTGACCTACCACCACATGTGCTGTATAGTTGTGATGTTATGTGAACTGTGCATACAGGCGAGCAATTATCTTGAGAAGCCAGTCATAAGTGTAGCCCATGCAGTGCACTAAAGAACTTGGGGGATCAAGCACTTAAGGAGCAGCATCTACTAGAATCCTAACTAGGAAAAGAAAATCCGAACACATTTCTCCAGTTTTAATGTCACTACACTGGTTACCTGTGTCATTCAGGATTGACTTTAAAATTCTGCTTATGGTTTATAAAGCCTTAAATAATCTCGCCCCATCATATATATCAGAATGTCTGACACCTTATATTCCAAATCGTAACCTTAGATCCTCAAATGAGTATCTCCTTAGAATTCCAAGAACAAAACTTAAAAGAAGTGGTGAGACGGCCTTCTGCTGCTATGCACCTAAAATCTGGAATAGCCTGCCAATAGGAATTCGCCAGGCAAATACAGTAGAGCACTTTAAAACACTGCTGAAAACACATTACTTTAACATGGCCTTTTCATAACTTCACTTTAACTTACAGTAATCCTGAGACCCTGTATATTCAATTCATCATAATAACTATTCATGGTGGCTCTAAAATCCGTACTGACCCCTACTCTCTCTTCTGTTTCTTTTTCCAGTGTCTTTGTGGTGGTGGAAAGCATAATGATGCTCCAACAATGATGGATGGATTAAAAGCCAGAAGTCTACGTGACCATCATCATCAAGTCCTTCCTTGAGAACCCTAAATCCAAAGAGGACTGTTTCATTTATGTTAGGTAGAATGCCCATAGGAGACTGGGTAGTCTAATGGTCTGGAATCCCTACAGCCGTCTGGAGCCGTCTTAATACTCTCCAGCCGTCTGGAGTTTTTTTTTTTTGTTTTTTCTGTCCACCCTGGCCATTGGACCTTACTCTTATTCAATGTTAATTAATGTTGACTTATTTTATTTTCTAACTGTGTCTTTTATTCTTCTGTTCTTCATTATGTAAAGCACTTTGAGCTACATTTTTTGTATGAAAATGTGCTATATACAGTAAATAAATGTTGTTGTTGTTGTTGTTGTTACTGACTCTCATCTACTTAAATCCATTTGGTTGGATATGTAGTAACTGGGGAGTCTTAGGAAGGATCCTGACTTGGATCGACATATGGAGTTAGAAAAAGCAAGTAAAGCTAATCGCTCTGATTCCAAGAGAACAGAGTGAGGCATAGTCATTTATGTGAAAGTGCAGGCAGTAGAAAGGCTGATGAGAGTACAACACAAGTTATTGAAGAAGATTAGAGATGCATGGAAAGATAAGAGTGGCAGTAGCATTGAGGGGAGGCCGAGGAAGGAGATGATGGTTTTGGTTGGAGTACAACAATGCTAATTCCTTCCTTCATCTCTCATCTATGCCAGTTATTACAGTGATTTAGCAATAATAAAACCTGTTTTTTTCCTGTTTCATTATCTGTGCTCTCAATCAACTGCTACTGAAGAAATATATAAGCTACCAAATTTGCAAGTGTTCATTTTTCAATTTTTAAAGTACTAATCCTTAATGTCACAGGAGAGAAATTAAGTATAAAATATCAAATTGAGAAAACTATTTAAAATAGAATATACTATCAGATTTTACATAAATGTAATCTTTTGGAAGTAGTTTTGAATTTACTGAACAAAGCAAGCAGTGTTTCAAGATAAATCATGTTGTCAGTCTTACTATAAAGCCTTAAGGCAAAGAAGTGAAATCATTTCCAGTGTATGAGTCTGTGGAATTAAATCATTATTGCATGCCAGTATATAGTATATTAATTCAGATGACAAAGCAATTATTGCTATTAAAAATAAACATGAACAAACAGTATCTGTTCAAATTAGGTCTCATAAGAAAATATGTTGCTTGAATAAAACAATCATTTCTTTGCATATTTTAAAATACTGCAAGTCACAGAGAAATATAATTGTAGAAAGCTGAAAGATACTTTGAATGGTGGGACCATGCAGCCTAAAAAAGCATCAATAATTTTACATTCATAACCTTCAAAAGTCAGTCCACTACAATATCCTAGTCATCTAGTGAAAGTGCTGTTTTCACAGCTCAGAGGGTGCAAAATAAGGTCCTTTTTCTGAGAGTATGGAAAATAAAAAATTATTATATTCATGTATTAGCATAAATAGATATGAAAACTTATAAGCATGAACCTTAGTGCAAGTATTAATACAAGTCAAGCATACCAAGCAAATAGTTAAATAAAGGCACATGCCATATTTCTTTTTAAAATTAAAGTTTAGCTCTAGCCACCAATATCTTGTTAGCTTGAGGAACAAGGAAGGGGGAGAATGATAGATAAGAGACAGCCCAAGAATGGAAGAGGGGGAACACCTGCATGCTCAAGGCTGACCTAAAAATCAGCGAAGCAAAAAAGTGAAGGCGAGTAACAGAAAATAAAAAATACTGGTGGTTCCCATAAAAATTTCTAGGCGCAGCCAGGGTGTTGAAGGGGTCCGGTTTTGTGGACTCAGGATTGGGTCACTGCTTTTTGCAGATGATGTTGTCCTGTTTGCTTCATCAGGCCGTGATCTTCAGCTCTCTCTGGATCGGTTCGCAGCTGAGTGTGAAGCGGCTGGGATGAGAATCAGCACCTCCAAATCCGAGACCATGGTCCTCAGCCGGAAAAGGGTGGAGTGCCCTCTCAGGGTTGGGGGAGAGATCCTGCCCCAAGTGGAGGAGTTCAAGTATCTCGGGGTCTTGTTCACGAGTGAGGGAAGAATGGAGCGTGAGATCGACAGGCGGATCGGTGCGGCGTCCGCAGTGATGCGGGCTCTGCATCGGTCTGTCGTGGTGAAAAAGGAGCTGAGCCGTAAGGCAAAGCTCTCAATTTACCAGTCGATCTACGCTCCTACCCTCACCTATGGTCATGAGCTATGGGTAGTGACCGAAAGAACGAGATCGCGAATACAAGCGGCTGAAATGAGTTTCCTCCGCAGGGTGTCTGGGCTTTCCCTTAAAGATAGGGTGAGAAGCTCAGTCATCCGGGAGGGGCTCAGAGTAGAGCCGCTGCTCCTCCGCATCGAGAGGAGTCAGATGAGGTGGCTCGGGCATCTGATCAGGATGCCTCCTGGACGCCTCCCCGGTGAGGTGTTCGGCACGTCCAACGGGAGGAGGCCCGGGGAAGACCCAGGACACGCTGGAGGGACTATGTCTCCGGCTGGCCTGGGAAGCTGGGATTCTCCCGGAAGAGCTGGAAGAAGTGGCGGGGAGGGAAGTCTGGGTCTCTCTGCTTAAGCTGCTGCCCCCGCGACCTGACCTCGGATAAGCGGAAGAGGATGGATGGATGGATGGATGGTTCCCATAAAAAGTTGACAGGCCAGCTGCAGAAGGGAGTCAAAATAAGCAGCGAATGAGCTGGTTTGAGCGAGGTCAGGAAGATAAGAAATGATTATATAAACTGTGATTTTTGGCCTATTCAGGGCTCCGCTTAATTTGGCCTAATTGGGTTGAGTCCACGTTATTGTTTTATTGCAATAAATCTAATTATTCTGTTTGCCGATCCTTCGACTCCTTTAGCCTTTATTTAAAGTAAGAATCTTCAGCGTATTTTTTGCTTCCACAAGAGGCATACAGTAAAAGGACTTGGTGAAATAATTTACAGGAGACCAAAAAAAAACATGAAATGTTAATACTCAGATGGGCCCAAACACCTTCTTGAAAAATGTAAGCTAGAAATGAACCTTATGGTTAAGACCACTAGGGCTTGCTTCACCCACCCAAGCCTACTGTATATGGTTAGCTTGAGCACTTACCTACACATTCTAGCACATTGAAAAACAAAAGTGGGGACACAAATAGCACAGTGGAATAACTACGTAAAGTGTGCAGTCATGAACAAAAGAAGCCAAAGGCTAATGTTCTTGTGTTATTTTTGTAATTTATCTCCACTCACTAATTTGGTCTTTGGGTATATTTTGTTTTGTGTTATCTCTTTGTTCTCACTTCCTAGTCTTGAATCAGCAATTATGTGAGAGATTTACTTAAAACATCTGCTACCACAGCTACTTTGCTGTGGCATTTGCTCACTTTATGCGGCAGTGTTATGGGTCACCCTTTTGTGATCCCCTCTTTTTGTCCAGTTTGGGGTCACTTTTTTAATTCAGAATTCAAGGTATTTTTTTCAAGTGTGACGTTAGGTTTAAATTCAAAGCAGTGATTTTGGAATTTTAGATTTTGCTTTTGTTTTTATTTGATTTGCCCTTTTTACTTGTCTTTTAAAAAAACTTTAATTTTTCAGTTCATTTGTTATTGATTTTGTATTTTCAGTGTCTATAGATATAGAGCACATATATGTAGAGGTATATCTAGAACACAGTCACACACAACCCCTCACTCACTCAATCTGGTACAATTTAGAGTTGACAATTAACCTAGCCTGTACTGCTTTGGAATATAGAAGAAAACTGAATTACTAAAGCATGCAGAAAAACATATGCACACTCTACAAAAGCAGTGAGAAGTTCCAGATGTAATTCCATAATTCTGCAGCTGTAAGGCAGCAGCAATAACCACTGCAAAGCAATGCTAACACCAACACCAAGAGTGAGATGCTATTCCAATAGACATTGATTTTGGTAGTTAGTATTTAGCTGCAACTATTCTCACACAGGCTTTAAGAAAACAGCAATATAGTCTTACCTTTCTGAAATAACTTTTTAAGCAGCCACTTTACCATTCTGGAATAACCAGAAATGTCTGAGTGATCAGAATTCAGATCTCTTTGAAGTAAGGTTTGCAATGAAAGCTTGTTAATGGACCATACACAACGAAGATAGCAAAATTAAACTTGGAGCTCTTTTTAGATAAAATAGGCAGACAATAGCGGTTATCAGCACTGACCAGATGACCTGTAAGGTCAGAAAGCAAGCATTTCTGCCTGCAAACAAGGCCAAACTTCAGCTTTATCTTCTAAGTGCTTAATACATATAATATACTGCAGCTTTAATGGAGTAAACAAATGCATGTTTGTGTTGAAGTGAAAATCTAAAGAGTGGCAGCAAAAAAATAGGGAAAGAATATTGGGGCTATATGTACACCACAATCACACGGTTTTGGGAGAAAGATGAATCAACTGTCCTCTTGTTTGTGTAAAATACATATATGTCCCTTCCATTCCTCTCTCAGTTAAAATGTGTCATGGAATGTACTGAAACACCACAGCATTGTCATGATATTTGAGTCATAATATGCTTATACTGGTTTTTTTTTTTGCATGCGTTGCAATATTAATATTATTTTGAGGCGATAAAACAACATATATTCAATTCATTATCTGCAGTGGTTAAATTTCTAATTAGCCCAATGGAAGCAGAAACCATAGATACTGAAGCATTGATCCAATGGGTAAAGGTTCCAATGGATTGTATTTACTGTACAATTTTGCTACCTGTTATCATAAATACACAATATCATGTACTGAAAACCAGCTAAGTTCATTTCAATTCTTTTGCAATTAGGAGCATTTGGCAAAACACCAAGCAAAATTCAAGGTCACAACCCATAGCAGAAGATGTTTTCTGAGAATCCTAACTAGAACTTTGCAAAAAACATTCTTTACAGTTAATCCACAATCAGGGATAATGCTAATACTATGAAAGTAGCTTTTATATCTATGTACTTATGATGTTATTTTGAATGAAATCTGGAGCCATCCTCCTAGCAGTGCAGTAATGGTGTCATGGTAACAGAATTACAAAATGCCAGCACCCACATGAAAACACAATAAACATCTAACAATAGGAAAATAAAACTTGACTATGTTCCGCACACATTTAAGAAAAATCTAATATTGAAACTTAAATATCAATAGTCAGAAACCACTAAATCCACTTTCAAAAGCTGGGAGAAAACTGTTTATGGAGAAATATATTTTTGTAGTTCCATGAATCTTAACAATGGTGTTATTTTTTTAAAGACTAACAAACAAGAAGAATATTTATAACATACTACAGAACATGGTCCAGGCACTGAAAGATCACAACAAAGTGGTATTTATATACGCAATGTGTACAAAAAAAGCTACCAGAATCAGTAATCTTTAACACTGTAGACACTTTGTTTTTTAAAATAAACATTTCTGTCTTTCTCAATTTTTTTCTTTTTCCATTCAAAGGAGCTTCCTTTGATTTTATTGGCATTGTAATCTATCAGGAACTTGACAATGTGGGGCAAACCTTGGTGGACAAACAACCATCATAAACATTTATTGTTGTTATAATGTGCTTCAACCCATGCAAGCATCACATGGCATTCACAGCCAGTACCATGGATGGCCACACTATGCCTATGCCCCACCTCAGCTTTCAAATTGCAAAACGTTTTTGTGCTGGTAGATGGTGGTAGTGAGACACTATGGAATTAACTGCTGTCTGTCATTAGATTATGTTCTTAAAAAAAGTCACTGCTAATCTACTCTGTGTGTATCTGCTATGGGGGTTTTATAAAATACAATGTGTGACATCTCATCTTGTCACATTGTTCTGTGGAATTCTGGTCAAGCTCACTGTTGATTTGATACTTAATCTGCACAAAAAAAAACACAATTAAAAGCATTTACTTCCATTTACACTGGGTGACGGCCTAGTATGGGGCACATGCATATATTTAATTAACTAGAGAAGGGATTTAAACTAACTGTACATGACAATAGTGTTTTGGAAGCTTTAAAGTTGGTAAAAAACACCCATACAGATAACTTTGCATATGACTTCTCTTTTATTTGAGCATATAAATCTTAGGTTTAGATTTTAATTAAAATGCTGCTTACAACACAAACAACAAAAATCACAGTAAACAGTTCATCTGATTGAGCTAAACCTATATACGTTACCTAGCAGATCTTCACATAATGTGGCTAATGGTAATGGGGGAGTTCTCTAGTTTTAGCAAACTAAGTTCACCTTGACTAACAAGGGATTCATAAAGAAATCAGAGCACTTACTCTTCAGACTTTCCTGTCAACAT
Organism: Polypterus senegalus; assembly: GCF_016835505.1. NCBI lineage: Eukaryota > Metazoa > Chordata > Cladistia > Polypteriformes > Polypteridae > Polypterus > Polypterus senegalus. Next base: position 60,139,990 of record NC_053162.1, on the reverse strand, counting down.
ATAGTTAAGCGTGTTTTATTTTAGTGTGTGTAACATGCTAAACTGATACTGTAGCAGTGGGCAGGGTGGTAACACTGGCATGATTTGTTAGATTTCAACATCTAGACAAATTGCATCCTGCCCATTCAAACAAACAGATAGATGGAAATATAGACATAAGTGCACAGTCTAGCTGAAATATTTTTTCTTCATGACCCTTTACTGAATAAAACATGTTTAAATTGATGGATGTCTGAAATTTTCTTTGCTTTACTTAATATGTTTCACAAAAGCATAGAAATGCACATATATAACCAGAAATGGTGCAGCTATACATTCACTTGAGGGTTTTAAAATTTACATTCTGTGGTTCACCATGATGGATTGGTTCCTGCTTTGTGTCTGATGTTGCTAGGATAGGTTCTGCCGCAGCATGATCCTAAAATGAGAATATTACATTATTCTGGCAATGGGTATGCAGAATAGGAAACTATTCTCTTCCCAGTCTGTTTTAAGTACTAATTGGATTTTGGACTGTTAGTCTAGTGTAAATATGGGTGGAAATAATGTGCCCTGAGATACACTGGTATCCTGTGAGAGGTCCTGATTCTTAATGCTCTCCAAAATTTTGTTCTTGTTATTTCTAGTTCTGTTTGTTTGTGTGGATTTTTTCTTTTATGTATCTGTTCACATGTGAAATAGTTTGCTAGTGTAAATTATATGTATATTTCTTGAATTTGTTGTGTGTTCACTATCATATTGTTATAGTGCTGTAAATGTTGACATGCATTAGTTTGCACAAATGTAACTTTTAAACAAATGTTAAGTTTTACAATCAATTAAATATGTTTAAATCAGTATGTAATTTGCATACAGCTCACTTATTAATTAGAGAAAAGAAAACCCTAGAAAAGCTAACAGATACAAATCAAAATATGTTTAGGAAAAGGAAACCATGACAATGAACCATTTAAAAAAATATGTTGAAAACATGATATATATGCATCAGTACATTCTGTAATAGAATGGGCTCCTGGCTTAGGTTTATGACACTTAGGGTTATGGCAGTGTTGCCAGCACAGGTTGAGAAAAATTAATATTTTAATATAAATATAAGCAAATATTTTCTATAAAATATTCTTATTCCAATATGTACTAGCCCAGTGATGGACTGGTGTTCTGCTCGGGGTTCGTTCCTGACTTGTGCCCTATGCTAGATGGGATAGGCTCCAGCACGCCTACAACCCTATTCAGGACTAAGCAGGTTAGAAAATGACTGACAATATATACTGTACTAGATGTTCCCCACGGCTCCGCTCGCATAGTAGTGAAACAGGACAAACTTTAAAAATCAATAAACAAATAGGTATCGCAAGCAAAGCAGAGGCAAGGTACACTCCAACACGCCACTAGAGGTAGACTGACTCGAACGGAGGCTGGTGTGTGAGTGACGAGCGCTTCCCCCGCCCGCTCGGCCCGCAGCCTCTGTCTCAGATTAGCGTAAATAAATCACTCCTGCAAGCGAGTCGCAAAATCAACCAGAATGTTCAAGCAAATTATAGAAAGAAACCCAATCTAAATCCGTTAAGTAGTTCTCTTGTGAAAAGCGGACAGACATACAGAAAGACAGATGCTGGATTTTATATTTATATAGAAATGTTAAAGAAAATACATTGTACAAAATACAAGTTTTTATTTCTTAAGCATTTAATATAAAAGTTTAATGTTAACAATTCTGCGAGAATAAGCTAATCAGGCACATGAGTGTATGTACACTTTTTACAGGGCTATTTTATTTTTTAATTACCATCATCATCAGGATTAAATATTCTCAGATACAAAAAGGTGTTTGTTTAATCATACTGTAAGCAACCCACAACATTTGAAAGTGCAAGGTGCTCCCAGTGAACGAGCTAAGATTTAAACTCGGGATTTTGGAACTGTGAGGCAGTAGCAGTTTGCGACTCAATGTATTGTATCTTTTAATTTTTGTAGCTTTCTACAGACTGATGATGTTTTAGATTTGCACTTTGTGTTCATATGATATATTTTCTTTTATGTGGTGTTGTTTTAGTTAGACTTTCTTAACATCAGTCTCCTTATTTTCTGTCATAGCCTTTAAAAGACAAGACTAGACATTTTACATTTAATGTGTGTTTTCACCGACTACTATATGGACTTAATTTAAACAGTTGAGCTAACTTTTTCATTCAAATGTTTTTACATTAAAAGTAGCAAGAAGAATTTAAACAAACATTTTAATGTACACAGTGCTGCTACTCTGTTGTAAAGTATTCTGTATTGTATTTGTGAGGGGCTAAGAGATTATGAGAAGGTGTGTTGTGGATGGCAGGCATTATACTGTATATCACAGCTTTCATGTCTGATAAAAGAAAGGTGAATTTTCGCAGTTCCTTGACTGTAGAGGATGGGCCCATGCCATGTTAGAAAGACTGAACATCTTTAATCTTTGAACTCTAATGTGTGTGAATATGTTCTATCATCTTGTAAAGCTTTTTAAATGTCAAAATACAGAATATATATTCTCATACTGTATCAAAATATCTCTGAGAATGTAACTGTCTCTGCGAAATGCACTGCATGGAAATGTTTATTCACTTTAACCCTATGTAATATAACCCAACACAATTTGTTTTGCTCTCTGTAAGCATGCCACAATAGCCCAGTGTTTAGTGCTTGTCAAGAGTGACCTTGGTTCAGATAGTCATCCTGTCAATGTCTGCATAAAGTACACATTTTTCCTCATCTTCCGCAAGACTGGACACTATTGCTGTTTTTAAATGGAAATGCATATACGTAAATGTATTACTTGGTTATCTGTAAACATAGACTACATATTGGGAAAAAGCTTAATGTGGCTTTGTTTAATTCACTGTGTATCGGCTAAACTTAAGAATATTCAATGGACATGTTTATTTCTTTAACTCAGAGAGCACTGGGTAGTAATTTGTACTACGGGAAAATATACAGCAAGTTACTAAAAAGAAAAAAAATGCAAACTAGTAAACTACTAGCAAAAAGAAATTTGGTATCATTGCCTATTAATCTTAATAGACAATTTTTATTGCTTGTTCTCCCAAAAAAATCATATGTTCTACATGCTAACATTATGAATAAATTTGCCAATAGCAGTATACAATGACAGATGAAAATAATGTGGAAGATGATGCATTTTTCTGTACTCAAGTTCAAGTTTATTGTAATGTACAAAAATACAATGAAATTCATACTTGCTTGTCTCCTCAGAATAGTGACAGCAATACAATACCATGCACATGTGAAATACAAGCAGCATACATAGAATGCACTCCATCTTGTGGATTGAAATGATGTGAAATGCAAGGTAAGTGAAGAAAAGCCATGATGATGGGAGGAACTGCTACCAAGTCCTGCATTTGCAAATCAGACTCCTGGCTTAGTGAATTGTGTACAGCCCTTATATTCAGAACATGGCTGTTGTTTCTAATTAAAAAAGATAAAATGATTTTAACCATAAAGAAAATACATAATACAGTATGTATGTGATAATCTTATATGTAAATGTCTACGTGGGGAAGTGTGTGTGTCTGTCTGTCCGGCCCAGAAGTGCGAGGCGGCTACAGCATGAAGCTCAAAGGCAGTCCCAAGTTAACGAGTTGAAGGAAGAAAGAAGTACGAAGCTGCAGCATGAAGCTGAAAGAAAGCGACTCCATCGCCAAAGTGATACCACTGAGGAAAGACAAACTCACTTAGCTGTTACAAACAAGTGAGGCCAGCACATCGGCAAAATGAAATCCCCAAGGCGAGAGAACCTCTGTTAGCTGCTGATAGACAAGGGGGGTGGGCAAGTCCCCCAAACAAAACTGCCGACTCTGCATTTCAGTTTTTTTTCTGATGATTTCAATAGTTTCTAGGAGCCTGGGCTTTTTACAGCACGGGCTTACACAGCTATGATAAATAATTCTAAAACAAATATGTAAATAACACATTTTAAAACATTAAACAATCTTTAAAAATCAATGTTTCTTTTGAAACACGCATCAATTAATACAAATTCTTAGCAAATTACACAATTTAACAAATTAGAAATTGCATTAATGACATGTGTTCTTGAACTTAGTTAACCAATTTGAAAGTTATAGTATATTGTTTTTTAGGTAGTTCATCAAAGAGTTAGTAATCATATTTTTATTAAATATTTTTGTAACAGTGTGTCATTTTCAGAAACATATTTCAGTGATAACTGAATGAATTTCATGTGTCTTTTAACAGTACTTTACAATATTATGTAATTTAAAACGTAGCTCCATAGGTTTGTGGTGGCTGAATTGTTTTCATGATAGGTTCAAATTCAAGTGATGTAAAAATGCTATTGGTTGATGCCCTCTTGTTAGCTGTTGGTCATGTTGGGTCTGTGACTAATCATTGTTTAAATATTTTAAACATAACATCCCTGAGAGCAGCACAGTGGCATGGTGGCCTGCCTCACAGCAAAGAAATCAAGGTTTGCATCCTGGGTCACCCCTGCATGGAGTTTGCAAGTTCTCCTGTGTCTGTGTGGGTTTCCTTCTGGTGCTCCGTTTTCCTTCTACTATCTAAAACTTGCAGGCTAGGTACATTGGTGACACTAAACTGGCTCCAGTGTGTGTTTGGTGTGTGTGTGTGTGCATGTGTGTTTGCTCTGCAATTGACTGGTGCCCTTTGCAGCCTTTGCTCGCTTCAACCCAGGATTGAGTAGGGATGAAAATGACATGAAGTATGTTGAAGTCTCTAGTTAAAATTGTTGGCTGCTTTGAGCCGGGACGGATAGCGGGTCTGGAGTTATTCCAATAAATGTTGGAAAAAAAGTGAATTATTATTATTATTACGTAAATAATGAAGCCATGAAGTTGTTTTTAGTGTAAACGATGAATCCATATTTCACTCTATGCCGACAGAGTATTGGTTACATCATTTCTTTTTTCTTACATTCATTTCTAGATAAGTGACTTTTTGCCTTTTTTTCTGCTTTTACAGTTAACTTACCTTAATCAGCAGGATAAGTAGGCTGATATACTTACAGGTGTCAGCTTGCACATGTGTGTCTCTGTTGGGGCTTCATTTATAAAAATGTCAGTGGATTTTGAGTATGAAAATATGTGCAAGGAAAAAATACAGTACATGAAAACGCATATGCCAGAATTTTGTTTTTTATAAAACAGCGTATGCACATTTCTATGCAATTTGCCATGTATAAATAACAATCACCTTGTAGACATGCATAAATGAATGCATCTTGAACACCACCCTGAAACATCCATATATGGAACATACTAATTCATCCATGTGTAGTCACAATACTGCAGAACTTCATTGGCTGGTAGAGCAGCTCCCTCCAAATGTGTCATGACACCTCTACTTTGGTTTAAGAGTATCTGGCTGTGCTCCACCACTGAGAGTGCAAAATCATAGGCAGTATTATAGTGCCTCTTCTCTCTGCTCTTGGGGTCCAGGAAAAGTGTAAGGCTACAGCGTCTAAGTGGGTAGCCACTATCACCTGGCACATGTAATGGCATAATTGCTGTTACAGTGATAGTATGGACCATATCAAACATGGAGGGTTCAGCCAGTTAACTTAAAAAAGAAGCCACTCACTAGGTACTGCACCATTGTATCTGTCAAAGCTACTTTTCCTCATATTAAATGAACTACAGGTTGACCAAACTACTGAGGCACAATGTTTGCCAGTCACATTTTGGATGACTTGTACATTAATGGAATGTAACTGCTTACAGTTACAAAAGCAGCTTCATTCTTGCTAGTTGTCCTTATTGCAATACTAGAGGGCTTACTCCCTGCTTGCTTCGTTTGCCAAACTCCCTGGCCTGCACTATGTGCCACCCACTTCCCGTCTCTGCCGCTCGCGTTGTTAACAGGGTGCCTGAACACACCCCAAGGAGATGTGGCCACTCCTCTGAAGTCCCCTCTTAAACGGTGATACAATGGGAAACAAATACAGTTTTTTTTTACCTCCTCTTTGCTTGATCAGCTGCTGGATTGCTGCTGCTGCTGTGCCGCATGATCTGCATCTCGCGCTGTGCTTCAAACATTTAAAAGCCTGTGCAGCAGGCTTTGTCATCTACTCTTTGTCTTTTATTTCTGGCTAAATCTCTTGGTACAAAGTCACGTCTCACGGGACTTGAGTTCTTGATATTTTAGTTTATAATGTAAAAAGAGAATAAAAATCTTGTGAAGGACAGCCGGGTCCCATGCCCGGCAGGGACGCCCCTGCTACTTATGTTCCGGGGAAGCCGCCATGGGCAGTCCAATACCTCCCCCGGGACGCTTGGTGGCAGCCTCCCTGGCCAACGGTCCCGCAGGGCTCCGTGGGAGATGGAGTCCTCCACAGCTTGTTTGGGGCCCGGCATGGCCGCTAGGGGGAGCTGCCTGCTTCCCACAGCCCGGCTGGACGAGCTTTCAGCCCCGCCCGGAAGTTCAATTAGGACCAGGTGGTTAATCACCTGGAATGCTTCCGGGTGGGCTATAAAAGGGCCCAGCCACCACCACTCGGAAAGCCAGGGTTGGGAGGAGGAGGACTAAGCTTGCAGAGGAGTGGTGGAAGAGAAGGTGAATAAGAATTGTGGTTTGTGTTTTGTTTGGTGCTTTGAGACTGTGTTTGGGCTGTGTGGCACGGGGAAGACGTGTCACACAGCTGAAGAAAAATAAAAGTCTGTGTGTTTTGTACACGTTGCCTCTGCATGGTCTGTGCCGGGTCGGGCGCTTTATAGCGCCTTTTATATCAGGCGTAGTCGGCAGGATTCTGGCCCGTCCATTTGGACCGGGACCTGCATGAAAATTGTATGTAACGGACCGGAACAAGACCTGGGGGCATGTGTAGCTCAGCGCAGGAGCGCACACAGCACCGCAGCACCAAGCGCACTCCTGAGACAGAGAGTGTGCTCTATTTTGAGTACAGCGCTGAGAGCGCCCTTTGGACTGCAGCAGGGCACGCTCCCGACAACAGCGCCACCGAGGCCGAAGCGTGAGGCACGCACCTGCACGACTTGCCGGCGGACACGCGCAGCACAGCACTAGGAGAACGCACTCGCAGCTGCAAGCAAGCCAGCCAGCGCAGCACAACACAGCACAACTGAGGTCGCCTAAGGACTCCTAGAGGCACTGCGCCATGGGGAAAAAGAAGGCCGGGCGGACACAGAGGCCAACTGGCAGACGCCGCCACGCTAGTCTGCCGCACGGGTTGCAACCGGAGGTAGGTCACGGGCCGCGGCTATGTTTTTCCGCCTGTGGGTAATCCTACCTCCTAGACGCCGAGGGGCGAAGCACCCGGTGCGGGCAGGGGGACGGGTGTCCATGGCGTGACGGCGGAGCCAGCTCGGGAGAGAGCGAGGCAGGGCTGTGTCTTCTCTTCGGCCCGATTACCCAGCCGGAGGAGGAGAGCCCGGAGGAATTACCCAACGCGGTGACTCAGCTAGAGGAGCAGGAGCTCCTCTCCGAAACAGGTAAAGGGGAGGGGGGAGTGTGTCAGTCGGCCGCCGAGGAAAGTTCGCAGGCGGAGGTGACGGGCCTTCTCCCCGAGCCTCTCGGACTCCCAAACGGACCTGCGGAAGTTCCGCAGGGTCTTGATGGCTCGCGGTCGGCGGGAGGGGACGAGGAAAGCCCAAGTCCACCGCCAACCGAAACTATTAACATTTCCTGGGCTGTAGGGGAGGTACAATCCGTTGTCCTGGCCCTACAGTCCTTATTGAAAGTGTTTCAGGTCCTGCAGGAGACGAAGGAGGTGCTTGAGAAGAAGCTTGACAGCCCGTGCGGAGCCCTGTCTGAATGGCTTCGTGCCAGCGGAAGGCCAGCCTCCTACCAGCAGGACAGAGCGGTGCAGGTGAGTGAAACCTGGGCCGTAGAGGAAAGGGGGCGGAGCGCAACGGCTGCGGTTATGATCAGTTCCGCTTGCCAGGCCGCCCCGCCCACTACACAAGACGCCGCCGTGGGGACCGATACTGTGGCGGAGGAACGTGCGGAGAGGCAGCTGGTGGATCTCGGCTGCCAAACAACTCCGCCCCCTCTGCCTGCACCGGTCTCGCGGTCGTCTAAAGGGGTGCAGGCGGCACAGGGTCTCCCTTCTTCCCATAAGGGGACCCAGACCGTCAGTGCACCCCAGAGGAAGAGGAGGACCCGGACAAAGAGGTCGGGGACTCCTGACAAGGTGCAGCGTAAGCCCGACAGTGTGACAGTACAGGAGGGCTACACTGCGGAGGGGCGAACACCTCACAAGCCCTCCACGGAGTGGGCGAAGGGGCAGGAGTTTCCTGCCTGCTTCCGTTCCCGCAAGGGTCGAGCTGGAGGGGGTCGGTTGTGTTATTCCTGTGGTCACGCTAGTCATGTCTGGAGGGTTGTCCAAGGAGGGCGTCCAGTGGCAGGGACGTCGGGCAGCACCCCAGACCTGTTCATTATGTTTTACAGGGCGCAGCCGTGGAGCCAAGGATGCCGACTCCCTGTCCTGGAGAGGACCGGCCCTCGCGGGGCAGGCCAATGAGCCCCACAAGCCTCATCTGAGGGAGGGGACCTGTGAAGGACAGCCGGGTCCCATGCCCGGCAGGGACGCCCCTGCTACTTATGTTCCGGGGGAGCCGCCATGGGCAGTCCAATACCTCCCCCGGGACGCTTGGTGGCAGCCTCCCTGGCCGACGGTGACTCCCCAACCGCCCACAGGGCTCCACAGGAGATGGAGTCCTCCACAGCTTGTTTGGGGCCCGGAGTGGCCGCTAGGGGGAGCTGCCTGCTTCCCACAGCCCGGCTGGACGAGCTTTCAGCCCCGCCCGGAAGTTCAATTAGGACCAGGTGGTTAATCACCTGGAATGCTTCCGGGTGGGCTATAAAAGGGCCCAGCCACCACCACTTGGAAAGCCAGGGTTGGGAGGAGGAGGACTAAGCTTGCAGAGGAGTGATGGAAGAGAAGGTGAAGAAGAATTGTGGTTTGTGTTTTGTTTGGTGCTTTGAGACTGTGTTTGGGCTGTGTGGCACGGGGAAGACGTGTCACACAGCTGAAGAAAAATAAAAGCCTGTGTGTTTTGTACACGTTGCCTCTGCGTGGTCTGTGCCGGGTCGGGCGCTATATAGCACCTTTTACATCTGAAAAACTAACAACATCACATTAAAGTTCAATAAATTCCAAAAAGAATGATATCAAACATATATATGTAGGTTTTAAAATAAACCTAATTTAAAGTGTGACAAAAAACATGACAAAAAAAGTGACATAAAATGCACAAAAAATGCAAAATCGTTGCACTTTTGGGATTAGGATTTTATATATAGAGAGTAGATGAGTGCAGTATAGTGCTCTGATTACACAGGGAGAAGCAGACATTGTTCCAAATTGCCGTTTTATTTTTGCAAAAACATTTTTTTTGTATGTGCACCCACACCGTTTGAAATCTGAATGGAGTGCTTCATTGGTCAGCACAGCAGGCATGATGGAGTGAAGCTTGGCTGAGATACTGTTCACCTGTCAGCCAGCTCCCTGAGATGTGATAATAGGTAGATACGTAAAATAAACTGACGAAAAAACTAAAATGTCACTTAAAAACAGGATGTACCTGCTTAGACAGATGCTCAGATATATTCAGAAATTGCTTATGAGAGGCATGATGGTCACATAATCCAAACCTAGCATGTACAGTACAGTATATATAGCATAGTGGTATCAACTACTGTTTTTGCTGCCTCATACATTTCTGTTAAAAGTATCGAGGAGGGAATATTTATTGCATAATTAAAATTGCAACATTTCAAATATGCTACATAGATATGTATATTGATAAAAATTCATTTTCTTTACAAAGCAGTTTTTCATTGCAGTGTTGTGCCTCTTTATTAATTTAAAATAGTTTCATTTTCTTTTGCTTTTTTTTTAACTAAGCTAATAAAATTTTGTTATTCCTAAAGCATACATAAGGTTTTACTTCTAAAATGGCCAGGTCAGTATGGAGGAATTAACAATGTGCTGCTTCATATCTTCAAACTGCTCAAATGCATGCCCTCAAATCTAGTGATTTAAATCCAACTATACCGTGGACACAATCTGAGACCATTCATTAATACTTGTGTACAGTATTCCACCTTTCTGAACCCACATCTTTAACTCTCTCAGTAGAATGCTACACAGCTTTTAAAAAATCAATTTACACCGAACACAGCAGAAATATATATATATATATATATATATATATATATATATATATATGTATTTAATGTGGAGTACAGAAAGTGATACTTATGAGAAATCCATGTGGCTAGTGAATATGATAAATATCACAGGTAGATTTATATGATGACTCTTTTTTACTGACATTATTACTTATTAGGTAACTGACTAAAACGATTAGCTCACATAATTAAATAAAATTAAAAAGAAAGAATATAAATATTTAAATATAAATTAAATTAAAAATACTATATATATATTGATATAGTATATACATTATTTATAGAAATGGTTGTGAAAACTATACCTTGTTCATGTTTCCATCATGTAGTACTTCAACCTTACAGTAGAAGTTAATGTATGCAAGATGTGTTGACTGAAACACTGTTAAGGTGAATGTGACTTTAGCCATTGAAACTGTCCTTATGCATCATTTGGTCTATTATGACTCTTCCATTGGTGATGCATGGAAAGATGAGGAAAAAAATGCAAATTACACCCCTACAGTTCTGCTGTTGCTTATCATTTTGTAATATTCTATAGATTCTGCTTTAGTAAGTGACTAATGTCCTGTGAATGAGTGCTTTGTAAATCCAAGTTATTCTTCAATGGCTTAAAAACTTCTGAGCTATTAGGATCAAGACAAGTAATACCAAAATGAATTTCACAGATATTGCTTAAGAAATGTACCTTTCATTTTAAAATGTTATTGATATTTGTGACTTCTCCTAAAATGAAAATATCAACTAATAAGCTGATAAATTAATGAATTGCATTGGTCCATATTCAAATTCATCCATTTTCTATCACTTGAGAACATGTTAATACATTATAATGCTAATTTTGGAAACAGATTCAAACAGCAGAAAATATTGTATCTTAAAAATGAAAATGTACAGCTTTCTTTTGTTCTCCCCTCGGGCCATTAAGATGCTCTTTAATAGCATGCATTGATGAAACTATTATCAAGAGAGAACAAATCAGAAATCAGTCCTAGACAGATCTGTAGCATATTACAAGGCATGCTAACAAACTTCCAGTTTTATAATCTCCTGTCAAACTAATACTTTTGTCTTTGTGATGGGGAAGAACACCCAGAGCATTGAGAACAAAGCAATGCCCACACCCATACAATAACAACATTCAAACTTTTCATGTGGGATACCAAGTGAGCCTGGGGTAACTGTGTATAAATGATGTTATATCATATGATCCTCATGGCAGTGCTTGTCATTCAGAAGGAAAAACCTAAATAAATGCAGCACCTCAGCTGAAAAATTAAACTATAGTGTGATATCAACATATTGAAAATACAAATGAGCGGATTATAAAAAAGCAAATTTATTGACTCTTGACCAGCCTTTTTGGTAAATCTGTGATCTGAAAGAAACTGAGCACAGTAACTACACCAAATAAGTTCAAAATTGGGCAACAAGTTTCATCACATTCTACGCTCAAAGAAGGAGATGAATGATCAACTGGCTGTAGTTTCTGCTGCACTCCTTGGCTGTGATTATGTATTCTCCTTTATATTGTTTTAGTGATACTTTGGCCATAAACGATAACTATCTGTGCTAAAGTAACAGTAATGTTTTTAGAAACAATAGGCTGAAATTAAATTGAAGTGACACTTATAAATAAAATTTTAATTACATGAAATATACACTCCTTGCAACGTTTGATGTTTAATTTTCTCAGCATTTAAGCAAAGTTTTTTTTTTATTGCATTTGCATAGTTTATATATGTTTAGGCTGCTTTTGTACATTCACATTTGACATCTCCTCATTTTTAAACTGCAGTATAGGCAAAAACTTATGAGGTTTTCACTCTCCCTATATATACCTGTGTCCAGAAGACTTAGTTCAGAGAAAAAGGTTCAAATACTGACTGGCCCAACAAGGTGGCATTAGACAGTAGCAGCAGGATATGATATCTTCCCAGTTTTTATCAACATATTCAAATATTTTTTGCAACAATTCCATACAGTATATGCCCCTTCTTATCATTGGTTTACCAGCCAACACAGAAACCCACGCAGACACAGGGAGAACCCAGGTTTCCTAACTGCGAGGCAGCGGCACTACCCAATGCACCAACGTGCTACCCTTCTTTTACTCAGTAATCACAAATTCTTTGCCAAGTTCTAGGCCTCCAGCTGTAATTGCTTTCTAGTTTCTCTTTAGATGTTCACATTTCAAAAAAGCTGCATTTTATACAGTGTCTAATATTCAAAGTATAAGCTAAAATAACTATATATGCAAATTAGATACATGTGTAAATACTGTATATAGATATAGCTTCCATGAAAACCCTAAATACAAAGAGGACTGTTTGACTTATGTTAGGTAGATTGCCCAGAGGGGACTGGGCGGTCTCTTGGTCTGGAACCCCTACAGATTTTATTTTTTTCTCCAGCCTTTGGAGTTTTTTTTGTTTTTTCTGTCCACCCTGGCCATCAGACCTTACTCTTATTCTATGTTAATTAATTTTGACTAATGTTTATTTTTTATTGTGTCTTCTATTTTTCTATTCATTTTGTAAAACACTTTGAGCTACATTTTTTTGTATGAATATGTGCTATATAAATAAATGTTGATTGATTGATTGATTGATATAGCAATGGCATTTTTGGCATGAAAATTCTGATAAGGCTGTATCAAAAGTGTCCTTTATTAGAAAAATAGAAGAATAGAACAGTCTGGACGAGAACAGTCCATTCAGCCCAACAAAGCTCGCGAGTCCTGTTCACTTAATTCTTTTAAAATAACATCAGGTCTAGTTGTGAAAGTCCATAAAGTTCTACTGTCTACCACACAACTAGGTAACTTCTTTCCATGCAACTATAGTTCTTTGTGTGAAGAAGAACCTCAAAATGTTTGTACAAAATTTACCCTTAACAAGTTTCCAATAGTGTCCCCATGTTCTTGAACCCATTTTAAAGCAACTGTCTCTATATCCACAGTACTAATGTTCTTTCATAATATTAAATACATCAGTCATGTTTCCTCTTAATCTTCTTTTGCTTAAACTACTTTAAACACTTTTAATCTTTCCTCATGATTCATCCCCTGTAGCCCTGGAATCAACTTAGTTACTCTTCTCTGGACTTTTTCTAGCACTGATGTCCTTTTTGCAGCCAGGAGACCAAAACTGTACACATTACTCCAGCTGAGGTCTAACCAGTGTGTTACAAAGCTTGAGCATAACTTTATTGGAATTGTATTCTGCACATCGTGCTATATATACTACCATTCGGTTAGCCTTCTTAATGGCTTCTGAACACTGTCTGGCAGAGAATCCACCATCCCTGTAGCTAAGAGCCCATCAATCATTCCAGGGACGTTTCCCACCTATGCACCCAGAAAGCAATGCACCGTGCGAGACAGTCTCTGGAGCAAACCTGTGCTTTTTGAAAACTGCTTTTGAGGTGGCTCGTTTAGGCTCCTCATACCTGCCTACCACCTGAGAATCTTCAGAGACACTGTCCAGCTCCACAAGGATCTAAAATGGTTTGACACCTCCAGTTCAGAAGTTGATGCCCCTGGACATTGGGCACCCTTTACCTTGCGCCTTGTAACCACGACCCACCTAACTCTTATATCTGTTGACTCAAACGTTAACCTTAACTTTTGACTGGACCAAAAATCTTAGGACAACTTGGCTCCCTCTCACAACAGCTTATGTATACTACTAAATATGTTTCACCTCCAGTCAGCACATCTTTTGAATATTGTCACAATATGAAATGTCATTTTTTAGTACAACAAAAAAAAACAATGAAACAGCAAGTTACCTAGCTTGAAACTTAAGAGAAATATTTGATCTACTATGTGTAAATACACAAATCTCAGAAATATGGATCTGATACACCTCACTCCATTATAACTATTAGAACTATAAAATAGTAATTTCAAAATTGCATGAATAAGTAATAATTTGCTTTGAAGTATACTTAGCATGTAACCTTCAGCTGGAGCTTTGTGGGTTATCATATCTGGAAGGAGCTTAATCAAAGTGGCAATTATCTCAATACAAAGGGAAGTAGTATGCTGACATGCCAATGAAAATGAATGTTTTTATCATTTTCTTTTACCAAAAGTGACAGTGTATGAATGTGTGTAAAAATATGTGAGAATCAGTGTTGTATTTTTTAACCATACATTATTTAACCATTACGTGCTCTACGATAAAAAAAAATATCCCTAAGTGATATTGCCAAAAATTTTGTGACATTATTGGAAATAATTATCTTAGATATCAGTTTAACTTCAAAGAAAATTATTTAATAAAGAAAAACATTTAGAATGCAACAGAATTTAGGAGAGTTAATGTAAAAAGCAATGCTCTGAGATTTAGCAGCATACCTACAGACTACAAACTATTTGTATAAATAAAATATATTCTCACAAACAATTACTTTTAATTGAATAGAAGGCTTCCAAAATACTCTGCCCCTACACAAAAATACAAATAAGTGTAAAAGCAAAGAAGTAAAAGTAAAAACAGGAACAGAATAGGAAATGGTTATACTTGAGGAGGTGAGCTATACATTAAGTCCATCTGTCTTACCGTTACCTGAAATTGTTTCAGGGTAACAAGATTAGAAATTCTGCACAACTTGTAAAAATATGATTAGTCTATAAGTTGTTGGAGGTTTGGTAAGCAAAGTGAGCAGGCAAAGTGAAACTTACATCCCATTTCTACTGGGCACAGCTTTCAATATACTGTTTTGAACATTTTATTTATTTATTTATTTATTTATTTATTTATTTATTTATTTATGTCTTGCTCAAGATCATCTATTGTCTTCTAACTTCTAAATATAGCATGGCATCACAGAGTAATGTGCCCATTTCTACTGGGCACAGCTTTCAATATACTGTTTTGAACATTTTATTGCTTGTTTTATTTATTGATGTCTTGCTCAAGATCATTCATTGTCATCTAACATCTAAATAAAGCATGGCATCACAGGGTAATGGCTATTCAGCACAATAGGCAAAGGCGCATATGCAGTCATGAGTGCCATTTGCTATTATAAATGATCTCTAAAGCATGGTAAAGATCATCAGCTCTTAGGATAATGTTTAGAAAAACCAAGACTACATCTATCTGCAGCATTACTTTGGCATTCTTAAAACAATTCTTTGATTGGCGCTTTACTGGGCTGCAACACCTTTGTGTAGTTTCTTTGTGCTTAGCATAGCTTTTAAAACTGGTTTAACTTTGAACATAGAACCAGCTGCAAAAAAAAGGAGTTTATCATTATTAACAGAGTCAAAACAAAAGTCTCTGACATAACAGAAGCAAAGGCAAATTTCACCTTTGAGGCTCAGGTTTTGTCTCCCTCAGTATATACCTGTGTCCACATGGCATAGTTCAGAGAAATAGGTCCAAATACTGAATGGCCCAATGACTTCCAACAAGGAGGCATTAAACAGTAGCACCATAATATGATATCTTCACTGTTTTTATCAACATATTCAAATATTTTTTGCAACAATGATATATTTTACCATATATGCTCATTCTTATCAGTATTTTACTCAGTAATCACAAATTCTCTGGCAATTTTAGGCCTCCAGCTGTAATTGCTTTCTAGTTTCTCTTTAGATGTTTACATTTCAAAAAAGCTAACAGTGTAATAATCAAAGTATAAGCTAAAATAACTTTATATTTGCAAGTGCAAGTTAGATACAAGTATAAATACTGTATGTAATTATAGCAATGGCATTTTTGCCATGAAAATTCTGATGAGGCTGTATCAAAATTGTCCTTTATTAGAAAATTTGAACAAGCCCAACAAAGATCGCTACTTAATTGTTTTAAAATAAAATCAAGTCTAGTTTTGAATATAAGTCCTATTGTCTACCACAATACTAGGTAGCTTATTTCCATGTGTCTAAGGTTCTCTGTATGACAAAGAACTTCCTGCGAAATTTACCCGTAGCAAGTTTCCAACTGTGTCACTGTGTTTTGGTTGTTGGTGCCAGACGGTGCCAGACGGGCCGGTCTGAGTATTTCACAATCTGCTCAGTTACTGGGATTTTCACGCACAACCATTTCTAGGGTTTACAAAGAATGGTGTGGAAAGGGAAAAACATCTAGTATGCGGCAGTCCTGTGGATGAAAATGCCTTGTTGATGCTAGAGGTCAGAGGAGAATGGGCCGACTGATTCAAGCTGATAGAAGAGCAACTTTGACTGAAATAACCACTTGTTACAACCGAGGTATGCAGCAAAGCATTTGTGAAGCCACAACACGCACAACCTTGAGGCGGATGGGCTACAACAGCAGAAGACCCCACCGGGTACCACTCATCTCCACTACAAATAGGAAAAAGAGGCTACAAATTGCACGAGCTCACCAAAATTGGACAGTTGAAGACTGGAAAAATGTTGCCTGGTCTGATGAGTCTCGATTTCTGTTGAGACATTCAAATGGTAGAGTCAGAATTTGGCGTAAACAGAATGAGAACATGGATCCATCATGCCTTGTTACCACTGTGCAGGCTGGTGGTGGTGGTGTAATGGTGTGGGGGATGTTTTCTTGGCACACTTTAGACCCCTTAGTGCCAATTGGGCATCGTTTAAATGCCACTGGCTACCTGAGCATTGTTTCTGACCATGTCCATCCCTTCATGACCACCATGTACCCATCCTCTGTTGGCTACTTCCAGCAGGATAATGCACCATGTCACAAAGCTCGAATCATTTCAAATTGGTTTCTTGAACATGCCAATGAGTTCACTGTACTAAAATGGCCCCCACAGTCACCAGATCTCAACCCAATAGAGCATCTTTGGGATGTGATGGAACGGGAGCTTCATGCCCTGGGTGTGTATCCCACAAATCTCCATCAACTGCAAGATGCTATCCTATCAATATGGGCCAACATTTCTAAAGAATGCTTTCAGCACCTTGTTGAATCAATGCCATGTAGAATTAAGGCAGTTCTGAAGGCGAAATCGGGTCAAACACTGTATTAGTATGGTGTTCCTAATAATCCTTTAGGTGAATGTATAGCTTAACATTCTGTTAGCCTTCTTAATGACTTCTTAACACTGTCTGGTAGAGGATCCTCTCCTACTCTGGCTAAGAGCCTATCAATCCTTCCAGGCAGGTTTCTCACCTGGAAGGCAACACACCATGCGAGAAAGTCTGTGGAGCACACCTGTGCTTCAGTACCCTGTTGGGGCTTTTGATGACTGCCTTCCACCTGAGAATCTTCAGAGACACTGCCCAGCTCTGCAAAAACTTGAAAATGGTTTGACACCTCCATTTCAGAGGATGATACCCCTGGACAGTGAACACCCTTTTCTTTGAGCCTTTGTGACCACGACCCACCTATCTCTTATGTGTGTAGACTCAAATGTTACACATTAACTTTTGACAGGACAGGACAGGCTTCACTGTTGCAAGCACACTCATCTCTAACATTGTAAATTCTGATAGTAGTGATTGCTGTGTCCTCCACATTGGCTAGCAACAATCACCCTTCATTGCAAAATCAATTAGTCTCTGTGACAATGAGGGTTACTTGTACCCTTAAATATTTTGGAATGGACTCATTCACTTTGAGAGTTGTTAAATGTGAAAGCTGTTTTAGTTAAGAGCTAAAGTGCAAACACAAATTATGTTGTATGAGTTAAACAAATATTTCTACATGAGTAGGGATTTTTACATTTCTTTACAGTAAATAAAAGACATAGACTGCAGATTCTTCTGGGATCTGAGTGTTTTCAACAGACTTGTAATTTCTACCCATAATTCAAAACCATATATAGAGATTTTTTCAAGTGGCTTTTCTGTCTGTGCCCTCTGATGGACTGGTGGGAATCTTGCATGTGCTGATTTTAGTATAGGCATTAGTGAAAAGACAGAATTGGTATATTTATTATTTTAACAAAAGGACTCTTACTCAGATGTGGGAAAGCACATGTAAAAGATCAATGTAACAATCTTTTTTAAATTAACTGTGAAAGTAATAACAATATAAAGTAACTAAACCATTTCATATAAAGAACAAATAATGTGTCCATATCCAGAAGACTGCAGAGTTACATCAAACTGTGGCTGAATGTATAATACTGTATAAGCAAGTTTACAGAATGATTTAGGGATGGGCTAGATTTTGAGGTATGCTCCTCTGTATAGCTTAATTTGTATATTAAAGCAAAATGCTCTCTTTGAAAGAGAGAACAGATTATCAATATTTTAATATCCATCCGTTATCCAAACCGCTATATCCTAACTACAGGGTCACGGGGGTCTGCTGGAGCCAATCCCAGCCAACATTGGGCAGGAAACAAACTCCGGGCAGGGCACCAGTCGACCGCAGATATTTTAATATTTGGCTCTGTTTTCTTTATATACGTCAATTTCTTTCAAAACAAGTATGCAGGAGGCAGGAGCTGGTACTACAGCAATAGATACCATGAAAAAAGCAACTCTAAATGAGGTACCAGTCTACAAAGCATAAGCAGCCTTGTTCACTTATCATTGACCAGTTTAGGGTCACCAGTCTCTCCAATTGTGTCTGTCTTTAAGGATGTGAAATGAAACCTGAGCGAACCCAACAGAATCTGCTTTGTTATTTCCCCACACTGGGTGCCTTTGGCGAGGAACACATCACACTGGAGGTGAACAAATTGACCATCTACACTTTACTGAGAGCTGTTGGTTTCTTTATTATTAAGTACAAACAGACAGTCGTGCAACACCATGAAATGGAATCATATTGCACAGGTGTATTCATATATAACTACTGTACAATGCACTATGGATATGGATGAATTTAGGTACACAACAATGCAGGGAGTTCTCAAATACTTTACATATCTGAGAGTTGTCATTTGGAATCTTTTGTTCTATTATAGTTTGTTTTTTTGTGTTCTGAATAGTATTTTCTGTTATTATGTATTTATTTTGTATTTTTGTGTTTTGTCATTTGTTGCAGGTGCGATTATTTTGGTAATTTTCTGATGTGTGCCAAAATATTGATGCCCATTGTTGGTTGTCATGTCACATGATGTCATGTGGGCATAGGTGGCCCACTTAAGATGTTGATGTGCTACACATAACATCCTCATTTTCGATTAAATATAACCAACAATCAGAATATATTTAGTTAAAGAAAAGATATGTAGTTACCATTAGGAACTCTGCAACATCTTTTATTTCCTTTTTCCTTTTGAATTTCCATTAACATTTTAGGTATTTATTGTGGACTTCAGCTTTGGTTAATAATGTCCCTTTTTGGTTTGTCCTTAAAAGTCCTTTACTTTTCAGTCCTGAAAAAGCCCTTTTGTTCAAATTTATGAGCATAATTTATAGCAATTTTGAGTACAGTACTAATCATTGATGTGGCCTGCTTTGCCATCTCTCTTTATAGTATAAAACAGGAAACCTGCAGCACATCCAGTGGTTTATGGCAAGGCCATAGGAGAGGTCAGTATGAGGGGGGAAAGCAGTAGCAAAGGATATCATTAGCTTGAAAAGTGGCTGAAAACGTGCTGTCTTCCTCTTTTATCTCATGCACAGCATGTACTGATGCACAAATGATAGAAATGTCTCATTTAACTACATAAACAGCAGTGCGAGTCATTTGCAGAGCACAGGCATTCTAGATGCAGGGGAAATTTCCCACATATTTGTCACTCACATTTTTGTTCTTCAGTTTATTTTTAGTTGAACATTAAGATGAATGGTGATTGGTATTCATTTGCAGATCTTCTCCATTTCGAATGAATGGTTGCTTCTAAAATTTCCATCCACAGAGCTTACTTCATTATAAAACCTCCGGCACAATGCAGTGAAAAGGGAACTTGCAATTTTTCTTTAAATACTTGTTTGGATCATTTGGAATATAATTAATAATTAAAGTACCACTATTTTCGCACACTTGTCAAAGGTGTTCTCATTGATTAATAAGAGTCATTAAAGAAATTAATTAGTGTAATATGCATTCCACATAACTTGTATCCTGTTTTATTTAATAGTAGAATACTGGTGTTTTATCTCAGTGCCTAAACTGCTCAGTCATTCTTTTAGTGTGCCCACCACTAAATCCTATTTCAGGGTCACAAAACATCAATCTTGAGAGTATGAGGTGTAAGTCAGATGGCAGTCCTTTACAAAGCACACCAATTCACACACCCTCATTGGCTCATAATGGGCCAGTGCAGAGCTGCCAGTTAGCCTAAAATACATGTCTTTTATAAATAAAAGATAAATTTAATACATATTCAAAAATATGTTAACTCCAGCTTCTTATAATTCGTTTTTTTTTGACTGCCATATGACAATTACCAAAAATTAGGATGATTACTCATCAGGATCTCACTTCTAGTACAGCTATAATTAATACTAAAATAACAGTCATTTTTGGCATTTTGTATGTTAAGGCCTGCTGGCACAAACAACTTTTTTTTGCATTAGAAAGATGTAATATCCCCTTTGCTTTCATGTGCACATCCTGGAATAGCTCTGTACATCACTTTGAAGATGGAAGAAATGGCTACATGCCTCTGTTTGGGGTGCAATGAACCATGCACTGTCATAGCTGATTCTAAACTGAGTTCAACATCTTTTGACTGAGCTTTTCTAATGGTTGGTTCTCTCTGATCAGCACATGTCTTTGCACAGATCGGCTTCTCATCTTACAATCTGCTTTACTGCAAGTTTTCAAACCAGACAGTTTTCCATTAAGTCGTTGGCATTCACCTTTTTGGTTTAAGGGTCATTTAGAAAAATAATTCAAAAAATGTCATGAATTGCCTTTATCTATACCTGTATAAGGTTGATGCCCAAACAGTCCATATTTCCTGATGAACATTTTAGGCTTCTCATTAGTGCTTTTAGTCTCATTTATACAGCAACTTTGCGAACAGAAATTGGCACATTTACTGAAATGCATACATGAACACTATGTGGAGGGGCTAATTTAATATTAACTTTAATAAAACTGCACTATTACCAGCATTGTTATTTATTTATAATTTAAAGAAAAAATCTTGGAGAAGTGTTTCTTAAGATGCTTGGAATCCACAGGATCGCTGTGTCTGTGTTCTAAGTATAAAATTACAGTGATCTACTGTACTGTATACCATAAAAGTAAATAAGGTTGTCATGATCGTAAGCTCACAGATGGCATGAGGCTGGTTTCTGAACCAGCTATAAGGTAAATACTCCTGCCATACTGTGTAGAGTGGAGTTTGAAAGATTAAGACCTGTAGTCTGTGAAAGTATCTACCATAATACAACAATTAAAGAAAAGGTGATTTAAAGTACTTTTTGTTCTGCTTTTGCTTTATTGTGATTCCTTCCAACTCAAATTCAAAAAAGACACACTGCACACAGAAATACACCCTTTAAACCCCTTTGTTATTGCTTCATAACGGTTGATTATATGCCCAATTACCAAACCCTGATTGTGCATTAAAATACTAATCAACTAATCAACACATTGATTGGAATTCCAGTGTGAATCAACTACCAAATTATACATTTGCAGGAATTTTTTTAATGACTAGTGATGTTTCAATGACAAAGAGGGCAAGCACCTCCCAATCTATGCAATTAAGAGAGCTTCAGTATTCTTTCAGAGCATTTTTTTAATATTGTTAAGTTTAAGAACAAGTCTTTTGCAAGGTCAAAGCAATAAATACAGTGTTGCATGCAATATTAAGTCCTTTGAGATGACAAAATTTGGGTAACTATGAAAAACATTCCACTGCAATTAAGCATATGGCTGTGCACTGGACTCCGGAGATTTATGTGCAGTACTTAATAACATTCTCTACCTATAAACCTGTATAGCCTGTATTTGTAGTTTGATTTTCACCTAAATCAGATTAATGAAATGCTCTCATGGATGTTATGGTACCTTTTTATGGGATTCTGATCTAAATTTACAATAGTGAATGCTACATATACATAAGGCGTGTTTTGTAAAAGATTTTAAAATGTCATAAACCATCCCTTATGTACAGTGTATATACTGCAGTCTAAATACGGCACTAGAGTTTGTAGTGTTTGTGTCCATTAAAATAGTAAATGATATTAAAGATTGAGATTAAATAATATGTATTATCATATTTAAATATAGTGTTTTTCACAATATACTAGTTTTGCCATGCCATTTTTATAAGTATTGAAATAAATATTCCTTGTTTAATATTCTTCAAAGTTCTATAATTCATTACTATGTAAAAGTCCTCGATTCCTGCACTATTGTTAGAAAGATATTGTTTAATTGTCCTCATTAACCCTAATTGTTCAGCTTGAAGTAATTGGCAGTGAAATGGTAGTATTAATATTTCAAAAGATGAAAATCACTACAATTAAATAGCATTTAATATATGGAATACGTGATTGGAATAATTTAAAAAAAGCATTCTATTCATTTGTAGTATTCAATGACATTTTATTGCTTCTGTTCGTGGTGCATTTGATCTTAAAATTATACTTGTAAATTTTTCTAAATTGTATTACTTATATTTTTAGATTTATTTTCAAAATACACTTGAAATTAGTAATTTCTCCCTTGCTGCTCTGTATTTTTTACTTAATTTATTGTAACTAAAAGTAGATGTTGATTCCTGCATGCTGTCTGAAAGCTTTTTTGGTAATCAATTCTTTTGTATATCCAGGGCATACTGTTTTTCTTTAATCTAAATTCAGTACATTTTCAGACTGTTGTGCATATATGTGTATTTTAATATGCCTTATATTTCTTTAATGTATTTATAGTACTAGCACTGGTGGCCACTTGTTGGTAAAAACTGTCATAGCAATCAGCTAGCAAGGATTTGTTCGCAACAATGTGCACAGTGCGTTGTCCTCAAAAGTCATTGGAATAAGAAATCATTCAAGACAGAATAAATATTTTTAAAGTTGGAATACCTGAATTGTAGCTGCTAGAATATACTGTATGAAACAGTTCCAAGAATTTCTGGCCACTCAAGTTATACAGATACAGTTAAAAGTTGTTTAAAGTGACATAATATAGGGTGAAAAGCAATATTAATAGTATTGAAATAATTAATAGTAATGACATTTTCAACAAAAAAAATTTATGAAATATGTAATACATTGCTAATGATAAAATATGTACTGTACATAGACATGATGAGTGGAATTTGTCTATAAAATAACAGCTACTAGTAGTTACTATGAGATTATGTGGTATTAAGAAAACACATCTTGTCCAAGGGGTGTGGGCCAGAAAGAACTGACATGCTGCAGGTTTAATATTTCAATACAACAAACAGAAAGCACCACTGTCTAAATGTCAGTGCATTTTTAAAAAATCAGTTAAAAACCGCTTACCCTCCCCATGTATAATGTAATGAATATTAAAAACCTGCATCCTTACGGGCTCCAACAGTATAAAATCCCTAATGTCTCTAAAAAATATATACTTTCTCTGTCACAGTAGAAGACACTGGTTAACTTCACATATTGTGACAGCTCTGAATGCCTGTAGCTATAAAAGCAAGATTTACTTCTTCTGCAGAGGCAGGTCAGATTGAAGGAAGAGGAACCTACGATTCACCTGTTGTTACTGAATTTAATTAACTAATTATAAGAATGTGTTGGCAGACACTGACAAAAAGCTTCTTGGCAACACAATCGATATCACTACGGCTGATTCTCAGTAATCTGTCTTTACCTACATCTCTAGGGCTGGTGCGTATGCCTTCAAATCTGGTTGGTAATGGTACTCATGAACCTTGTTTAAAGGCTTATTACTGTGTAGATTGCTTCAGGAGCTCTGTTTCATTCTATATGTGATTGTTAAAAAGGGGTTTTGTACTATATATTACTGTTACAAAACTAATACATAAAAGAGTAATAAATGTGTACCCTCTTGTTATATACAGAAGCATTTAAAGAATGAGCCATGGTGATGTATATGTTATAGTAATGGAAGAACTGTTAACTATACAAATACAAGTTGTAAAGAAACTACAAAAATGTTAGTTCTAAAATTATAGTAGGTTATTATTTTTTAAGCCAGCTTGTCAAGTTACAAGTGAAAGAGGGTGTCTTTCTGTATCATTGGGTGATTATCAGAATGGCACTCAGAAAATACACTGGGGTTATAGAGAGTAATAAATTATTAATATTAAATATTAAACTGTTAATATTAAATTCACAATGTTTTTTTTAATACTTTAATTTAAAGAAGAAAATATCCAACCTGTTTTTTTTTTTTTTTTGCTAATGTAGGGTTTGCTATAACAAGTTATAGCCTCAGTGTTTGAAAGATTTACTATCATGTTTATAGTTAAAAATTAAAACATCCGTCTACATGATATATTCACGAGTTCCTCATTTCCCTGCTGACTCCAGGAGTTACGTGGATTATATGCAAAGATCTGCCAGATCTGTCAAAATCAACAAATACGAAACTATACATATCATATCTAAATCACCATAAGGCAATATTACTCTGAAACTATCAAAACCTTCTTCTAGAAAATACATGCATATACCAGACAAATTACACTGACACCCCATATATTAAACTTACACAATATTACCATTTACAATTGTCTTTATAACAATTAAAAGGTGTTTACCCAGAGACCTCACCAGACTTATACAATATTCACTTGAGATGCTGCTTACAATGCCTGCTGTCTTGGGAGCGGATCTTACAAATGGAAAGAACAATGATGCATCCATTTTCTAAAGGATAATAAGACTTAATGCTAGGCAGATGAAACTTGGGCTTTATGGAGGGGATTTATTTATATTTGATATGGGATTTGAAAGTAGCCTCTACTTCCTGCAGGCTAGAGCAGATAGTATTCAGTGTGTATATGTTAAACTTAAGAAGTGACAGGCAAAGGCTAAAATAAAGCTGATTGAAATTATTATTCTATGTTGATTATTGTTTGCTGATGACCTAGATGATTACTTTAAAGCCTAATTTTAAATTGAGTTTTATTGGACATTCAAATTACTGACCAAAATGAGCATTTTTTCCTTGCAAATGCTGAGCTTATTCACAGGTATACATTGAAAAAAATACCTTATTTCATGTGATCTTTATATATTTTTGGGCACTGAATTGAAATGTGAATATTTTGTATAATACAATTTTCACAAAACATATTTGTTACCCTTCAGTTATTGTTTTTTGTTTAATAATTGTTTTATAATTTGTTTGACTTTAATATTTTCTAATCTATATTTTAAGAAAAAAACAGTTATTTTACTTAATAATAATGTCAGAATATAGCTGGAATTAAACATGGTGATAAGTAATTGCAGAATGTGGCAGCATGTGAAAAATATAGGCTTTCTCAAAAATGCTGCAGAGCTGTTGGAGTCTTGATTAAAAGATAAAAACTGTATTACAAACACAACTTTCTCTTAGTACCAAAATGAAGAAGAAGACATATTTCAAGGCTGACAAATGTTTACTGCACTGACATAAGAGGCCTAGTGCAGAATCCTTGCAGACATTACAATGCTGAAGAATGGAGACTATTTATAGGTTCATCTAAAAGAAGCCTTATGAGGTTCTTCTTCATAACAGTAATAAATATGCATCAATACTTGATGCTCAGTTTGTGTATTTGAAAGAACCCAAAAAGGACCCAGATGATCATCTTCTTGAGAAAATTAATTACAATTAGCATGGTTGGTTCATAATTGGGGACCTGCAAATTCTGTGTATCTTACTGAGTCAGCAGTCAGGGCATACAAAATTCTCAGGTTTTCTCTGTGACTATGACAGCAGAGCCAAGAATTGACATTAGGTTAAGAAGGAATGGCCAGCTAGAGAAAAAAAAAACAAAAGCTTGATGCCAAAATCATTATTAGACCTACCTCAGTAGATCCAGATAAAGTCGTGCTACTAGTGCTTCACATTAAGCTTTGTTTAAATGAAGCATATTGTCAACGGCCTATCAAAAGATGGAGTTTGTTTAATCTACTGTATCAGAGTCGAAAGTTTCTGGGTTTGTCTGAGGCTAAATTGCAAGAGGCCATTTTTGCTGGCCCTGATATTAGAAAAATGATTTTTGACTTTGAGGGTGCGATGGACAGTCTGGAACAAGAAGTAATTTCTAAGTGTTTAGGTAGCAATAAAGATCCAAGTTATAAAGAAATTGGGAAACAGGTGTCACTTAAATTTAAGGAATTGAGTTGTGCCATGAATCTCAAAGTTCACTTATTAGATTTGCATTTGAAATATTTCCCTGAAAATCTTGGCACAGTGAGTAAAGAGCAGGGCGAAAGGTGCCATTACGATATCAAGGACGTGAAATGAAAGCAACAGAGATGTTGGGATGTCACAATGATAGCGGACTACTGCTGGATGATATATAGAGACACACTAGAAAGAGTACAAATGACAAGTCACCAAACAACTTGTGGATCAAAAAAACTGACAAGTTACAAAAACTAGAGAAGTTATGTGCAAGTTAAGATTTTGTTGTTTGCTTTTAGATGAGCTAAATATTTTTGTGTTAAATTAATTTAGAGTAATTTTGTATAAATGAAAATTGTGTAATTTGTAAAATTTTTATTTATTTTCAGTTTTGTCCATAAACATGATGTGATGGAACATTCTAATTATATTTTTACTAGCAAAATATCCACGCTTCGCAGCGGAGAAGTCGTGTGTTAAAGAAGTTATAAAAAAGAAATGGAAACATTTTAAAAATAATGTAACATGATTGTCAAAGTAATTGTTTTGTGTATTTGGCGGAAGCGTCACGAAGTTGTTTTCGTCTAGCTGCATCAGAAAATATACCACGACGTCTGACACGCCTCCTTTTTAGTGTTTTCTCACAGCTTGGATTGCTGCTGTCAAATTTGCTTCGATTCTACATATATATATATATATATACATATATATATACACATATATTTATATATATATATACATATATATACACATACATATCTTCATATATACATATCTATATACATATCTACATATACACATATAAATATATATACACATATATATATATATATATATATATCTCTATATATAATCTTCATTTGGATCTTGATCTTTGTTTGTCCGTGAATGAATTAGAAGAAGAAGCAGTATGGCAGAATGGCAGTAGAGAGACAGCTAAAACATAGGCATTGCATTAAGAATCTCCTCCAGGCTTATTCTACTGAAGACTGTAGTACGCCAGTCACACCTCAAAACACAGACATTCAAACTAAACAAATTGTTGTGCTTTAAATTAACTAAAGAGATCTTCATTTAGATCTTGATCTTTGTCCGCGAATTCCACACATGCGTAGACCACCTTCCAGTTTAGTACATTGTTGTTACTCACGGATGTCAACAATGTGCCGGAATAATGAAAGGGGTGGTGGACAGTGTTACACTGGTTAGCTCCTGAGGCCTGGTTAGAGAATGAGATTGCTGAAGATAAAAGGTACGTGCCTATGTAACATATGAATGAAAGAAAGACAGTGGGTAAAATGAATGACAACGTAACAGCATGTTCCGGAAATTATTATTGTTACGTTGTAGCCGGCGAGTGCTGTGTGTCTCACAGTTGTACCGTGGCTTGCTCACATGTCAGTGAAGTGATCCCTATTTATGCTTTAAAGAGCCTGGATACGTATGTGTCCCCTTTTTATAACCATTGCTCCGTGTATATTGCCTTACTCTTTGGATTGCCACAAAGCAACCTGCGAGATTGGAGAAAGGTTGAAAAGACATTGTGACAAGAAACGATAGCATCATGAAAACGAGATGGACTATGAACAGACAGAAGCAGAAATGCTCCTACACCCCCACATAATTACAATTTGGACAGTGATTCCAAGTAGGCCATTCCTATGGAATCAATGTCCAAGGGTTTTCTTTTGTAATTTTGTTTCCCTTATAAAAAACCATAATGCTGTGCAACGAAGGGCCCAGTTCACAACTGGCAGCCGCGTTTAACAGCTAACAGGGAGCCCTTCACAGACAACTTTAACACGCGCAACATAGTTGGGCACACATGGCTAGTATATATATACATACAGTACCTATCTACATTATATATACACACACATACATACATACAGACACACAAATTATATATGTGTGTGTGTGTATGTATGTATGTGTGTGTATATATAATGTAGATAGGTGTGTGTGTGTATGTTAATATATATACATACATACATACACACAGGTATATATATGTGTATATATATGTATGTGTCTATATGTGTGTGTATAGCTTTGGTCACTGAGTGCAAGAGAAACAAAATAAAATGTAGTCTATAAGTTATTAAACAGTAAAACATTAAGAAGTAAAGCTACATTGAGCACTACTGGAGTGGTTTCGGGTAAACTACATTTTAAAGACGGTGTAACACAACAGGTAAGTAGTACTAACAGCAGCTAAAATGTATATGGATCATCTCTCGGTAGTAGATCCCTTTTGAAAGACGCTACACGACAGCTGTGATATAGAAATTACATTTTTTGTGTGAACATCAGCTAAAGAAGGGAATCGATAAATATCTATAATCGTGATAAACTAACAAAAAATAGCGTACAAGCCGCGGATTAAATAAAGGAGATGGGTACCTGAACAGTAAAGTAAGTCTCGAATAGCTACACAATAACTATAACAATCATAATAAACGAACAATCAAACAGTACAGAACTGCAAAGCAAGGAGAAACGACGATCTTATATGGCGTTTGTTTATAAAGCAGCGGAGAAGCTGTGTGAAGGCAGCTACACAAAAAAACAGCAGAGCACCACACTCTGAATGTATTCCTCGCATCACCGTTATACCCTCTGATCTCCCATTTCAATTCAAATGCCTGAAATTTCCAGTAAGGCTCTGCTTCGCGATGACAATTAATAAGTCTCAGGGAGAACTATAGTAATTGTAATAAATGAACAATAAAACAGCGGAGAACCCGTGGATTAAATAAAAAGGCAGCATTCTTGGTAAAGCTAGGAAAAAGGATGGCTTTATATGTCGTTCGTTTATAAAACAGCGGAAAAGCTATGTAAAGGCTGCTTCACAAAAAACCAGCAGAGCACCTTATATGAGCAGGCAGTCAGCTAAAGAAGGGAATTGATAAATATGTATAATCGTAATAAACGAACAAAAAATAACGTACAAGCCGCGGATTAAATAAAGGAAATGGGTTCCTGAACAGTAAAGTAAGTCTCGAATAGCTACACAATAACTATAACAATCGTAATAAACGAACAATAAAACAGTACAGAACCACGAGGCAAGGAGAAACAACGGCCTTATATGGCGTTCGTTTATAAAGCAGCGGTGGAGCTGTGTGAAGGCAGCTACACAAAAGAACATATTGAACTTTCTTATTTATGGCCCCATCTTCACGAAATTTGGTAGGCGGCTTCCCTGCGCTAACCGAAACCGATGTACTTACTTATTTAGATGGTGTGACGCCACTGTTGGCTGCCATATTAAACTTTCTAACGTCACCAATTTTCCAAGTTCCCGTGTAAGTAGAAGGCTGACCCCATCTTCACGAAATTTGGTAGGTGGCTTCCCTGCGCTAACCAAAACTGATGTACGTACTTATTTCGCTGGTATGACGCCACTGTCGGCCACCATATTGAATTTTACAAACGTCACTAATTCTCCAACTTCCCGTGTAGGTAGAAGGCTGAAATTTGGCAGGCCCATTCCTTACAGCTTACTTAAAAAAGTTAAGCAGGTTTCATTTCGAAATTATACGCTTAACGGTCATAACTGTCAACAACATCCACCATATTGAACTTTCTTATTCATGGCCCCATCTTCACAAAATTTGGTAGGCGGCTTCCCTGCACTAACC